>NC_061512.1:172669769-172763897 GCF_022539505.1 Lolium rigidum | reverse complement strand
AAAAGGCAAATATCCGTAAATTAGGGGTAAAAAATAAATCCAACAAAGGAAAGGTTTATTGTTCATAGAGGCTGAAGATGTTGTAACAATAAATTTTGTAACAAGGACATTCTACGTACAAGTTGTTTTTAAAGTATTTCTTTTGTATTATTGGGGGTTGCAATTTTTGAAACCATACCCTGTGTGAAAAATCTTGATCACTCCATACCCCGCATGGATCATCGTATTTTGGAAAAAATATCAAAAAGTAGATTTTGAAATTTTAAAATTCTGAAAAGTTTTATGATTTATTCTATCAACTTGAAGATCTTAGAGCAATAGAGATTGTATTGAAGTCTGCAAAATAAAGATAAACCCGTTGTGAACCAGTGCAACGTTTTGAACTATATAGTATATATGAGATATGACACATTTCGTCTACATGGAGGCTGACATATGGGACCCAAAGAAAAATCCAAGTAGCCAAGTAGCCAGAAATCAGGAGTCAACAAAATTCAAGAAAGGAAAATTTTATAGTTCAGAGAGGATGACATATGGGACCCAATTTGCGGCATCGGCCTCAAAGTTTCGAAGACGGCAAGTGATCCAAAGAAAAAGCCAAGTAGGCAGAAATTAGGGGGCCAAAAATAATCAAAGAAAGGAAACGTTTGTCGTTCAAAGAGTATGACATATGGGACCCATTTGCCAGCAGCGTCCTCGACTTTTCAAAGGCTGCAGGGATCCAAAGAAAAAGCCAATTAGCCATAAACCAGGGGCCAAAAATAATTCAATAAAGGAAACATTCATTGTACATTGAGGCTGACATATGGGACCCATTTGCAGCAGCATCCTCAACGTTAACAAGACGGCAGGGGATCCAGAGAAAAAGTCAATTTTCTAGAAATCACGAGTAAAAAAATCCAAGAAAGGGAACATTAATCGTTCCGAGAGGATGACATCTGGGACCCATTTTACAGCAGCGTCCTCATTGTTTCTATGGCGACAGGATCGAAAAAAGGCAAATAGCCGTAAATTAGGGGACAAAAATAAATCCAACAAAGGAAAGGTTTATTGTTCACGGAGGCCGACATGTGGGTCCCATGAGCCAGCAGGGTCCTTAACGTTTCAAAGGCGGCATGAGATCGAAAGAAAAAGGCAAGTGACAAAATATCAGGAGCCAAAGATAATCCAAGAAAAGAAACTGGATAGTACATAGAGGATGCCATGCGGGTCCCATTTAGCAGCAGCGGTATCACCGTTTGAGAGGCTGCACGGGATCGAAAGAAAAAGGCAAGTGACCAAATATCAGGAGCCAAAAATAATTCAAGAAAAGAAACTTGATAGTACATAGAGGATGACATGCGGGTCCCATTTAGCAGCAGCGGTATCACCGTTTGAGAGGCGACAGGGGATCGAAAGAAAAAGGCAAGTGACCAAATATGAGGTGCCCAAAAAAACTCCAAGAAAAGAAAGTTGATTGCACATAGAGGATGACATGCGGGTCCCATTTAGCAGCAGCGTTCTCAACGTTTCCAAGGCGGCAAGGGATCAAAAGAAAAAAGGAAGTAGCCGTAAATCGGGGGTCAAAAAATCCAAGAATAGAAAGAATTTTGGTTCATAGAGGATGACATGCGGGACCCATGAGGGCCAAAAATAATCCAAAAAAAGAAATTTTATTGTACATAGAGGATGACATGCGGGTCCCATTTTGCGAGCAGCGGTCTCAACGTTTCCAAGGCGGCACGAGACCAAAAGAAAAATGAAATAGCCGGAAATCGGGGGTGAAAAAATCCAAGAAAAGAAAGATTTCAATTGGGCTGCATCTGGACATCTGGGCCTTCGAACTATCCTACTGGGCCTTTTGACTCGTACAATTTCAGCCCACTCCAAAACAGGAAAGTTCGGATTTTTCTAAAAAAACAGGAGAGTCGCAAAAACAAAAAACAAGGAGATTCAACATATAAGTTTGTTTATGTAAAAATAAAGATTTAATTTATCCGTTTGAAATAGCTCAGAGCGAAATACACTGTTTATGTCTGCAAAATAGTCAAGATATCACATGTTTCTTGTACGGGGAGGCTGACATCGGGGACCCATGAGCCAGCAGCGTCGTCAATGTTTTAAAGACAGCAGAGGATCGAAAGAAAAAAATAAACCAAAAATCAGTTGAATTTTTTTCCAAAAAAAGAAATATTTATCGTGCTGAGAGGATGACATGCGGGACCCATGAGGCAGCAGCATCCTCAATGTTTCCAAGGCGACACATGATTTTTAAAAAAAGGCAAAATAGCCAGAAATTAGAGGTCAAAATAACTCCAAGAATGGAAAGGTTTATTGTTCATAGAGGCTGACATGTTGGACCCATGAGCCAGCAGAATCCTCATTGTTTCAATGGCGGCAGGGGATCAAAAGAAAAAGAAGTAGCCGTAAATTAGGGGTCAAAAATAACTCCAAGAAAGGAAACTTTTATTGTTCGTAGAGGATGACATGCGGGACCCATGAGCCGGCAGCTTACTCAACGTTTCAAAGGCGGCATGAGATCGAAAGAAAAAGGCAAGTGACAAAATATCAGGAGCCAAAGATAATCCAAGAAAAGAAACTTTATTGTACATAGAGGATGACATGCGGGTCCCATTTAGCAGCACCGGTCTCAACGTTTCAAATGCGGCTTGAGATCAAAAGAAAAAGAAAGTTGATTGTACATAGAGGATGACATGCGGGTCCCATGAGTCAGCAGCTTACCCAACGTTTCCAAGGCGGCAGGGGATCAAAAGAAAAAGGAAATAGCCAAAAATCAGAGGGTGAAAAAAAACCAAGAAAATGAACTTTTATAGTACATAGAGGATGACATGCGGGTCCCATGAGCCAGCAGGTTCCTCAACGTTTCAAACGTGGCATGAGATCGAAAGAAAAAGGCAAGTGACCAAATATCAGGAGCCAAAAATAATTCAAGAAAAGAAACTTGATAGTACATAGAGGATGACATGCGGGTCCCATTTAGCAGCAGCGGTATCACCGTTTGAGAGGCTGCACGGGATCGAAAGAAAAAGGCAAGTGACCAAATATGAGGTGCCAAAAAAATTCCAAGAAAAGAAAGTTGATTGCACATAGAGGATGACATGCGGGTCCCATTTAGCAGCAGCTCTCAACGTTTCCAAGGCGGCAAGGGATCAAAAGAAAAAAGGAAGTAGCCAGAAATCAGGGGGTCAAAAAAAAATTCAAGAATAGAAAGAATTTTGGTTCATTGAGGATGACATACGGGACCCATGAGTGCTAAAAATAATCCAAAAAAAAGAAATTTTATTGTACATAGACGATGACATGCGGGTCCCATTTTGTAGCAGCGGTCTCAACGTTTCCAAGGCGGCACAGGACCAAAAGAAAAATGAAGTAGCCAGAAATCAGGGGGTGAAAAAAAATCAAAGAAGAAAGATTTCAATTGGGCTGCATCTGGACATCTGGGCCTTCGAACTATCCTGCTTGGCCTTTTGACTCGTACAATTTCAGCCCACTCCAAAACAGGAAAGTTCGGAATTTTCTAAAAAAAACGGGAAAGTCCTATGCTTCGCAAAAACAAAAAAAAGGGGATTCAACATATAAGTTTGTTTATGTAAAAATAAAGATTTATTTTATCCGTTTGAAATAGCTCAGAGCGCAATACGTACACTGTTTATTGTCTGCAAAATAATCAAGATATCACATGTTTGTTGTACGGGGAGGCTGACATCGGGGACCCATGAGCCAGCAGCGTCGTCAACGTTTTAAAGGCGGCAGGGGATGGAAAGAAAAAATAAACCAAAAATCTGTAGGTAAAAAATCCAAGAAAAGAAACATTTTCGTTCTAAGAGGATGACATGCGGGACCCATGAGGCAGCAGCATCCTCAGCGTTTATTGTTCATAGAGGCTGACATGTGGGACCCGTGAGCCAGCGAGCGTCCTCAACGTTTTAAAGGCCGCAGGAGATCGAAAGAAAAAATAAGCCAAAAATCGTTTGGTAAACAAAATCCAAGAAAAGAAACATTTACCGTTCTGAGAGGATGACATGCGGGACCCATGAGGCAGCAGCATCCTCACGATTTCAAGGCGGCAGGGGATCAAAAGAAAAAAAAGGAAATATCCAGAAATTGATTAGGGGTTCAAAATAAATCCATCAAAGGAAACTTTTATTGTTCATAGAGGATGACATGTGGGACCGACCTGCCAACAGTCGTCCTCATCGTTTCGCAGGGGGCAGGAGATCAAAAGAAAAAGGCAAATAGCCGTAAATTAGGGGTCAAAAATAACTCCAAGAAAGAAAACTTTTATTGTCGTAGAGGATGACATGCGGGACCCATGAGCCGAGCAGCTTAGTCAACGTTTCAAAGGCGGCATGAGATCGAAAGAAAAAGGCAAGTGCCAAAATATCAGGAGCCAAAGATAATCCAAGAAAAAACTTTATTGTACATAGAGGATGACATGCGGGTCCCATTTAGCAGCAGTGGTCTCAACGTTTCAAATGCTGCTTGAGATCAAAAAAAAAAAGAAAGTTGATTGTACATAGAGGATGACATGCGGGTCCCATGAGTCAGCAGCTTACTCAACGTTTCCAAGGCGGCAGGGATCAAAAGAAAAAAATCCAAGAAAAAAACTTTTATAGTACATACAGGATGACATGTGGGTCCCATTTTGCGAGCAGCGGTCCCAACGTTTCAAATGCGACTTGAGATCAAAAGAAAAAGAAAGTAGCCAGTAAATTAGGCGGTCAAAAAAATCCAAGAAAAGAAAGTTGATGGACATAGAGGATGACATGCGGGTCCCATGAGCCAAGCGAGGTTCCTCAACGTTTCAAATGTGGCATGAGATCGAAAGAAAAAGGCAAGTGACCAAATATCGGGATCCAAAAATAATTCAAGAAAAGAAACTTGATTGTACATAGAGGCCGACATGTGGGACCTATGAGCCAGCAGAGTCCTCAACGTTTCAAAGGCGGCAGGGGATCAAAAGAAAAAGGAAATAGCCAAAAATCAGAGGGTGAAAAAAACCAAGAAAATGAACTTTTATAGTACATAGAGGATGACATGCGGGTCCCATGAGCCAGCAGCGTTTCAAACGTGGCATGAGATCGAAAGAAAAAGGCAAGTGACCAAATATCAGGATCCAAAAATAATTCAAGAAAAGAAACTTGATTGTACATAGAGGCTGACATGTGGGACCTATGAGCCAGCAGAGTCCTCAACATTTCAAAGGCGGCAGGGGATCAAAAGAAAAAGGAAATAGCCAAAAATCAGAGGGTGAAAAAAAACCAAGAAAATGAACTTTTATAGTACATAGAGGATGACATGCGGGTCCCATGAGCCAGCAGGTTCCTCATCGTTTCAAACGTGGCATGAGATCGAAAGAAAAAGGCAAGTGACCAAATATCAGGATCCAAAAATAATTCAAGAAAAGAAACTTGATTGTACATAGAGGCTGACATGTGGGACCTATGAGCCAACGAGAGTCCTCAACGTTTCAAAGGCGGCAGGGGATCAAAAGAAAAAGGAAATAGCCAAAAATCAGAGGGTGAAAAAAACCAAGAAAATGAACTTTTATAGTACATAGAGGATGACATGCGGGTCCCATGAGCCAGCAGGTTCCTCAACGTTTCAAACGTGGCATGAGATCGAAAGGAAAAGGCAAGTGACCAAATATGAGGAGCCAAAAATAATTCAAGAAAAGAAAGTTTTATAGTACATAGAGGATGACATGCGGGTCCCATTTAGCAGCAGCGGTATCATCGTTTGAGAGGCTGCACGGGATCGAAAGAAAAAGGCAAGTGACCAAATATGAGAAGCCAAAAATAATTCAAGAAAAGAAAGTTTTATAGTACATAGAGGATGACATGCGGGTCCCATTTAGCAGCAGCGGTATCACCGTTTGAGAGGCGGCAGGGGATCGAAAGAAAAAGGCAAGTGACCAAATATGAGTTGCCAAAAATAATTCAAGAAACGAAAGTTTTATAGTACATAGAGGATGACATGCGGGTCCCATTTAGCAGCAGCGGTATCACCGTTTGAGAGGCGGCAGGGGATCGAAAGAAAAAGGCAAGTGACCAAATATGAGGTGCCAAAAAAACTCCAAGAAAATAAAGTTGATTGCACATAGAGGATGACATGCGGGTCCCATTTAGCTGCAGCGGTCTCAATGTTTCCAAGGCGGCAAGGGATCAAAAGAAAAAGGAAGTAGCCAGAAATCAGGGGGTCAAAAAAATCCAAGAATAGAAAGAATTTTGGTTCATAGAGGATGACATGCGGGACCCATGATCCCGCATCGTAAACGGCTCGATCGGAGAGCGTTGAACGAGATGGCGCGATCGAGAAAAAAACAATGCCGCAGAGGCTGCCATCCGGGCCCTACATCCCTCGGCGGTGCGGATTTGCGTTGACTCGGCCGGCGAACCCGAGATTTCGAGATGCACCACGTCCCGGGACACCATACGCCACGTTTTGGCCGTTTTCGTCGGGCTAGGTGGCCTCAAAAATGAGAAAAAAACGTTTTGACATGCACAACGGAGAGACCAAAAATCGTCGGCCATGGTCACCAGCAACCACGGCGCGACTTCAACTTTGTCGGCCATGATAACTTTTCTTGTAGTGGTTAGGTCACGCTTAGAGCGATTGCATCTCATACTTATGCATTATTGCATCCTTGCCAATCTTTTAAACATCGTCCTTACCGGACGATGATGCTATTTCAGAATTTGGAGTTATTGCGTATCGAAGACCTTGTCCGCATAATCTTGCGATCAAGAAAGGCAAGTTCATCGCTTGCTCATGTCATTTGAGTATTTTTACCAAATTACTTGCAAAGTACTATACTTATCACTCTTGCATAAAAAATCAAAAATACTATTTTCATAACTATGAATATGACTATGTGGTGGGCAATGGAACCATGGTATGTGTTGATATGGTGGAGGTTCCATTGCACGGGCTTATATCCATCTAGGATTAAACAACAAATGTCGTCCAGTGATTCTTGTGTCGTAATACCCGTGTTAACCATAAGATCTGGAGTGGGACGGAATAGTCAATCGTATTTCCACCTCTTGTACATCAACGGACGCGCTTTACCGTAGCACACTTGTCATCTGTCGGGGCAAGCGGTAGGCTGGGGAAGCCAATTAAGTCCCCACGGCTTTGTCCGTAGCACACTTGTCGCCGAAGTGCAAGCGGTAGGTTGGGGAAGCCATCTAAGTCCCCACGGTATTGCGGTCTATGAGGGGTTGCATCTGCCGGCGAAGGAGTTTGGTTCGATCCCAGACTATCGTCGTGGTCGGGGTCCACCCTAATACAGGAATAATGGGGCCGACGAGGACCAGGGTCGGGGATGCAGCAAAGGGTGGGTGTGCGAGGTAGCGGAGGAATATGATTGGCTATGACCTTATACCGGGCCTCACACCGAAGGAAGTGTGGACGGGAACAATTGCCCGGTTGGCACCAAGGTTAAGATCTCTTATGGGTAAAGCAACACACCTCTGCAGAGTGTAATGAATCGTGACCAGTCACTACCTGTTCCGGGTTTTGGAACTGCGAACGCTGCCGGAAAGGAACTCCATGAAGTTCTAGTAAACCGGTGAAGGCTGGCGGACATAGTTCTTCTGAATAAAAGCAACCTTTTGAAGAAATGATTATGAAAACCTGCATTGGTATTAGACTTTCTGGTCTAATGCCGTAGCTAGTGCATTGATGACCCACAAGTATAGGGGGTGTATCGTAGTATCTTCGATAAGTAAGAATGTCGATCCCAACAAGGAGCAGAAGGTGTTGGCAAGCAGTTTCGATGAAGGATTCACTGTAAATGCTCACAGACAAGTATTCAGGGGGTTTTGATGTAACAGATGAATAAAGTACGAGTAAGTAAAGTGCGAGAGAAATAATTGCAGCGAGTGGCCCAATCCTTTTTAGCACAAAGGACAAGCCGGTTTGTTTACTTATAATGACCAAACGTTCTTGAGGACACACGGGATTTTAGTCTAGTGCTTTCGCTTCATACAGACTGATTAATCTTCATTGTTTTGATAAGTGTTGTGTGGGTGAACCTATGCTAATGTACTGCCCTTCCTAGGACTAATACATACTTGTGATTATACCCCTTGCAAGCATCCGCAAATACAAGAAAGTAATTAAGATAAATCTAACCACGGCCTTAAACTCGAGATCCTGCGATCCCTCCCGCATCGATATACCAACGGGGGCTCAGGTTTCGTCACTCCGGCAACCCCGCAATTGGCAAACGAGTACAAGATGCATTCCCCTAGGCCCATAAATGGTGAAGTGTCGTGTAGTCGACGTTCACACGACACCACTAGAAGAATAACACCACAACTTAAATATCATAACATTGAATACTACTCAACCATAATTCACTACTAACATTTAGACTTCACCCATGTCCTCAAGAACTAAACAAACTACTCACGAGAGGTGATATGATGATGAATAACAATCTGAACATAAACCTTGGTTCAATGGTTTCACTCAATAGCATCAATAACAAGTAGAAATCAACACCGGGAGAGTTTCCCCTATCAAACAATCAAAATCCAACCCGAATTGTTACAGCGGTGACGAGGTGCAGCGGTGGAGATGGCGGTGATGATGATGGAGATGATGACGATGGTGATGGAGATGATGTCCAGCTCGATGACGGTGACGATGGCGTCGATTTCCCCCTCCGGGAGGGAATTTCCCCGGCAGATTCCTGCCCGCCGGAGAGCTCTTTTCTCTCTGGTGTTATCCGCCCCGCAGAGGCGGCTGTGACTCTTCGCGACTATCCTCTGTGGCTTAGGTTTTCGGGATGAAGACGTACGCGAAGAAAAGGAGGCGAGAGAGGGCTGTGGGCCCCCTCCTCACAGGGGCGGCGCGACCAGGCCTTGGGCCGCGCCGGCCTATGAGGTGGGCCCACCTCGGGTCCCCTCGGCTCCCCTTCCGGCTCCCTTCGTCTTCCGGAAAAATAGGATTTTTCATATAATTTCCGTCAACCGCCGATCTTCCGAAATATTGCATCCCGACGGTGCTTTTTCCAGCAGTAATCTCGGCTCCGGTGCGCGATCTCCAAATAATCATGAAATATGCAAAATAGATGAAATAACATAAGTATCATCTCCAAATATGAAATATATCAATGAATAGTAGCAAATTATGATATAAAATAGTGATGCAAATTGGACGTATCAACTCCCCCCAAGCTTAGACTTCACTTGTCCCCAAGCGAAACTGAGCTCAGTAAACAAGACCACATGTTTATGGAGTGAAGAGTCGATAAATAAAATACGGACAAGAAGCATCATATTAATTCACACAAGGCATTCTAGTGAACAACTTCCTCATATAATTCAACTTGAAAAAAGTATAAGGTAATCACAAATAAAGGTGCATAAGGAATCATAATTGGTGATGGCAAACTTTGTTCTTGGTCAGAGAACAGTTAACAGATTATACTTATCTATTGAGCAGCGCTCTCATGTTAAAGTTTATATGGCTCATTTTGCATACTCAATCATAATGATCATTGATAACTTCCAAAGTTATATTCATTTAGATAAAACTTGTACTAAACAAGAAAGAGTAAAAGACATGATGAAATAAATCACAATATAATAGTTTGATCGCAACAACTCAAATGCTTGCTTGAGATGGAGGGAAATAGGTTTACTGACTCAACATAAATTAAAAGATAGGCCCTTCGCAGAGGGAAGCATGGATTAAATCATGTGCTAGAGCTTTTCAAGTTTTGAAATCATATAGAGAGCAATAAAGTAAAGTTTTGAGGGGTGTTTGTTGTTGTCAACGACTGGTAGCGGGTACTCTAACCCCCTTGCCAGACAAACTCTCAAAGAGCGGCTCCCATAAAGTTTTATTTTTGGTTGACACTCCTTCCAACCTTTGCTTTCACAAACCATGGCTAACCGAATTCTCGGGTGCCTGCCAGGCAATCTCATACCATGAAGGAGTGTCTTTTTATTTTAGTTTTATTTAGATGACACTCCTCCCCTCCTTTGCTTTCTCAAGCCATGGCTAACCGAATCCTCGGGTGCCGTCCAACAATCACATACCATGGAGGAGTGTCTATATGTAAAATTACAAAAGTTAATTAACTTGGGACTGGGAACCCCATTGCCAGCTCTTTTCGCAAAGTTATTGGATAAGTGGATGAAGCCACTAGTCCATTGGTGAAAGTTGCCCAACAAGATTGAAAGATAAAACACCACATACTTCCTCATGAGCTATAAAACATTGACACAAATAAGGGATGATAAATTTTGAATTGTTTAAAGGTAGCACATGAAGTATTTACTTGGAGTGGCAGGAAATACCACATAATAGGTAGTTATAGTGGACACACATGGCATGGGTTTTGGTTCAGGTTTGGACGCACGAGAAGCATTCCCTCTCAGTACAGGTCTTTGGCTAGCAAGGTTAATTAGCAAGCATAAGAGTTGAGGGAAACAAACGAATATACATGTGATAGAAGCAATCATGCATCTTTCTTGCAAGCACAAACAATTTTAACCTCAGAATACTAAGCTAAGAACTAACAAGAAAGATAATAACATATCTACATGTATTTCCTCTTCTCTACTTAAAACTCAAAGTGTTGTTGCTATTGACCAATGCTAAGTTTGCCAAAACCAAATAGATTTACTCAATTCTCCCAAAGTGGTGCCAATACTAACAACAAGATCAATCACATAATAGAGATTGCAAACTAAAATAAGATGTGCAATATGTAAATGATAAAACTTCTCATTAATATTCCATAACGATAACTCACACCAAGGGATACATAGATAACCAACTAAAGAGAGATACTTCCATACCGCAACACATCTTATATGATAACTTCCCTACTCATGATATGACACTACTTGATAATATAAAGTAAAAGATAGTGATGATGTGATACCGCGGCACTCCCCCAAGCTTGGAACAAACCAAGGGGATGCCAATACCGATGATGAATTACTCCTTCGGTGATGATGGTGAATCCTTGCCATCATCAGACTTCCAAGGAAGAGGCTCTCCATCAACAAAAGACATCTTGGTCTCCGGAATCCTGAAACTAGCAGCATAACTTATGCGTTTAAACCTGTTTTCATACTCACAGTTTTGATTATGAACATCATAGAGTTGAGCTTGGAGTTTGTTGGTGGTGTCGTGAAGTGAGAAGATATCGTCCCACAACTTTGCAGTCTCCTTCTTGTGTCCATCAATCAGTTCAGACACAATCTTGTGAAAGATGTCCACTTCACGCTCAGCCATCTTCTTGTAGTTGAAGACCTCTTGTTCCAGTTTCTCCACCCTGTCTTCCAAGCTTCCTTCTCCTTTAGGGCCCTGGACATCTTTGATCTGCAACTCTCCATCTACGAGCAGCAATTCCTTGGGGTGCATCTTCAGCTCGTTCATGTACGGGTTGACGACGTCCTCAAAGAAGCTGTTTTTCGGAGTTCCCGACAAAGACATGGTGGATCTAGATCCAAAGCAGATCCTGGCAGAAAACAGCTCGAAACAAAACACGGCGAGAAAACGATATACGGACCTCCAGGGGTCCGGGAGATTATATAGCAGTAATTTTTACGTCAGAAGGAAAGTACCAGATCGAACAAGAGTCGGAGAGGGACAACGAGGCGGTGTCCTCATAGGGCGGCGCGGCCAGGCTGGGGCCCGCGTCGGCCTATGGGGGCACGCCCTCGTGCGTCGCCTCCACTCTGTTTCGATCTCGTAATTTTTCATATTTTCCAAAAACAGCAAAAACATTGTTCGGAAAGTGAATCGCGGACTTTTTCTTACCAGAACTGTTACCTATTCAAAGTCGGATTCTGCAGGACTGTCAACTTGACTTTTGATGAAAGCTTCCGGAGTTACCACTTGGATAATATCAACATCTTCATTATAAGAATCTCCAGCGATATAATGCTTGAGTCTTTGTCCATTCACTACCTGTGTGGCATTACCTTGAAGAGAGCTAATTTTAATTGCTCTTGATCGATAAACCTCATCAATGACATATGGTCCTTCCCATTTTGAGAGTAATTTCCCTGTAAAGAATCTGAGACGAGACCGATACAATAGGACTTTATCCCCAACATTAAATTCTCTTTTGATAATTCTTCTATCATGCCATTTCTTAACTTTCTCTTTAAAGAGTTTAGCATTTTCATAAGCTTCACTTCTCCATTCATCTAGAGAACTTAATTGCAACAACCTCTTATCACCGGCTAGTTTAGGATCTTTGTTTAGTTCTCTAACAGCCCAATAAGCTTTGTGCTCTAATTCTAAAGGTAAATGACAAGCTTTTCCATAAACCATTTTATAAGGTGACATTCCCATGGGGTTTTTATAAGCAGTTCTATAAGCCCATAGTGCATCCTTCAATTTAATAGCCCAGTTCTTTCTAGTTTTATTAACAGTCTTTTGCAAGATAGACTTAATCTCTCTATTTGATAGTTCTACTTGCCCACTAGTTTGAGGATGATAAGCGGAAACAATTCTATGATTAATACCATACTTAGCAAGAGTTTTTCTAAAACCTCCATGAATAAAATGAGAACCTCCATCAGTCATAATATATCTAGGTACTCCAAATCTAGGAAAAATAATATCTAAAAGCATTTTTAAAGAAGTCTCACCATCGGCACTTTTTGTGGGTATAGCTTCTACCCATTTAGTAACATAATCAACAACAACAAGTATATGAGTGTTACCTTCTGAAGAAGGGAAAGGACCCATGAAGTCAAATCCCCAACAATCGAATGGTTCAATAACAAGAGTATAATTCATAGGCATTTCATTGCGTCTGGAGATATTACCAACCCTTTGACATTCATCGCAAGATAAAATAAACTTCCTTGCATCTTTGAAGAGAGTTGGCCAATAAAATCCTGATTGTAGAACCTTTTGTGCGGTTCTATCTCCGGCGTGATGTCCTCCATAAGCACTACCATGACATTTACTCAATATCTCCTGTTGTTCATATTCAGGAACACATCTTCGCAGAATACCATCTACTCCTTCTTTATATAGGTGTGGGTCATCCCAAAAATAATGCCTCAAGTCATAAAAGAATTTCCTCCTTTGCTGAGCTGAAAAGGTTGGAGGCAAGTACTTGGAAACAATAAAGTTAGCATAATCAGCATACCAAGGACTGTCTCACGAACTCACCTTTATTACAGCCAATTGTTCATTTGGAAAACTATCATTAACAGGAACAGGATCATAAGCAATATTTTCCAATCTAGACAAATTATCAGCAACGGGATTATCAGCACCTTTCCTATCTACAATATGTAAATCAAATTCTTGCAATAGAAGTACCCATCTAATAAGCCTTGGCTTAGCATCTTTCTTTGTCATAAGGTATCTAATTGCAGCATGATCAGTATGAATCGTGACTTTTGAATCGACAATATAGGATCTAAACTTGTCACAAGCAAAAACTACAGCTAACAATTCTTTTTCAGTTGTAGCATAATTTCTTTGAGCAGCATCAAGAGTCTTGCTAGCATAATGAATAACATTTAATTTTTTATCTACTCGCTGTCCAAGAACAGCGCCTACAGCAAAATCACTAGCATCACACATAATTTCAAAAGGCAAATTCCAATCAGGAGGTTCAACTACAGGAGCAGTTGTTAAGGCTTTCTTTAGAGTTTCAAAAGCTTCCTTACAATCATCATCAAAAACAAAAGGTACATCTTTTTGAAGAAGATTAGTAAGAGGCTTTGAAATCTTGGAGAAATCTTTAATAAATCTCCTATAAAACCCAACATGACCAAGAACACTACGAATACCTTTAACATCCCTCGGATAGGGCATCTTCTCAATTGCTTCAACTTTAGCTCTATCAACTTCAATACCTCTCTCGGAAATTTTATGTCCCAATACAATTCCTTCATTAACCATAAAGTGGCATTTCTCCCAATTAAGAACAAGGTTAGTTTCTTCACATCTCTGCAAAACTTTATCAAGGTTTTGCAAGCAATTATCAAAAGAATTTCCATAGACAGAAAAATCATCCATGAATACCTCTACAATACTCTCGCAAAAACCATGAAAAATAGCAGACAGGCATCTTTGAAAAGTAGCAGGAGCATTACATAAACCAAAAGGCATACGTCTATAAGCATAAGTTCCATAGGGACAAGTGAAAGTGGTTTTCTCTTGATCTTTAGTTTTAACAGCAATTTGTGAAAACCCAGAATAACCATCAAGAAAGCAAAAATGAGTATTTTTAGATAACCTTTCTAACATTTGATCAATAAATGGTAAAGGCTAATGATCTTTCTTAGTAACCTTATTAACTTTCCGATAATCAATGCACATTCTATAACCTACAACTACTCTTTGAGTGATGAGCTCATCATTATCATTAGGCACAACAGTCATTCCTCCTTTCTTAGGAACACAATGCACAGGACTAACCCATCTACTATTAGCAATAGGATATATAATACCAGCCTCAAGGAGTCTTAATACCTCATTTCTTACCACATCCTTCATCTTAGGAATTAGACGACGCTGAGGTTCAACAACAGGCTTCGCATCATCTTCCATATTAATGGCGTGTTGGCAAATAGAGGGAGAAATCCCCTTCAAATCATCAAGAGTGTAGCCAATAGCACCTCGGTGTTTCTTCAATATTTCCAATAACCTTTGTTCTTCAAACTCTGAAAGCTTAGAACTAATAATAACAGGATATATTTTCTTATCATCAATATGAGCATATTTAAGATTATCAGGCAATGGTTTTAAATCAAAGACAGGATCTTCCTTTGGTGGTGGTGTTGTACCCAAATCTTCCACCTAGGTAAATCATGCTTAAGAATAGGTTGACGAAGGAAAATTTCATCAAGTTCATCTCTTTCTTCCCTGAAAACTTCACTCTCACTATTCTCCAAATGTTGCTGCAAAGGATTACTAGGAGCAAGAGCAATAGATGCACACTGTTCAACTTTAAAATCACTATTAGGCGAATCAATTTTATAAGGAGTTTTGGTAAATTTAGAGAAATTAAACTCATAAGATTCTCCAGCAAATTTAGTCAAAATTTTCTCTTTCTTGCAATCTATAATAGCTCCACAAGTATTTAGAAAAGGTCTACCAAAAATAATAGGACAATATTTACTAGCAGCAGAACCAAGTACCAAAAAGTCAGCAGGATATTTAATCTTACCACATAAAACTTCCACATCTCGAATAATACCAATTGGAGAGATAGTTTCTCTATTAGCCAGCCGAATAACCACATCAATATCTTCAAGTTCACAAGAACCAATTTCGTGCATAATTTCCGTGTAAAGCTCATAAGGAATAGCACTAATACTTGCACCAATATCACATAAACCATAATAACAATGATCACCAATTCTAACGAGAGCATAGGAACACTAGCTTTCCTAGACTTATTAGGATGTGAAACAATATTAGAAGCATCTTCACAGAAAATAATATGACCATCCTCCACATTTTCGAGTCACAAGATCTTTAATTATTGCAACGACGGAGTTCAACTTTTATTTGTTCTTCAGGTTCTATAGGTTTCTTTTCACTTTTATGAATCGCACTATTTATAACAGAGTACTCCTTCATTTTAGCAGGGAAAGGAGTTTTTTCAATATAAGCTTCAGGAATAACATGATCAACAGTTTCAACTACAACACATTTATTTATAGATGAATCAATTTTATCTTTATACGGTTCATGATACTTATCAAATTTCCTCTTAGGCAATTCATAATGAGAAGCAAAAGCCTTATAAAGATTTGCAGCAACTTGAGAATCAAGACCATAAGTAGCACTCATATTACGAAATTTATCAGTATCCATAAAAGCTTCAATGCATTTATAATCATAATTTATACCTGATTCTCTATCCTTGTCGTTCTCCCATCCTTCAGTATTTTCCTGGATCCGATTAAGAAGGTCCCTTTTAAACTCTTCCTTGTTGCGTGTAAATGATCCAGAACAAGAAGTGTCCAGCAAGGTCTTGTCTTGAAAAGAAAGTCTTGCATAGAAATTATCAATAATAATATTACCAGGAAGCTCATGAATGGGGCATTTGAGCATTAAAGACTTCAATCTCCCCCAAGCTTGGGCAATACTCTCTCCTTCATGAGGCCAGAAATTATATATGCAGTTCCGTTCTTTGTGAATTTCACTTGGAGGATAGAATTTGGAATAAAATAAAGGCACAATGTCCTCCCAATCAATAGAATCCCTATTCTTCAGCAATTTATACCAGTGCGCTGCTTTACCAGACAGCGATATAGAGAATAGTTTCTTTCTAACTTCATCCATAGCAATACCTGCACATTTGAATAACCCGCATAATTCATGTAAAAACAGTAAATGATCACCGGGATGGACGGTTCCATCCCCTTCATAGCGGTTATCCTCACCGGCGCCTCATCCACTACCGTTGCAGTAGTAGTAGATTTCCCAAATAGAAATTGAAGAGAAGATCTCTCCATAATGACTTATAGCAGCGAGCGAAATAAAATCAGCACAAACGAGTAAAGGTTTTCCTTACCAATTCCACTTACCAATAGCGCTTCATTCCCCGGCAACGGCGCCAGAAAATAGTCTTGAGGACCCACAAGTATAGGGGGTGTATCGTAGTATCTTCGATAAGTAAGAATGTCGATCCCAACGAGGAGCAGAAGGTGTTGGCAAGCAGTTTCGATGAAGGATTCACTCGTAAATGCTCACGGACAAGTATTCAGGGGGTTTTGATGTAACGGATGAATAAAGTACGAGTAAGTAAAGTGCGAGAGAAATAATTGCAGCGAGTGGCCCAATCCTTTTTAGCACAAAGGACAAGCCGGTTTGTTTACTTATAATGACCAAACGTTCTTGAGGACACACGGGATTTTAGTCTAGTGCTTTCGCTTCATACAGACTAATTAATCTTCATTGTTTTGATAAGTGTTGTGTGGGTGAACCTATGCTAATGTACTGCCCTTCCTAGGACTAATACATACTTGTGATTATACCCCTTGCAAGCATCCGCAAATACAAGAAAGTAATTAAGATAAATCTAACCACGGCCTTAAACTGCGAGATCCTGCGATCCCTCCTGCATCGATATACCAACGGGGGCTCGGGTTTTGTCACTCCGGCAACCCCGCAATTGGCAAACGAGTACAAGATGCATTCCCCTAGGCCCATAAATGGTGAAGTGTCGTGTAGTCGACGTTCACACGACACCACTAGAAGAATAACACCACAACATAAATATCATAACATTGAATACTACTCAACCATAATTCACTACTAACATTTAGACTTCACCCATGTCCTCAAGAACTAAACGAACTACTCACGAGACATCATATGGAACATGATCAGAGGTGATATGATGATGAATAACAATCTGAACATAAACCTTGGTTCAATGGTTTCACTCAATAGCATCAATAACAAGTAGAAATCAACACGGGAGAGTTTCCCCTATCAAACAATCAAGATCCAACCTGAATTGTTACGAGCGGTGACGAGGTGCAGCGGTGGAGATGGCGGTGATGATGATGGAGATGATGACGATGGTGATGGAGATGATGTCCAGCTCGATGACGGTGACGATGGCGTCGATTTCCCCCTCCGGGAGGGAATTTCCCGGCGGATTCCTGCCCGCCGGAGAGCTCTTTCTCTCTCGGTGTTCTCCGCCCCGCGAGGCGGCCGTGACTCTTCGCGACTATCCTCTCGTGGCTTAGGTTTTCGGGACGAAGACGTACGCGAAGAAAAGGAGGCGAGAGAGGGCTGTGGGCCCCCTCCTCACAGGGGCGGCGCGGCCGGGCCTTGGGCCGCGCCGGCCTATGAGGTGGGCCCACCTCGGGTCCCCTCGGCCCCCCTTCTGGCTCCCTTCGTCTTCTGGAAAAATAGGATTTTTCATATAATTTCCGTCAACTGCTGATCTTCCGAAATATTGCATCCTGACGGTGCTTTTTCCAGCAGAATCCTGGCTCCGGTGCGCGATCTCCAAATAATCATGAAATATGCAAAATAGATAAAATAACATAAGTATCATCTCCAAATATGAAATATATCAATGAATAGCAGCAAATTATGATATAAAATAGTGATGCAAATTGGACGTATCATGCATTAAACACCTCTTTCCTATAATGAACTTGTTGAGTATGCCCGTACTCATCCCACTCTTAAATCCCCTGCTTAGATATGGAGGCATCAAAGGAGGATCTACAGTGCAACTCGAAGGCCGAGGAGTCAACAACTACTTCAAGAGACAGAATCCTGTCAGAGGAGTCAGATACCACATCCAACCAAGAGAAAACCTAGATTAGCAATAGATAGGAACTAGCTTCCTAAACTTAGCTCCTATTTAGTTAGAATCTATTCATAGCCTCTATAGCTAGGTAAATACTCTACAAATAGAGTTCGTGATAGGTTTAGACTACGAGTCGTTCTTCTGGAGTTTATTTGCAGTTTTACCTCATTGTAAAGTAGGAGGATGTGATGATCTTATGTAACAGAGTCTGTGTGTAATTCTATAGACATGCCTTGGACCCGCATATGTTTCTGTTGTACCACTCTGTTATCACCAGAATTTGACCGAATCAGAGGTGGGCCGCGATCAAGATGGGCTTGAAGAATATACATGGAATAATATACGTGAATCGGCCTTATATGCAAAGTTTGGGCTAGTTTGCCCGTGCATTTGTAATATAGTAGGATACGTATCGATTAGATAGAGTTTGGCTCGTGCCCGGTTGGGATTATTCCCACGTTAGAAAGTCTGCGGACTATAAATATGTATCTAGGGTTTATGAAATAAACAACAATCACGTTCACCACAAACCAATCTAGGCGCATCGCCAACTCCCTTGTCTCGAGGGTTTCTTCCGGGTAAGCATCATGCTGCCTAAATCGCATCTTGCGATCTAGGCAGTACACGTTTATTCGCTATCCATGCGTTGCTCGTACTGAAGCCTTTTTGATGGCGAGCAACGTAGTTATCTTAGATGTGTTAGGGTTAGCATTGTTCATCGTATCATATGCTATCGTCGTGCAACCCTTAGACATCTAGCCGCCCTTACGCCTATCTTAGGTGTAAGGGCGGCACCCCGCTTGATCATTATTTAGTAGATCCGATCCGTTATGGTTGCTCCTTGTTCTTCAAGGATTAGTTTAATATCTGCATAGTTAGGCCTTACAAACGGGTTGAAGGATCCAGTGGCGCGTAGGGTGTAGTTTGCTAGCCCTAGACAGGATGTTCCGGGGATCAACCTCGTGTTGGTTTTTAGGCCTTGTCTAGGGTCGGCTTACGATCACCGTGCGTGGCCGCCAGGCTCAATCACGAGTAGGATGTTCCGATTATGTGGTGAAAACCCTAAATCGTAGTAGGTCGTTTTAGCTTTATTTTGATCAAGCAGGACCACCATATATTCGTACACCCCGTACGGATCATGGGTGGATCGGCTCTTTGAGCCGATCTACAGGACAACCGGAGAGCCGATCGAGGCTCGTATTTAATGTTTACGTGTATGCCATGCAGGAAACTAAGCGAGGCACATCCATCACCTTCCTGACCAGGTATAGGTCAGGTGGCACGCCCTTGCACCAGCATCGGATGTGCGTGCCGAATCTTTGCGGGCCGTCGCTCGGAGGGACCAGGGCCAGCCGCAGTCCTGGGAGCCTCCCGGCTCTACTGTGTTGCCCGTCGCTGCTCGCCGGTGGGTTTCTGACCGCAACACATTCTGGCACGCCCGGTGGGACAATCTTCGACATCAACCGCATCGCCATCTACATCTGAGATGGCGGAAGGCACTCCAGTCACGTACGAGGATTTGACCGAGGAGCTCAAGAAGAAGTATGACGAGGTCAAAGCGATCCTCGAAGCCGACCTCATCGGCTCTTTTCACAGAACCCGCTCACATGGCGTCAGGTGGAAAGGGTTCTCACCTGAAGGCGTGCTCGATGGAGTGGACCTGTCCGCCCCGTCAGAAGAACGCACTAGGTCTCTGCGTCAGGAGATTAACTTCATGGTAGCTCATTCGCTACACCGCCATTCTGAGAGCCTGGTGAACACTTTGGAGCGTGTCGCTCTTCGGGTGATCCAGGAGATCATGAGGCATCAGTACTCTCCGTCAGGACCAGCTCTCGGGACTTACCAAGGAGAGATGCCACTCCAGTCCCGACCGCCACTGCCATTCGCGTTGGCAGCACCAGAAGTGCCGAATTCACCTGCATACGCCGTTGACATGGTGGAATGCACGTACCCTGGGGGGTGCCCGCCAAGATTCTCGTTCGACATCAACATGGTAGGACTTGGGCGCCACCCTGGTAAGGACAGAGACGAGGGCAGCTGCTCTCATAGCGAGGACAAGGAGGAAGCCGTTCCACGCGATCGGCGCCGACACTTCCAAAGAGTCCTGGTTACAATCAAGATGGAGGCCGATTCCAGCAATGGGCCCGTATTACCCTTACCACACGCTCTCCCTGTATGTGGTGTCGACCTCACAGGTGACGAAAAGTTAGGGTATGGGTTTACATCGGCTGATGAGCTAGAAGAAGTCGACATCGGTCCTGGGGATAAGCCGCGACCAACTTTTATCAGCAAGAAGTTAGATCCACATCTTAGGGGTCAGATGATAGCTCTTTTAAAAGAATACCCAGATTGCTTTGCGTGGGATTACACAGAGATGCCTGGACTAGACAGGAGCATCATTGAACATTGGCTCCCCCTTAAGAAGGGATTTCGGCCGTTCCAACAACGAGCGCGTCAGATGAAGGCCGAAATTCTGGAAGAGGTCAAGAAAGAGATCGAGAAGATGTTGGCCGCCGGGTTCATCAGGCCATGCAGGTATGCTGAATGGATCTCCAGTATCGTTCCTGTAGAGAAGAAGGACGGCCGATGGCGTGTGGCCATCGATTTCCGGGATCTCAACAGAGCCACTCCAAAAGATGAATATCCGATGCCTGTGGCAGAAACGTTGATCAATGCAGCTGCTGGTCACAAGGTGTTGAGCTTCATGGATGGCAACGCCGGCTATAACCAAATCTTCATGGCTCCAGAAGATATACACAAGATCGCGTTCAGAGTACCAGGGGCAGTAGGCTTGTTTGAGTATGTAGTCATGACCTTTGGGTTAAAGAATGCTGGTGCAACGTACCAAAGAGCCATGAATTATATATTTCACGATCTGATCGGCAAGTTGGTGGAAATCTACATCGATGACGTGGTAGTCAAATCTGTCTCCATGGAGGGACACTTGGAGGATTTGCGACGCATCCTAGACCGAACTCGGAAGTTCGGACTGAGAATGAATCCAAAGAAGTGTGCCTTTGGCGTGACGGCTGGTCAGTTCCTAGGTTTTCTGGTTCATGAACGGGGAATTGAGATCGGCCTGAAAAGTCAAGAGGCAGTGCGTACCATGCAGCCGCCCACCACGAAGAAGGAGCTCCAACGACTTATCGGCAAGATCAATTTTGTCCGACGATTCATCTCTAACCTGTCAGGACGAATCGAGCTGTTCATAGCACTGGTGAAAATTAAATCTGATGACGAGTTTCACTGGGGGGCAGAACAGCAGCAGGCGTTTGATGAGATTAAGCGGTATCTGACAACACCGCCTGTGCTAGTTCCGCCCCAACAAGACAGGCCGTTCTATATCTACTTGTCAGTGAGCTGACACGTCCATCGCTTCGGTGGTGGTGCAACTCTATGAGGGTGTTGAAAAGGTCGTTTTCTACCTCAGCAGAAGGATGTTGGACGCGGAGACAAGGTATCCTGAGGTCGAGAAGCTTTGCCTTTGCCTGTTCTTCACCTGCACCAAGCTTCATCACATCCTTTTGACGGCAGAGATCATCGTCATATTGTTATCACCAGAATTTGACCGAGTCAGAGGTGGGCCGCGATCAAGATGGGCTTGAAGATATGTGCATGAAAGAAATGCGTGAATCGGCCTTGTGTACCAAGTTTGGGCTAGTTTGCCTTTGTATCTGTAATTTATTAGATCGTATCTTAAGTTAGAAGTTAGAGTTTTACCCGTGCACGGTTAGGTGCACGCCTGAATTAGAAAGTCCCTTGGACTATAAATATGTACCTAGGGTTTATGGAATAAACAACAACACACGTTCAACCAAACAAACCAATCTCGGCGCATCGCCAACTCCTTCGTCTCGAGGGTTTCTATCCGGTAAGCGACATGCTGCCTAGATCGCACACAAGCTTCACGTTGTTCATGCGTTGCTCGTACTGAAGCCTTGTTGATGGCGAGCAACGTAGTTATCATAGATTTGTTAGGGTTAGCATAGTTCTTCGCGTAACATGCTAGCGTAGTGCAACCCTTGCATATCTAGCCGCCCTCACACCTATCTTAGGTGTGGGGCGGCACCCCGCTTGATCATTATTTAGTAGATCTGATCCGTTACGATTGCTCCTTGTTCTACAAGGATTAGTTTAATATCTGCAATAGTTAGGCCTTACAAAGGGGGGGAGGATCCAGTGGCACGTAGGGTGTCGTTCGCAAGTCCTAAACAGGATGTTCCGGGGATCAACTTCGTGTTGGTTTTTAGGCCTTGTTTAGGATCGGCTTACGATCACCGTGCGTGGCCGCGAGGCCCAACCTGGAGTAGGATGATCCGATTATGCGGTGAAAACCCTAAATCATCGTAGATCTCATTAGCTGTATCTTGATCAAGCAGGACCACCATATATTCGTGCACCCGTACGAATCATGGGTGGATCGGCTCCTTGAGCCGATTCACGAGATAACCTGAGAGCCGATCGAGGCTCGTATTTAATGTTTACGTGTATGCCATGCAGGAAACTAAGCGAGGCATCTCCATCACCTTCCTGACCAGGTATAGGTCAGGTGGCACGCCCTTGCACTCAGCATCGGACGTGTGACCAGAAGTGCTTTGCGGGCCGTCGCTCGGAGGGACCTCAGCCAGCCGCAGCTCTAGGTTGTTCCCGGCTCTACGGTGTTGACCGTCGCTGCCCGCTGGTGGTTTTTGGCAGTCAACACATTCTGGCACGCCCGGTGGGACCATCTTCTACATCAACCACATCGCCATCTACATCTGAGATGGCGGACGGCACGCCAGTCGCCTACGAGGAGCTGCCCGACGAGCTCAAGAAAAGGTATGACGAGATCAAAGTCACCCTCGAAGCCGACCTCATCGGCTCTTTTCAGAGAACCCGTTCCCATGGCATCAGATGGAAGGGGTTCTCACCGGAAGGTGCACTCGATGGGACAGACCTCTCTGCCCCGTCGGAGGAACGCACCAGGGGCCTACGGCAGGAGATCAACTACTTGGTGGCTCACTCGCTACACCGCCACTCTGAGAACCTGGTCAACACGTTGGAGCGTGTCGCTCTTCGCGTGATCCAGGAGATCATGAGGCACCAGTACTCGCCGTCAGGACCAGCTCTCGGGACACATCAAGGAGAGTTGCCACTCCAGTCCCGTCCACCGCTGCCATATGCGTTGGCAGCACCAGAAGTGCCGGCTACACCGGCATTCGTCGTCTACAAGATCGGTGGTGACCCTAGTGATTACCAGTTCTTGACCGAGGCGCCTAAGGAGATCCCTCACGGATACGCGTGCACGTATGTGCCGGATTGTGGCAACTGGGCACTCACAAACCAGGCCACAACATCAGGGACTTCTGGGAAAACAGGAGGAACATCAGCGACAGAGCTTGAGAAGCAGACGTGGCTAACTAAGTACGCCACCCCGACGAACCTCCAGAGCTCAGCTCCTGCAGTTGGCTCAGAGCTGGAGAAGCAAGCATGGCTGGCTAAGTACGCCACCCCGGCGAATCTTCAGAATTCGACTCCTGCAGCCAGCACAGCGGATCAGATCAGTACCATACTGAGAGACCAGTTCGGCATGGTGCCGAAAAGGAGGGCAATCGGCTATTCCAAGCCGTACCCCAACGAGTACGAGATGATCCCGCTGCCACCTAAATATCGGCTCCCTGATTTCTCCAAATTCAGTGGATCAGATGGTTCCAGCTCCATCGAGCACGTCGGCCGATATTTGGCGCAACTAGGACCGGCTTCAGTGTCGGATCAGCTACGCGTGAGGCTCTTCTCACAGTCCCTCACGGGATCGGCTTTCGGGTGGTACACCTCTTTGCCACCAGACTCCATCCGGACTTGGAAGCAGTTGGAAGAACAGTTCCATATGCAGTACCATCCAGAGGCTTCCGAGTCTGGCATTGCTGATCTAGCACAACTACGTCAGAAGCGCGGAGAAACTGTGACAGAATACATCAAGCGCTTCAGGAATCTTAGGAACCGATGTTATTCGGTTCGTATAACTGAAAAGGAAGCAGTCGAGTTGGCGATAGCGAGGCCTTGTAACACAGCTCAAGGACATGGCCTCCCAAGCGGATTATCCCTCATTGGCGCACATGGTTCGGAAACTATCGGCATATGAACAGCGCCACCCGGACTCGTACCAAGACAAGTTCAAACGTGCGGTAGTCCTGGTCGATGCGAGAGGAAGACGAAGTTCCCGCGGGAGACCAAGAGGTAGCAGTGGCTGAATGGACTCGGGGAGGAACCCCCGTGCCCTGCAAATGGGTAAAGCCACCAGGCCCACCCAGGGGATTTGATTTTGACGTGACCAAGACTGAGCAAATCTTCGACCTCCTGCTCAAGGAGAAACAGTTGACGATTCCTGAAGGTCTCAAATTCCCCACGGTGCAAGAGTTGAACGGAAAGCCATACTGCAAATGGCACAACTCGCTCTCCCATGCCACCAACGACTGCAGGGTATGGTGTCAGCACATCCAAGCGGCGATAGAAAAAGGGCGTCTAATTTTCAACCAGTACGCCATGAAGGTCGACACCCAGCCCTTTCCCGCCGTTAACATGGTGGAATGCACTTACCCTGAAGGTTGCCAGCCAGGATCCTCGTTCAGCATCAACATGGTAGGACCTGGGAACCACTCTGGCAAAGATGGAGACGAGGGCAGCTGCTCTCGTAGCAAGGACACAGAGGAGGCCGCTCCACGCGATCGGCTCCGTCATGATGGCAAGCGCTACGTCACAGAGGGAGAGGTGAAGAACATAAGATATCGGCGACCCCTCTCCGATCACCTCCTCAACAAATATGTGAGTCAGTATGACCAACGCCGACGGTCCAGCTATGATGATGAAGGAGATCGTCTGGCTAGAGGAGCCAGAAGACATCGTCGGCACGATCGCGATGAGGAGGAGCACGAGCGCCGTGCCACGGAAAGATCAAGGGAGCAAGATGACAACGCCAGGCACTGGGACTGCCCCTTCTTCAGACACTGCTGGGATTCAGGAATGAGTCGATTGCCCACAATCGGCAATTGCCCGTGAATGCAACAAGAAGAAGAAGGAGGCAGCCAACGTGTCCGTGTTCGAGCGCTTAGGGCCTCTCCCGCCACGAGCAAACGTGCTGAGTCCCTCGCTGGGCAGATCTCGAGGATTCCGAAGACGAGGGACAAGAAGAAGAAGAAGACAGGTACCACCGTCCAAGGTGGTGCCCTGACGGACTCAGCCGTTCACAAAAGCGCAGGGTTCAACGATTGCGCGGCCTAGAGGAAGCCGAAAGGTTATACCTGCATACGCTAAGGAAGGCACGGCCTGATCTGGCTGCGAAAGTTCAGCGAACCCTGGATGAAGAGGGTCGTCCACGGAAAATGGAGTGGCGCCCCAAGCAAAGGAAAGCCGATGATGAAACATCGGCTGGTACAAACATGGTGTTCATCCTCCCTTCGGAGTTCAGTGCTCCAGGATTAGACGAGGTACCCGTGGCACAACTTGACTGCGGCCCACGGCCGGTTATCTTTGAGAAGCCACGAGAAAAGAGCTACAGACATCTGAAGGCCCTGTACTTGCGAGGATATATCGATGGGAGGCCTGTAAATAAGATGCTGGTGGACACCGGAGCGGCAGTCAACATCATGCCGTACTCTATGCTACGTCGGCTGGGACGCTCTAGCTCAGATCTAATCAAGACCAACGTGACATTGAGCGATTTCAACGGCCAAGCGTCTGAGGCACAAGGTGTTCTGAACGTGGATCTGACCGTAGGAAGGAAAACTATCCCTACGACGTTCTTCATCGTCGATAGCACGAGCACTTATGCTGTTCTCGCTAGGAAGAGATTGGATCCACGCCAACCTGCCGCATTCCCTCCACGATGCACCAATGCATAATACGATGGGATGGAGATGAGGTAGAGGTCGTCCGAGGCCGATGACTCAGCCCGAAATTTCAACGGCCGGCATGAACGCATGGGAAGCAGCAGGCCAAGAACCCCTCTCAGGTATCAATTTGGACGACTGCGAGCGCATCGACGTGACGAAGGGAAGGGTTAAGCTGGTTTTGTCCACTGGCCTGACCATGTAGCTGAAGCGAAGCGATGATCAAACATGGCGAGGCTGATCCCTGTGATCGGCCCCAAAAATCTTTGAAGGGACATTACAGAACCTTCAGTCAATGCTTCAATCATCATGGAGGCCGATCCCAGCAATCGGCCAAAATTATCCTCACCACATGTGCTGCTTGTGTCCGTCCTTGTTCCTACCGGAGCCGACGTATGAGTTACAGAGCCGATATCTGCCATGCCCTGACAGATTCGGCTCGGGGGGCACCTAAACACGATGAACTTGGGAACAGATGCAGGAGGACATGTGTGCAATGAAATATTGAGGGCCGATAGGAGAAAATCGGCCAGTAAAAAAAAAAATTTGGACAGCCGATGCAAGGGCATCGACTTTAGAATTGAGAAGCAGCCGATGCGCAGCCATCGACTCTAGTGGAATTATGCGAGGTTTACTGAATCTCCACCAAATCCCGGCCAACTGTGGTGCCTTCTGCTTTGTCGCAGGAGTAAAACAATGGAAGTTGCTTCGAGCTGATCCGGGTTCCTGAAACTTCTTGTTGATATTAGTTCAGCCGTAGGGGTATATCGGCTGTCTAAGGAAGAAAGGGGATCGGCTTTGGCGCATTCTCTCTGACATTCTCGCCTCGAGTAAGGCTCGGGGGGCAGCAGGCCTGGTGGATACTCTGTCTTGTTCTGTTCAGAGAGCCGATTGGGATACCATCGGCTGATCTTTCATTGCAACCTTCTTCACAAATGATGAGTATTGAAGAGGACCATTGGGTTTGGTTGGAAGGATTCAAAGGTTTTCCTGAAGAATTTTACATTATCCACCAGATTTAGAAAATCATCAGCTGAAGAAGGGAAGGGTGAATTTCAAAGGACTGATGCGTTGCTATCGGCTCATGACGCATTGGCAAAGGGGGCGAATCGGCAAGGTCAGTATGAGAAGGAAATCGGCAAAATCAAATTGGGGAAAAGTTCTTCATTGATAGGCGAGATTTCTTACATAAAGAGCTGATTGCTCTCAAAAGGAAATACTAGGGGATACATTGCCCCATCTACTACTACTGGCCCTATTCTAGAGGTCCTATCTACGGGCCGTCTGCCCTCGTCGTCGCCGTCGTCGCCGCTGTCGGCGCTGCTTCCGGCGGGCTCGTCGTCGCTCCAGTGGCCGCCGACCGGGCCCTCATTGTCCTCATCTTCTTCGTCAGCATCATCGTCGCTATCGAAATCACTGAGGTTGCCCGGCCAAGGGCAGAACCGCTTGGCCGGCGGCTCGTCGGAGGAGGTGTCATCCTCCTCCTCTTCCTGCTCCTCCTCTTCCTCCTCGGAAGAGGTGAAGTCGCAGGAGAAGCTGTTGTCGTCGCTCTCCTCCTCCGTTTCCCCAGCGGCGAGGAAGCGGAGGTCGCTCTCCCCGTCGGTCAGGGACTTGTCGTCCTCTGACCAGATGGAGAAGTCGTGGCTAGGCTCCTCCCCGGCCGCAATGGCGCGGCGGGTGTTGGCCGCGTGGACCTCCGCCGGGTTGTACTCCGGCGTCGGCTCACGGGACGTGGAGGACCGGGCCGGCAAGATCCGATGGGGCGAGAGGAGGAAGAAGACATGGTGGCGCAGGAGGGCTTTTGGAGTGCTAATGCGAAGGAGATGCAGAGGAGAACTGTTCGTAGCGGTTAAATAAAAGGGGATATAGTGGAAATTCAATGCCACAGCAGTTTCCGAGGAAGTGATGCCTAAAGAAAAAAAAAACTGCCAAGTCACGCGGAGAAGTTGAGAAGGCAAGGCATCATGATGAAGGATACTGCAACGGTTCTGCCACGACATGACCCGACGAAAGAGAGCAGAGTGATTTTGGAATTACCAATTCCAAAACCAGGGGGGCATGTGTTATCACCAGAATTTGACCGAGTCAGAGGTGGGCCGCGATCAAGATGGGCTTGAAGATATGTGCATGAAAGAAATGCGTGAATCGGCCTTGTGTACCAAGTTTGGGCTAGTTTGCCTTTGTATCTGAAATTTATTAGATCGTATCTTAAGTTAGAAGTTAGAGTTTTACCCGTGCACGGTTAGGTGCACGCCTGAATTAGAAAGTCCCTTGGACTATAAATATGTACCTAGGGTTTATGGAATAAACAACAACACACGTTCAACCAAACAAACCAATCTCGGCGCATCGCCAACTCCTTCGTCTCGAGGGTTTCTATCCGGTAAGCGACATGCTGCCTAGATCGCATCTTGCGATCTAGGCAGCACAAGCTTCACGTTGTTCATGCGTTGCTCGTATCGAAGCCTTGTTGATGGCGAGCAACGTAGTTATCATAGATTTGTTAGGGTTAGCATAGTTCTTCGCGTAACATGCTAGCGTAGTGCAACCCTTGCATATCTAGCCGCCCTCACACCTATCTTAGGTGTGGGGGCGGCACCCCGCTTGATCATTATTTAGTAGATCTGATCCGTTACGATTGCTCCTTGTTCTACAAGGATTAGTTTAATATCTGCAATAGTTAGGCCTTACAAAGGGGGAGGATCCAGCGGCACGTAGGGTGTCGTTCGCAAGTCCTAAACGGGATGTTCCGGGGATCAACTTCGTGTTGGTTTTTAGGCCTTGTTTAGGATCGGCTTACGATCACCGTGCGTGGCCGCGAGGCCCAACTCTGGAGTAGGATGATCCGATTATGCGGTGAAAACCCTAAATCGTCAGTAGATCTCATTAGCTTTATCTTGATCAAGCAGGACCACCATATATTCGTGCACCCCGTATGAATCATGGGTGGATCGGCTCCTTGAGCCGATTCACGAGATAACCCGAGAGCCGATCGAGGCTCGTATTTAATGTTTACGTGTATGCCATGCAGAAACTAAGCGAGGCATCTCCATCACCTTCCCGACCAGGTATAGGTCGGGTGGCACGCCCTTGCACTCAGCATCGGACGTGTGACCAGAAGTGCTTTGCGGGCCGTCGCTCGGAGGGACCTCAGCCAGCCGCAGCTCTAGGTTGTTCCCGGCTCTACAGTGTTGACCGTCGCTGCCCGCCGGTGGGTTTTGGCAGTCAACACATATGCAAGTCAGACGTTGTCAAGCACATGCTGTCGGCCCCTGTTTTGAAAGGCCGACTTGGTAAGTGGATGTTTGCGTTGTCAGAGTTCGATCTTCGGTATCAGCCTGCGAAAGCGGTCAAGGGACAAGCGTTGGCCGACCTTATAGCTGAACGAATCAATACTAATATAGCAGCACTATCTATACGTGCATGGGCTATGTTCTTCGATGGATCGGCTTGTGACGATGGTTGTGGCATCGGCATTCTGCTCGTGTCGCCTCGGGGGGCAACATACTCCTTTTCCATCAGACTATCTACCCCTTGCACCAACAATGTCGCTGAGTATGAGGCAGTGCGTAAGGGAATGGAGTTGCTGCTGGAAGCTGGGGCAGAAGCGGTAGAGCTTTTTGGAGACTCAAAGTTGGTGATTAACCAGCTCGCGGATGAATATAAGTGCGAGAGTGAATCGCTTTTCCCATATTGGATGGAATGCCGTGAGTTGATGACACAGTTTCGGTACATCAACTTTAATTGGGTCCCAAGATCCCAAAACACCGAGGCCAACGATCTCGCACAAATGGCGTCAGGCTATAAGGACATATCAGACGGGTCAGAAGTTCAGGTGCAGTTCCTGGAACAGGATGATTGGAGAGCCGAAATCTTCAATTACTTAAAAGATTCGGCTCGGGGGGCACCTAAATGGATAAGATACAAGGCCATGAAGTATGTCCTCATAGGAGACGACATGTTCTACAGGACGTTGGAAGGGTTACTACTCAAGTGCCTGGGACCAACTGAGTCTAATCGGCTCTTACATGAGGTGCATGAAGGCGCCTGTGGAACTCACCAGTCGGCCCATAAGATGAAGTGGCTAATTAGGCGATCAGGGTTTTATTGGCCCACCATGCTTGAAGATTGCTTCAAGTACTACAAGGGGTGCCAAGCGTGCCAGATGTTTGGGAAGATTCAGATGGTACCCGCATCAGCAATGAACCCTATCATCAAGCCTTGGCCGTTTCGAGGGTGGGGCATGGATATGATCGGCAAAATCCATCCGGCGTCGAGTAAAAAACATGAATGGATTTTGGTTATTACAGATTACTTCACCAAGTGGGTGGAGGCCGTCCCTATGAAGAAGGTGAAATCAGAAGATGTGATCAAGTTTGTGAAAGAACACGTCATTCATAGGTTCGGGATTCCCCAAACCATCACGACCGATGGAGGTTCGGTCTTTATTTCTAAAGAATTCAGAAAGTTCTGTGATGACATGGGGATTAAGCTGATCCGATCATCTCCATACTATGCTCAAGCCAACGGGCAAGCTGAAGCGTCCAATCGAGCCCGATCAAGCCGATCAAGAGAAAAATTGACGAGAACCCTAGGGATTGGCATGAAACGTTATCAGAAGCTTTGTGGGCCTACCGCATGTCATGCCATGGAGCTATAAAAACTTCGCCATACCAACTCGTCTATGGACAGGAAGCCGTATTACCTTGGGAAATTACGGCTGGATCAAGACGTGTCACGTTTCAGAATGATCTAACAGCTGAAGAATATGCAGCTTTGATGAGTGACACTATTGAGGATGCAACGGAACTTAGACTTTGGTCGTTGGAGAAGATTAAAGAGAACAAATCCAGGGTAGCTCGTGCATACAATAAGAAGGTTAGACCAAAGGAGTTTCAAGTTGGTGATCTAGTGTGGGAAGCTGTGTTGCCATTAGGAACCAAGGACAAAGCATATGGCAAATGGTCTCCTAATTGGCACGGTCCGTACAAAGTCATCCTGGCCTTGAAGGGTAATGCATACATGCTGGAGCAGCTGGACGGCGTTAAGTTCCCAGTAGCCGTCAATGGTCAACACCTCAAGAAGTATTTCCCAAGCATGTGGGATGACCAGTAAATGAAGTATGAAGGGGGGCCGATTGGAAATCGGCCAGTGAGAATTTTTTATACGAATCTTAGCCGATGCGCAGACATTGACTTGAGAAATATGGATACCAGTATAGCCGATGTACGGACATCGACTTTAGAATAATGAAAAAGCCGATGTGTAGCCATCGACTCTAGAGGAACAAAACTCAATGGAGCGGATTAGATCATGCCAGAATTCATGGCACCTGAGGTATTTTTCCCGTGGATTTTGCTCGAATCCGTGCATTTGAGACCGGGAGATGGCGTGGACACGAATTGGATCTCGTTGACCGCGTGAATAGGCAACTTTTATGGCCTTGAAGCATGTTTATGGCATAAGCCGATGCCCCGCCATCGGTTCTTTGTGCATCGACTTCGTTTGACAATCGGCAAAATCGACAAAGAAGCAAAATTAATTGGGGAATATTTCTTCATTAATAAAGGATTTCTTACAAGGAAAGAGCCGATTGCTCAGGGGAGGAAGAACAAAATAAGGGCCTATTGGCCGATCTGCTACTACTACTAGACCTATACTAGTAGACCCTACTCTACGGGTCGTCGCTACCCTCGTCGTCGGAGCTCTCGTCGGCGCTGCTGCCGGCGAGCTCCTCGTCGCTGCTCCCATAGCCCTCTATGGGAGCCTCATCATGGTCGTCGTCGTCGTCGTCGTCATCATCCGTTCCGGCGCGGAAGTGTTTCGCCGGCGGGTAGTCCTCGAGGGAGTCGTCGTCGTCTTCTTCTTCCTCCTCTTCGGAGGAAGTGTAGCTGTCCCACGAGAACGAGTCGTCCTTGCTCATCGCTTCCAGCTCCCCATCGGCGAAGAACTGAAGGTCGTCGTCGCCACTGGTCAAGGACTTGTCGTCCTCGGACCAGACGTAGGGCTCGTGGTCTTCCTTGTCCCACTCCGATGCGGCGAGGATGTCGTGCGCCGCCAGCGAGCCCCACTCCGGCGTCGGCTCGCGAGATGAGGAAGAGTCGGAGAAGACTGACGAGGTGGAGGAGGACGAAGAGGAGAAGGACTGGGAAGAAGGATCCGACGAGGCGGAGGAGGAAGAAGAAGAAGACATGGCTACGGGAGATGGGGGATTTTTTGGGTGCCGATGGCCAGAACAGAGCAAGGGGATGAAGTGGCGAACTGTTCAGAGCGGTTAAATAAAGGGGATATAGTGGAGATTCAATGCCACAGCAGTTTCCAAGGAGGTGGTGCCCAAGAGAAAAAAAAACAACGGTCAAATCACGCGGAGAAGTTGAGAAGACAAGGCATCATGATGAAGGATGCTGCGACGGTTCTGCTCTGCCACGACATGACCCGACGAAGAAAAGCAGAGTGATTTTGGAATTATCAATTCCAAAACCAGGGGGCACGTGTTATCACCAGAATTTGACCGAATCAGAGGTGGGCCGCGATCAAGATGGGCTTGAAGAATATACATGGAAGAATATACGTGAATCGGCCTTATATGCAAAGTTTGGGCTAGTTTGCCCATGCATTTGTAATATAGTAGGATACGTATCGATTAGATAGAGTTTGGCTCGTGCCCGGTTGGGATTATTCCCACGTTAGAAAGTCTACGGACTATAAATATGTATCTAGGGTTTATGAAATAAACAACAATCACGTTCACCACAAACCAATCTAGGCGCATCGCCAACTCCCTTGTCTCGAGGGTTTCTTCCGGGTAAGCATCATGCTGCCTAGATCGCATCAGTACACGTTTATTCGCTATCCATGCGTTGCTCGTACTGAAGCCTTTTTGATGGCGAGCAACGTAGTTATCTTAGATGTGTTAGGGTTAGCATTGTTCATCGTATCATATGCTATCGTCGTGCAACCCTTAGACATCTAGCCGCCCTTACGCCTATCTTAGGTGTAAGGGCGGCACCCCGCTTGATCATTATTTAGTAGATCCGATCCGTTATGGTTGCTCCTTGTTCTTCAAGGATTAGTTTAATATCTGCATAGTTAGGCCTTACAAACGGGTTGAAGGATCCAGTGGCGCGTAGGGTGTAGTTTGCTAGCCCTAGACAGGGTGTTCCGGGGATCAACCTCGTGTTGGTTTTTAGGCCTTGTCTTGGGTCGGCTTACGATCACCGTGCGTGGCCGCCAGGCTCAATCACGAGTAGGATGTTCCGATTATGTGGTGAAAACCCTAAATCGTAGTAGGTCGTTTTAGCTTTATTTTGATCAAGCAGGACCACCATATATTCGTACACCCTGTACGGATCATGGGTAGATCGGCTCTTTGAGCCGATCTACAGGACAACCTGAGAGCCGATCGAGGCTCGTATTTAATGTTTACATGTATGCCATGCAGGAAACTAAGCGAGGCACATCCATCACCTTCCTGACCAGGTATAGGTCAGGTGGCACGCCCTTTGTAACATCCCTGTTTTTCTAAAGCTAGATTAGGGTTTGTTTGTGCATCATTTCATGAGCATCATGTTTTCCTACGAAAATTTGCATTAGTTAATTTTGGAAAACCCTAATGTCTGTATCAAATCTCCCTCTCTTTCAAATGCTCAAAGTAATTCAAACCAAACCTACCTGGCACTTCTATTTTAAGAAGTCCATGTGATTTTTGAAAAGTTTAGAAAGTTTGAAACTTCAAACATGATTTTGAAAACAGCAAAGGATTTTGAATACAAATATGAAAATAGATTTTTTGAAAAAGAGAGAAGAAGAGAGAAACCCTCACTCTCTCTCTGTTTTGGGCCGCAGCCCAACTCTCCTCTCCCCTCTCTCCACTCTGCGCAGCCCAGCAGTGGCCCAGTTCAGCCCAACTCCACCCCAGGGGGTTATTTGCAAACGTGCCAAAGTCATCCCCTACCTTCGTTCTCGGAAGCAGCTCGCTGTCGCGCGCGGACGCCGTCGCCGGCGCCAAGATCCTCGCCGCCGCCCTCCGTCGCCTATAAATCCCCCTCCGGCCGCCGCGGACGAACCCTAGCGCCCCCTAGTCCCTCTCTTTTTCTCTCTCTCGCTCACGAGCTCGCGAAACCCTAATCCGGGCTCACAGTACCCGCCGGCCATCGCCGTCCCTCGCCGCTACAGCCACCCCCGAGCTCCGGCGAGTAGCCCACGAGCACCGCCGGCCTCTCCTTGTCCGCCTCGTTCACGCGCAGGTACCGGGGAGCCCCCAGACGAGCCAATCGAGCTCGTCGGCCCGAGCTCCGGCCACCGCCGAATCCGCCGCTGCGGGCCTCCTCCGCCCTCGCCGACGAGCCCTACGGCTCCGTAGTGAGCCTCTCGTTCCGCTGAGCCTCTTCGCTCTCTCCCTCTGCCCCTGTAGCGCCCCCGCACCAAGCTCCTGCCCCGGCCGCCGCCGCATGTCGTCGCCGGTGTTGCTCCGGCGACCAATAGGTCGTGGCGCTGCCACGGTTCGACTCGCCTTGGCCCCGCGCGTCGAACGCGCCCATCCGCGCGTCCAGGGGCGCCCTCTAGTGCCGCCGCACTATGGTCGCCGGCGCTGGCCGCCGGAGTTGACCACCGGCGGTTGACCATCGTGGGGCCCGCGCCCCTTTTCTTTTTCATTTTGTTTTATTTCTGTAAATAGAAATACATTGACGAGTGGGGCCCCCTGTCGGATTTTTATTAATTTCAAAAACATTTAAGAAAAGAATAAATCTATGACATGTGGGTCCAAGTACTGTCGAGGCTTTTAATAATTTCCAGGATTTTTCAGAAATGATTTAAAATGAATAAAACTTGTAAAATTCATAACTTATTCATTTTAAATCAGAAAAATATGTATAATATATCAAAATTTTCAGAAAAATGAGATCTACATTTTGGTTACACAATCATGCATTGTTAAACAACTTGAACCCAAGTTTCTTTAGAGGAACTAAAATCAACCCCTCTGAGGTTTCCGGAACTACTAACCCTAGTTCGCCGAAACCCAGTTAAATTGATGATGTCTCAGGGTTATTTCAGTACCTAATTAATATGTCATATCATCATTCTTGTATGCGCATTGCATCGATGCCATGTGTTGATTGTTCCTTTACCTTTCCGGTGTTTGCTTCTTCGCGATCGATAGAGCAAGTACCCGAGAAGATGAAGATCGACAACGACGCAGATCAATACTTGTCCATCGACGAACAAGTCAAGCATGGGATTTTCGAAGATCCATATCGGTTTGTCAGGGACAAAGGCAAGCCCTAGCCTGGTTCATATTATGATTTTGAAATGCTTTTACTTCTGATTCCTACATATCGCATTCGTTTCCAATATGTTTTATCGGCAGGTATAGTTATCCTATGTGTGTTGCATTTACCATCCTTGTAGCCTAAATACTCTGATCCACTGCTCCCAGCAAGACTAGGTTTGAGCTCGTTTGCATCGCTAGAGCCGTTATATCGATTATGCTTAGCCATGCTTAGTTGGCGAATTCTGATCCATCCGGTTGATGAATCAGAGCTGCGAATGAACCTAGTATGGCAGGATGACGTGGTAAGATTAGTGATGATGTTAATAAACATGCTAAAGGCTTGGATGGGCCGCCACATGGGGATGTGGTGATTTGACTCGTTCTCGCCGATACTAGGACCTGAGTTCTTGCCTCTGGAACCAAGGCCGAGCGTACGGCCACACGGGGCCCATGGGAACCCCTTGGCCCGAACTTACCTAGCTTACCCATGAGTCAATTAGTTTGCAAGTTCCATTTGCCATACGCATGGGGGAAAGGTGGAAAAGGTTTTCAAAGTGCATCATACGGGCGTGGCCGGGGTGAAGGATGCTCGGAGGCATTGAACTGGATCCCCTGCGCACAATGATCGGGACCGCCTCGGAGAATGGCTACCTACGATGACGGAGCTCCCCAGTTAGTTTGACTCATGGGATAGGCGAAGTAAGGGAAAGGTTTTGGTCGACCACCCTCTGCCGGCACGCCAAGGAAGCGTGTACATGACGGCGCTAAGAGTCGGTCAGCGCGTGTGGGTAAAGTTGTACACCCCTGCAGGGTAAATCTTTTCGAAAAGCCGTGTCCACGGTTAAGGACGACTTGGGAAAGGACGTGATGATCATAGACAACATGAACCTAACCGTAAAACTTGGAATCAATGTGTGATAAGGATCCCTCCTCAGGGTATCGAGGGGGTGCTCCTAGTGGATAGGTTCAGCATATGGTGAAGATTCGGTGGATTCAATATGATGATCAGTAGAGCTAGAGATATCGCTCTCTTATCCCCTTTTAAAATGATCCGAATAGACGAGCTTCTGCTCCCTCTTCTTTACAAAGGAAAGCGGCTTTCCGCAAAATAAGCTCCACATAAAGCCTCGAATACCAGCTTTGCTAAAAGGTTGTACTAAGTCTTGCTGAGTCCCTGTACTCAGCTTTGCATGCTTTGTTTCAGACAAAGACTCTCCAACAAATGAAGGTTTCTAGGTCGACATCGACGAGTAGCTTGGGATTCCCAGGTGGCAGCCTGGAATCTATGGGCTGGGACGTCGCCGTTATGCTCCTGGCCTCTTAGGCCTTTTGCTATCTTGCTATTTAGAATAGCATAACTTCGCTTCCGTTGATTGATGAATTGTCAAGTCAGTGACCTCTGCTTGTAATACTTTGGTTTTTCGCTCAGCTATGAGCTTGTATTACTCTTTGAGTCGTAGAGTCACTGTTGTGTTACCGATTCTCACCCTGTAGGCCCTAGAGATCTAGGTTAGGCTTATGCCAGATGGTGATCTGGGTTTGTCTAGCCTACGACCTCCCGGGGTCCCCACAGGTTTTGGTATCAGAGCAGGACTGCCTGTAGGAAACCCTTTCTATTGGTCGATGTTGAGTCTAGTGATTGTGAAAACTATTTGAAAGCTAAAAGTATTTGTGAAAATCTGATTAGGATTCTTTTTACTCCTTATCTGGTATCGCTCTATTTCAGTGTCACACCTTACCTTGTGTTGATTTGAAAAGGTTTTATTATCTCTTCTGGTCTTTCAAACTTTAGGTGTCTCAAGGGCAGGTCGTTCCATAACCAGTTGACTTAGAGTTGAGTTCTCTAAACTCTTGTGTGTTCTTTGTTCTCTCTTTGTTTCGTTTCAATCGAGAGATTTCCTTCCATCATAATCTCTCTACTTTGTGGGTTCCACATTATTCTGTTCTAGGCTTTGAGATTTCCTTTCACCTTGAATGCCTCCTTTCCTTTTTATTGGGTACTTTTAAAGCTATGGCTTCTTGAAAGTTACCTTGTGATTACTACCTCGTAGTGTCCTTTATGTCACTCAGATAGTAGTTACTCTTTTCTCCGTATTTTAACCCTTGGTCTTGAACCGAAGGTCCCGGATTGTGCTGGGTTCTTTTGAATTCAGTGCATGATGCTGGCCTTTAACCCAAGATCCATTCCGTTGACCCCTGTTGTCCATGGTCGAACCATACATCAGGATGGCTAACTTCAAATCCACATAGCCCTCAAGCTTGTGGTTATTGTCGTGATTGAATTGCGGTAACAAAAGATATTTCCTACCATTAGCTATGGCAGAGTTTCTTTCATGGAACCAAATGGATCATGACAAGAGTTCTCTTTGTGAGTCTCACATCTATGTTCGTGACTCTGCCACATCTCCCTTTTCCGCATGAGTTTCACAAGAATGTTAACTTATGCATCTACATCTCAGGATTTCTAATTCTGATCATGTTCCTCCTCCTAGTTTCTTTCCGACCTTTGTCTGCTAGTTAGCAGCCAAGTGGTAATTATGCATTGGATTTTTCTAGTGCATGTTACACCTGTGGTCTTCCAAGACATTTCACTCCAAGATGTCAGGAGAAACAAACTCTAGTACCTCGTCCATTTCTAGGACTTGGTCAAAGCGTTGTAATCCGCAGATTAAAAGGGTTATGTAGCTTCTATTCTGTTCTACCTTAGAGTATCACACTCTTTTATATCTATAGGTCGTGCTAAGTCTCATGGCCTTATCGATGAAGTGATGCTCTTACATATCTTTACTCGCCCTTCCTCCGAGCTGTCCGTGCTTGGGAATGTTGGTGTGTATGTATTGATGTGTCCATCCGAGATTCTTAGCAAATCGCATTGCTTTAAAATCCAAGGACGTTTGTGTCATTCTTAGCATGATTGTTTAACCAATCACTAAGCGAAGTTTGATTGTGCTACCAAGTCCATTTATTCCGGCGCACACACTTCGGTCAAAGAGTTAGGTTCACGCCGAAGCTCTCAAGACCACATCCTTTGCTTTGTAAAGCAAGCTTCCCTCTCGAACTCAGTAGTATATCGGTGGTACGTGATATTCTGGATGTCTTTCTAGAAGTATCGCCATGTTTCCACATGACCGTGTTGTCAAGTTCGTGAGTAAGTGGGTTCTCTGAATCGCTACCTCTCCAAGAAACCATACTGGATATCTTGACTAGTTGGTTGAGCTTAAACAATAAGTTGGAGAGTTGTAAGACAAGAGCTCTATCCGACTTGACCCTTCTTAACGGGATGTCTAGTTTTGTTCGTGTTGAAGTCAGAAAGTATCTTCTTTGTGGATATGCTATCTTCCCAAATCTTTGATTTGAGCTTGGGCTATCGTCAAATCAAATTTAGTTCTGAGGACTATCTTGATGATGTTTATACTCATGGCGTTTCGCCTGAATACATCTTCATGTCCTTTGGTCTGACCAATACTTTTGCCTTGTTCATGCAACATGTGAGTCCCTCATTGGAGTATCTTGATAAGTTTGTTGTTGAGCCCATCAATGACATTCTTATTTTCTCCATGCTTAAAGAGGTTCATATTGAACAGTTGGCACTAATGTTGGAAACTTTTAAGAACCATCTTTGTGTTATCACAAAGTATGTGTTCTGGATGTTAGAAGTGACGTTCTCTGGTTCACGTGCAATTGCTGAAAGATGTCGCCGTGAATTCGAGTAGAGTTCCCTTTTCTTTCCTCGGGAATCATCACAAGTCAGTCATGCATGTGCGGAATATTCTTGAGATGGTAGGTTGTTACCTCCGTTCCTTGAAAAGTTCATCTATGCACACAAAGCCACTGACTGATTTGTTCAAGAATGAGAAGAAGTTTAATAACTTCATTATCTTCTTTGATGTCCCCACCAGGACTCAATTGTGTTGCATTGCAAGAAGTGTTTGTGCACGCAATGGCCTTTTGGCAATCACAACCACATGCATTACGCAATCTAGCTAAATCTTTTGGAGCTTAACATTGTAGTCTATATCTTGAGAATCTAGCAGCTTTACCTTGGTGGTAGCTGTTGCAAATTTCTATTTAGACTTGCTAAGTCTGAAATATCTCTACACTTAACCTAAGCTGAATCTCAAGCAGCAATGATGGTTAGTGTTTCTCAAGGATTCATGACATAGGTCTCCTTGTAAATCCGACAAGATTGATGTCGTGGTTAACATAATTAGTCGGAAGGTCTAAAGTCATAATCTCTTGAAACAGCAAGAATAACCACTTTCCATAAGGATCTTATGTGACTTATTCTAGGAGTTGCCCTTATGATGTCTTTATAATCCTGAAGTCCGACCTTCACTTGATGACCTGTTGAAGGCTATTTAGAAGCCTGATATTGGTGTCTAGAACATCAAGGATAACATTAGAAGCAGCGTTGTTAAATGTCTCCCAGTCAATCCCTCGAAACCATTTCTCCGGTGATAACAACTCCGTTAGGAAAACAATTTCACTCCCCGATGATCCTTGCTACGTTGTTCGACAATGCTTTTCCCCTTCCTTTGGATTTTACTTGAAGCTCTCTTAAATTCACACGTTGTGTGAATTCGTCAGTCATATGTGACCCCAGTACTTTTGAGCAAGCCTTAACCGAATGACAATCCTCTTGTCATATCCAAAGTTTAAATCCTGGGAGAAGTATCTTTTCTTAGGTGCCAAATATCCGTTGTTTGTTTATTCAAGTAGCAGGAAGTAATATCGTAAACCTTGGCACTTCACTAGCTAGTGCTCCTTCCCTTCTTGTTGTTGTACATGAAGTTTCAATCAATTTATACGTTGTGTGAATTCGTCAGTCATCTAGGCCCCAGCCTTTTGATTAGACAACAATTGTTTCATGTATCTTTCCCCGAAGAGTGACTTTGATTTTGAAATCCAAAGTTACTCTTGTTGGATAATCATCCGTGCTTCTACGAGTCACCCTCCCCAAGAGTGTCTCGTTATGGTATCAAAGGCAGTTTAAATCCTCGCTACCTTGTCCCTTCGTATTCTTGTCAAGCGTGGAGCAATTGCCTACCAAAATTTGAAACTTCTTACGTCTCCTCCATTACCTTGATGTGTTTCATGTTTGTTAACTCAAGAGTTGTTCATCAACACTTCTTCCATGAGTTGACCATGAGATACTCGATCTTCATGAAGATCCACCGTCCAGTGTCATTCCCTCTTTCCTTTAGGGTGAAGAAAGCAAAATGAAGAGCTCTTCATACTGTTAAAGATCAACCTCTTCATGGTGTTGTAGATCAACTTCTTCATGATGTCGTGGATCAACCTATTCAAGAAGGAAGATTTTCGTGGTATCGACAATATCGTGAAGACCGGTGTAGTCCTTGTTACTTTCTCTATTCCTACCTTGGAATCTCGGGACGAGATTCTTTTAAGGGGTATAGATCTGTAACATCCATGTTTTTCTAAAGCTAGATTAGGGTTTGTTTGTGCATCATTTCATGAGCATCATGTTTTCCTACGAAAATTTGCATTAGTTAATTTTGGAAAACCCTAATGTTTGTATCAAATCTCCCTCTCTTTCAAATGCTCAAAGTAATTCAAACCAAACCTACATGGCACTTCTATTTTAAGAAGTCCATGTGATTTTTGAAAAGTTTAGAAAGTTTGAAACTTCAAACATGATTTTGAAAACAGCAAAGGATTTTGAATACAAATATGAAAACAGATTTTTTGAAAAAGAGAGAAGAAGAGAGAAACCCTCACTCTCTCTCTGTTTTGGGCCGCAGCCCAACTCTCCTCTCCCCTCTCTCCACTCTGCGCAGCCCAGCAGTGGCCCAGTTCAGCCCAACTCCACCCCAGGGGGTTATTTGCAAACGTGCCAAAGTCATCCCCTACCTTCGTTCCTGGAAGCAGCTCGCTGTCGCGCGCGGACGCCGTCGCCGGCGCCAAGATCCTCGCCGCCGCCCTCCGTCGCCTATAAATCCCCCTCCGGCCGCCGCGGACGAACCCTAGCGCCCCCTAGTCCCTCTCTTTTTCTCTCTCTCGCTCACGAGCTCGCGAAACCCTAATCCGGGCTCACAGTACCCGCCGGCCATCGCCGTCCCTCGCCGCTACAGCCACCCCCGAGCTCCGGCGAGTAGCCCACGAGCACCGCCGGCCTCTCCTTGTCCGCCTTGTTCACGCGCAGGTGCCGGGGAGCCCCCAGACGAGCCAATCGAGCTCGTCGGCCCGAGCTCCGGCCACCGCCGAATCCGCCGCTGCGGGCCTCCTCCGCCCTCGCCGACGAGCCCTACGGCTCCGTGGTGAGCCTCCCGTTCCGCCGAGCCTCTTCGCTCTCTCCCTCTGCCCCTGTAGCGCCCCCGCACCAAGCTCCTGCCCCGGCCGCTGCCGCATGTCGTCGCCGGTGTTGCTCCGGCGACCAATAGGTCGTGGCGCCGCCACGGTCCGACTCGCCTTGGCCCCGCGCGTCGAACGCGCCCATCCGCGCGTCCAGGGGCGCCCTCTAGCGCCGCCGCGCTATGGTCGCCGGCGCTGGCCGCCGGAGTTGACCACCGGCGGTTGACCATCGTGGGGCCCGCGCCCCTTTTCTTTTTCATTTTGTTTTATTTCTGTAAATAGAAATACATTGACAGGTGGGGCCCCCTGTCAGATTTTTATTAATTTCAAAAACATTTAAGAAAAGAATAAATCTATGACATGTGGGTCCAAGTCTGTCAGGCTTTTAATAATTTCCAGGATTTTTCAGAAATGATTTAAAATGAATAAAACTTGTAAAATTCATAACTTATTCATTTTAAATCAGAAAAATATGTATAATATATCAAAATTTTCAGAAAAATGAGATCTACATTTTGGTTACACAATCATGCATTGTTAAACAACTTGAACCCAAGTTTCTTTAGAGGAACTAAAATCAACCCCTCTGAGGTTTCCGGAACTACTAACCCTAGTTCGCCGAAACCCAGTTAAATTGATGATGTCTCAGGGTTATTTCAGTACCTAATTAATATGTCATATCATCATTCTTGTATGCGCATTGCATCGATGCCATGTGTTGATTGTTCCTTTACCTTTCCGGTGTTTGCTTCTTCGCGATCGATAGAGCAAGTACCGAGAAGATGAAGATCGACAACGACGCAGATCAATACTTGTCCATCGACGAACAAGTCAAGCATGGGATTTTCGAAGATCCATATCGGTTTGTCGGGGACAAAGGCAAGCCCTAGCTCGGTTCATATTATGATTTTGAAATGCTTTTACTTCTGATTCCTACATATCGCATCCGTTTCCAATATGTTTTATCGGCAGGTATAGTTATCCTATGTGTGTTGCATTTACCATCCTTGTAGCCTAAATACTCTGATCCACTGCTCCCAGCAAGACTAGGTTTGAGCTCGTTTGCATCGCTAGAGCCGTTATATCGATTATGCTTAGCCATGCTTAGTTGGCGAATTCTGATCCATCCGGTTGATGAATCAGAGCTGCGAATGAACCTAGTATGGCAGGATGACGTGGTAAGATCAGTGATGATGTTAATAAACATGCTAAAGGCTTGGATGGGCCGCCACATGGGGATGTGGTGATTTGACTCGTTCTCGCCGATACTAGGACCTGAGTTCTCGCCTGCGGAACCAAGACTGAGCGTACAGCCACACGGGGCCCATGGGAACCCCTTGGCCCGAACTTACCTAGCTTACCCATGAGTCAATTAGTTTGCGAGTTCCATTTGCCATACGCATGGGGGAAAGGTGGAAAAGGTTTTCAAAGTCCATCATACGGGCGTGGCCGGGGTGAAGGATGCTGGAGGCATTGAACTGGATCCCCTGCGCACAATGACCGGGACCGCCTCGGAGAATGGCTACCTACGATGACGGAGCTCCCCAGTTAGTTTGACTCATGGGATAGGCGAAGTAAGGGAAAGGTTTTGGTCGACCACCCTCTACCGGCACGCCAAGGAAGCGTGTACATGATGGCGCTAAGAGTCGGTCGGCGCGTGTGGGTAAAGTTGTACACCCCTGCAGGGTAAATCTTTTCGAAAAGCCGTGTCCACGGTTAAGGACGACTTGGGAAAGGACGTGATGATCATAGACAACATGAACCTAACCGTAAAACTTGGAATCAATGTGTGATAAGGATCCCTCCTCAGGGTATCGAGGGGGTGCTCCTAGTGGATAGGTTCAGCATATGGTGAAGATTCGGTGGATTCAATATGATGATCAGTAGAGCTAGAGATATCGCTCTCTTATCCCCTTTTAAAATGATGCGAATAGACGAGCTTACGCTCCCTCTTCTTTACAAAGGAAAACTGGCTTTCCGCAAAATAAGCTCCACATAAAGCCTCGAATACCAGCTTTGCTAAAAGGTTGTACTAAGTCTTGCTGAGTCCCTGTACTCAGCTTTGCATGCTTTGTTTCAGACAAAGACTCTCCAACAAATGAAGGTTTCTAGGTCGACATCGACGAGTAGCTTGGGATTCCCGGTGGCGGCACTGGAATCTATGGGCTGGGACGTCGCCGTTATGCTCCTGGCCTCTTAGGCCTTTTGCTATCTTGCTATTTAGAATAGCATAACTCCGCTTCCGTTGATTGATGAATTGTCAGGTCAGTGACCTCTGCTTGTAATACTTTGGTTTTTCGCTCAGCTATGAGCTTGTATTACTCTTTGAGTCGTAGAGTCACTGTTGTGTTACCGATTCTCACCCTGTAGGCCCTAGAGATCTAGGTTAGGCTTATGCCAGATGGTGATCTGGGTTTGTCTAGCCTACGACCTCCCGGGGTCCCCACACCCTTGCACCAGCATCGGACATGCGTGCCGAATCTTTGCGGGCCGTCGCTCGGAGGGACTAGGGCCAGCAGCAGTCCTAGGAGCCTCCCGGCTCTACTGTGTTGCCCGTCGCTGCTCGCCGGTGGGTTTCTAACCGCAACACACTCTGAGTGATATAATACTAGTGGAACGGTGTTTCATTGGTGTTATATCAGAGTTGCATACTACACCATGCAGTGGTATGCTGGGTCATCACAGTTGGTATCAGAGCAAATGCTTTGACCCTAGGATTAAAACCCTTTAAAGGAGACCTATAGGATTGGTAGTGTCTATAGGAAGTTGTCTTAGTTGAACCAAATATTCTTATGACTTGAGATGGATATTCACTTGAGAATAATCCTAACACACTTGAGTCAACATTTCTTACCTATCTTTCCTAAGTGAAGTTAGTTAGCTAATCCCAAACAGGTAGCACACCATTAAGTCCTTAAAACAATAGATGAGTAGATCACAGTTGGTATACAATACATGGTAGTCCAAAGAGAGGATACAACCATAAGGAAGATATCCTATTGGAAGATGTGTACCAACACATATTATGTTCAAGTAAGAGTTATTCAGACCGGTAATAGGAGTGATAGTAAGTGATAAAGATAAGTATACTAGGAAGATATCCTACTAAAAGGGTATCTGAAGACAAGTAATGGGCAAGTAAATTATCTAAACTTGTAAAACAACTGATAGTAAGTGATAAAAATATGAGTTATTTGAGGTAGTATAGACCATGATGAGTCAATCATGGGAGGTAAGGAAGAGAGATAGGAATGATATATGTCTACATGATAGAGTTACTAATCACATGTGATTCACTTGAGAATCATTATGTGATGAAGTAGAACATCATAAATATTTAGGAGGAGTACAATGAGAAGTCAGTCGTTCAACAATAGGGTAGGATTGTGCTTCAAAACCATGGGAAGTGTGCCAAGCACATCATGACCATAGTCTTATGATAGAAACCCTTGGAAGTATAGGAGCGATATTCCAATAGTTATGTGTTTACAGTAGCCATGTTAGAACCAAAAGTTATCATGGGAGACAAGCTTCAACGAAATGGAATTTAAGTTAGTACTTCCAAACAAAACTAGGTTAACTTTAACTATCCAAGGCCACTTTGTTTCAAGTTTATCTCATTGCAAATGTGCAATTAAGGTAAATGTTGAGATAAATAGTAGAAATCCCCATATTCGTGCTAAGTATCACGATATAAACCTATCTTATGTGGTGTTATATACTACACATCAGAGCCTGATGTTTAGAGATGTCTTACTCAACTATTATATTCAGGCTTATCATGGTGTGTATTATATGCACAAAGCTGAATCTTCTTGGATTTATTGGATTTTCATTGATTGACTAGATCCATACATAAAGTTTGACTTTGGTATGCAAATGCATGTTGCAATATCAAGTTCTTACTTGATGTTATCGATCTAGAGGGTAATGGTATTCGTGTGAGGAAGTGACGAATTCGGAAGATTCTGAAGACAAGATGAAGGTTCATCAGAAAAAGGAAGCAAAGTTGTGGGAAGTAACCACAATACTCTGAAGGAAGTATCAATCAAGACTCATGCTTAGCCTCAACAGAGGAGTACTTTAGTACATAAGAAGCATGAAGGTGAGAAATATAATGATTATGGTGAAGCTGAAGCAGATCCATAGTTAATATAGAAGAGGGAATGCATGGGAAATCACTCAGGATACTATATTCATAGTGTCAGCTAGTGGTTTTTCTGCAAAATAAACCCTGAAGAAAGGAAGATGATATATGAAATCATAGCAGATATAAGAAGACCATAGTTGATATCAGAAGACCATAGTTGATATTGGATCAATACTGGAAGATAGAGTAGATGATGTCTCGTCCAATTGATCAAAACCTATAATAGAGTCCATTTTTTTAGATAACAAATAGTCACAATTAGTATCAAGAAATCCAGAGTTGGAATGTTTATAACAAGAAGTTGTGAACAAATAAAATTTTGTCATCCAAATAACTATGACCTATAATCATTTAGTCGAAGAGTTAACATTGGATGTCCACAATTGAGTGGATGCACCACAGATATTCTTCACAAGACCTAGAAGAGTACAAACCATAAGCTATACTTAGACCAATATTCCAACCATCAATCCAATGGTTGGAAGAAAAGGAGTTAAAGACATAAGAAAACTCTAAGGGGTAGAGTAAAGATTGAGTTGGATGTACAGTAACTCCATACTTTAGGCTTTATAGAAGCAGAGGGTCTGAACTGAGAGGAAGTTCGATCTTATTTTCATAAGATTGTTGAACACTACTTTCAGAAGTATGTTAGACCAGAAGCCGAGGTTTATACCTCGAGGAAGTAAGAAGTGGACTATAACTTGAGAAAGTGAGTAGTATTTACTCAGAAGTACGAAAGCTCAAGTAAGTTAAGCATAAAGAAGTTGGACGAAGAAAATACCATAGACCAAATACAGCTCAAGAAGGCCAAAGACCGAAGGAAATTGACCATACCAGAACCACAGACTAATAGAATGATTCCTTTCATGGAACCTAAATAACCCAAAATAGTTATAGGTATCAACTATAAACCATGATTGGATAGGCTAAATGAGTAACCTTCTTAGTAAAGAAACCGTCAAAATCATTTCCATGGTAAGTACCTTACTAAGTACCATTATTGCACTTTTGGTAGTAAGGGAAAACAAAGACCTACTCACCAATCAGGAGTATGTCATCCAATTAGTCTTCAGTTAAGACTAGCAGCATCAGAAGAAGTCACAATCATTGAATATTCAATGAGAAAGGAAACAAGATTATGATATTGAAAGAAATCATGGAATTGAAGTAAGAAACCATGACTCAGAGACAGACACTAGTGGATTCCAGGAAGAATCTGGACAAGGGATATATTCAATGATATCCAGTGAGATCAATACGGAGTTCGAGAAAAGTCGTAGTCTGCACAAGTCAGATCCACACTTCGGAAACGTGAGAGAGTTCAAACTTCGAGGACGAAGTTTAGTTTAAGGGGTAGAGACTATAATATCCCAGGTAATGGGGTTACAAAAAAAGAGGAAACAGATGTGTGCATTGCATTCATGCATAGAAAATCCGGGGAATTTTCGCGCTTTAAAGTAAAACAGATCCACGATGACCGAAGTTTCACTTGACCTTGGTGTAATTGAAGTAGCTCATCAAGTCAAGCGCTATAAACCTCAATGTGACTTTGCTAAAACCTTGTTTTGGGTAGAGATGATTTGATCTAAGGGGTTAGATCAAATGGAACTAAAATCAACACAACAACACTTTACTCAATGATCAATTGCTTGATCTTATAAAGGATCATAACATGGTATTCCTTGCCATAACATATGAACATACATCTATTTGGAAAACAAGTAACAATAAATGGACAAATCATTCTTGACTTATCTTTTCCATGTCTTAAACTAATCCTTGATCCTACCATGAACCTCATGGTATTCATTTTACTTCATTCATGGAATCATGACAAGGAGATCAACCCTAGGAATATATGTTCTTCTCTATTCCAGATTATTATACATCAAACCTAGAGAGGTGAGAGCTCTATAATAATTATTAGAGAAACAATAACAACCCTTGAGCTAAACCTTGGATACACATCCAAGTATTTAAATCATCATCTTTAAGAGGAACCCTAGGATATTATTCAAGACATTCTCTAGAGGGAGAACCCATTTATGTCCACCATAGATATTGGTGACCACATCATTATCTTTGGAGAATAACCTTAGGTTAGTATTAAGGACTTTCCCAATTAAGAGAGACCATTAATACCAATTCTAGCCTTACCTAGTAAAGAGTAAAGGACAACCAATGAACTAAAGTATTAGGTTGTAAACCATTTCCCTTTGGAGTGGTGAGATAACCTAATATCAAATGGAATAAGATCATATCCTTGAATTGAAGGAGTAAAGTAGAGACTAATCCAACCAAGTTAGACAAATGGAATCTTAGCTTAGATACCTAAGGAAATCTTGTGAGTACACCATAAACCCTAGAATAACTATTCCTAGGAGAGAGAGCTCAAGTTATGGTGTTACACTCAAGTTAATTGAGGCAACACTTGAATGTAAGGGAGAGAACTATCCATATACCAGATGATTATATCATCATTGATTAAGTAGAACCCTAACAGAATATCTCAGACATTCCCCTGGGATATAAACCTTAGAGGCAACCATAGTAGTCCCATTCAAGAAGGTAAATTAGAAGTACTACACCCTAGTTGATCAAGACAATGCTTGATCATGGAAGTGAGAAACCTATTTAATGAGAGATACCTTAGGAAGCCAAACCTTGATCATTATAAATTCAGTGATGACCATAAACCCTAAGAACTTGAGGTAGAGATATTAAGAACAAGTTAATCATGCCTAATCCATGATCATGCTCTTGAGGTATGTGAGGATAAGCTAAACCCCAATAGGATAAGTAGATATCATTCACCACATGTTATCATAGAGAGGTAACTAGTAGGCAACCCTAGGCTTATATCCTAACCTTAACTTGTGAATCACTTGGTGCTCATAAGTAGAATCTTACCCCATCTATTTTTCATTCATTCATCAATTAAAGAACCTAAGCAAACCTTAGAGTCAAACTCTACACTTTATATGGTGAGAAACCATTCATCCATATAACCAAAGTTAACTATAAAAAAGAAGTTGATGGCGTGTAACTCACACGTTCGTTGGGAACCCCAAGAGGAAGGTATGATGCGCACAGCAGCAAGTTTTCCCTCAGAAAGAAACCAAGGTTTATCGAACCAGGAGGAGCCAAGAAGCACGTTGAAGGTTGATGGCGGCGGGATGTAGTGCGGCGCAACACCGGGGATTCCGGCGCCAACGTGGAACCTGCACAACACAACCAAAGTACTTTGCCCCAACGAAACGAGTGAGGTTGTCAATCTCACCGGCTTGCTCGTAACAAAGGATTAACCGTATTGTGTGGAAGATGATTGTTTGCGGAAAACAGTAGAACAATATTGCGAGTAGATTGTATTTCGAGTATAGAGAATTGGACCGGGGTCCACAGTTCACTAGAGGTGTCTCTCCCATAAGATAAACGGCATGTTGGGTGAACAAATTACGGTTGGGCAATTGACAAATAAAGAGGGCATGACCATGCACATACATATCATGATGAGTATAGTGAGATTTAATTGGGCATTACGACAAAGTACATAGACCGCCATCCGAGCATGCATCTATGCCTAAAAAGTCCACCTTCAGAGTTATCATCCGAACCCCTCCGGTATTAAGTTGCTAACAACGAGACAATTGCATTAAGTATTGCGCGTAATGTAATCAGTAACTACATCCTTGAACATAGCACTAATGTTTTATCCCTAGTGGCAACGACACATCCACAACCTTAGAACTTTCAGTCACTCGTCCCGGATATCAATGGAGGCATGAACCCACTATCGAGCATAAATACTCCCTCTTGGAGTTACAAGCATCTACTTGGCCGGAGCATCTACTAGTAACGGAGAGCATGCAAGATCATAAACAACACATAGACATAACTTTGATAATTAACATAACAAGTATTCTCTATTCATCGGATCCCAACAAACGCAACATATAGAATTACGAGATAGATGATCTTGATCATGTTAGGCAGCTCACAAGATCCGACAATGAAGCACAATGGGGAAAAGACAACCATCTAGCTACTGCTATGGACCCATAGTCCAGGGGTAGACTACTCACTCATCACTCCGGAGGTGACCATGGCGGCGTAGAGTCCTCTGGGAGATGAATCCCTCTTCGGCAGGGTGCCGGAGGCGATCTCCTGGATCCCCCGAGATGGGATCGGCGGCGGCGGCGTCTGCGGAAGGTTTTCCGTATCGTGGCTCTCGCATCGGGGGTTTCGCAACGAAGGCTTTAAGTAGGCGGAAGGGCAGGTCGGGGGCCACACGAGGGCCCCACACCACAGGCCGGCGCGGCCAAGGGGCAGGCCGCGCCGCCCTAGGGTTTGGGCGCCTCGTGGCCCCACTTCGTCTCCTCTTCGGTCTTCTGGAAGCTTCGTGGCAAAATAGGACCCTGGGCGTTGATTTCGTCCAATTCCGAGAATATTTCCTTACTAGGATTTCTGAAACCAAAAACAGCGAGAAAACAGACAATCGGCACTTCGGCATCTTGTTAATAGGTTAGTTCCGGAAAATGCACGAATATGACATAAAGTGTGCATAAAACATGTAGATAACATCAATAATGTGGCATGGAACATAAGAAATTATCGATACGTCGGAGACGTATCAGCATCCCCAAGCTTAGTTCTGCTCGTCCCGAGCGAGGTAAAACGATAACAAAGATAATTTACGGAGTGACATGCCATCATAACCTTGATCATACTATTTGTAAAGCATATGTAGTGAATGCAGCGATCAAAACAATGTATATGACATGAGTAAACAAGTGAATCATAAAGCAAAGACTTTTCATGAATAGCACTTCAAGACAAGCATCAATAAGTCTTGCATAAGAGTTAACTCATAAAGCAATAATTCAAAGTAAAGGTATTGAAGCAACACAAAGGAAGATTAAGTTTCAGCGGTTGCTTTCAACTTGTAACATGTATATCTCATGGATATTGTTAACATAGAGTAATATAATAAGTGCAATATGCAAGTATGTAGGAATCAATGCACAGTTCACACAAGTGTTTGCTTCTTGAGGTGGAGAGAAATAGGTGAACTGACTCAACATTGAAAGTAAAAGAATTGTCCTCCATAGAGGAAAAGCATCGATTGCTATATTTGTGCTAGAGCTTTGATTTTGAAAACATGAAACAATTTTGTCAACGGTAGTAATAAAGCATATGTATCATGTAAATTATATCTTACAAGTTGCAAGCCTCATGCATAGTATACTAATAGTGCCCGCACCTTGTCCTAATTAGCTTGGACTACCGGATCATCACAATGCACATGTTTTAACCAAGTGTCACAAAGGGGTACCTCTATGCCGCTTCGTACAAAGGTCTAAGGAGAAAGCTCGCATTGGATTTCTCGCTATTGATTATTCTCAACTTAGACATCCATACCGGGACAACATAGACAACGAGATAATGGACTCCTCTTTTATGCATAAGCATGTAACAACAATTAATAATTTTCTCATATGAGATTGAGGATATATGTCCAAAACTGAAACTTCCACCATGGATCATGGCTTTAGTTAGCGGCCCAATGTTCTTCTCTAACAATATGCATGCTTAACCATAAGGTGGTAGATCGCTCTTACTTCAGACAAGACGAACATGCATAGCAACTCACATGAAATTCAACAAAGAGTAGTTGATGGCGTCCCCAGTGAACATGGTTATCGCACAACAAGCAACTTAATAAGAGATAAAGTGCATAAGTACATATTCAATACCACAATAGTTTTTAAGCTATCTGTCCCATGAGCTATATATTGCAAAGGTGAATGATGGAATTTTAAAGGTAGCACTCAAGCAATTTACTTTGGAATGGCGGAAAATACCATGTAGTAGGTAGGTATGGTGGACACAAATGGCATAGTGGTTGGCTCAAGTATTTTGGATGCATGAGAAGTATTCCCTCTCGATACAAGGTTTAGGCTAGCAAGGCTTATTTGAAACAAACACAAGGATGAATCGGTGCAGCAAAACTCACATAAAAGACATATTGTAAACATTATAAGACTCTACAACGTCTTCCTTGTTGTTCAAACTCAATACTAGAAATTATCTAGACCTTAGAGAGACCAAATATGCAAACCAAATTTTAGCATGCTCTATGTATTTCTTCATTAATGGGTGCAAAGCATATGATGCAAGAGCTTAAACATGAGCACAACAATTGCCAAGTATCACATTACCCAAGACATTTATAGCAATTACTACATGTATCATTTTCCAATTCCAACCATATAACAATTTAACGAAGAAGAAACTTCGCCATGAATAGTATGAGTAGAAACTAAGGACATACTTGTCCATATGATACAGCAGAGCGTGTCTCTCTCCCATAAAGTGAATGCTAGGATCCATTTTATTCAAACAAAACAAAAAAACAAAAACAAACCGACGCTCCAAGCAAAGCACATAAGATGTGATGGAATAAAAATATAGTTTCAGGGGAGGAACTCGATAATGTTGTCGATGAAGAAGGGGATGCCTTGGGCATCCCCAAGCTTAGACGCTTGAGTCTTCTTAATATATGCAGGGGTGAACCACCGGGGCATCCCCAAGCTTAGAGCTTTCACTCTCCTTGATCATGTTGCATCATACTCCTCTCTTGATCCTTGAAAACTTCCTCCACACCAAACTTAGAACAACTCATTAGAGGGTTAGCGACAATAAAAATTAACATGTTCAGAGGTGACACAATCATTCTTAACACTTCTGGACATTGCATAAAGCTACTGGACATTAATGGATCAAAGAAATTCATCCAACATAGCAAAAGAGGCAATGCGAAATAAAAGGCAGAATCTGTCAAAACAGAATAGTTCGTATTGACGAATTTTATCGAGGCACCAGACTTGCTCAAATGAAAATGCTCAAATTGAATGAAAGTTGCGTACATATCTGAGGATCACTCACGTAAATTGGCATAATTTTCTGAGTTAACTACAGAGAAAACAGCCCAGATTCGTGACAGCAAAGAAATCTGTTTCTGCGCAGTAATCCAAATCTAGTATGAACTTTTCTATCAACGACTTTACTTGGCACAACAAAACACTAAACTAAGATAAGGAGAGGTTGCTACAGTAGTAAACAACTTCCAAGACACAAAATAAAAACAAAGTACTGTAGGTAAAAACATGGGTTGTCTCCCATAAGCGCTTTTCTTTAACGCCTTTCAGCTAGGCACAGAAAGTGTGTATCAAGTATTATCAAGAGATGGTGTGTCAACCTTACCTTGGGCTTTACCCTTACCTTTCTTATTGTTTTTCTTTCCCTTTGATTTAGGAAATATATGATTTCCTCCCGGTGTAGAGGTGAATTCCAGGGTGCCTTCTCCCACATCAATGACTGCTCCCAATAGTTTCAGCAGGGATCTTCCGAGTGTGATTTTTCCTGTCCCTACGCATTCAATAACAAGATAATCAATGGATATTGTTCTTCCAAGAATGGTTGTATGCACACCTGCGGCTATTCCCTTAGGAATTATAACAGAGTTATCAATGAGAGTTATTTCTTCTCCTCCTTCATCGATTCCCCAAAGTTTCAAAGATTTATAAATGCTCTCAGGTATAAGGCAAAATTCAGACATAATATCACAGTTGGCACGAAGAGTTCGATCACCGATAACAATTTTAATAGTAGGATCCCACAATGAAAGTTTAGAGTTCACTAAAACTTGTTCAAGACGATTACGAACATGGCAATAGTTATCATCCAAGCGAGATGTACTTATCTCGAGATTGTTTAATCTATTATAAATGCTAGTGAGGGCTGAATCAAAGTTATTAGCTGAATCATGTGATGCAACCAACTTCTTTATGGCATTAAAAGCTTGATCCCTATTGCAATGAAGGAAATCTCCTCCCACTAAAGTATCCAAAGCATACCTATGGCGAATCATAAGACCAAAATAAAAATTACTAAGGAGCAAACTTAGAGTCATTTGAGGTTCAGTTTTACGATAAGAAGTAAAAATTCTAGACCAAGCATCCTTAAAACTCTCCTCATCCCCTTGTTTAAAAGTGAAGACTAATTCTTCGAGCGAAGAAGTAACGAGGTTCGAGCTAGACATGGTAACAAAAGTAACTAATTTTTTTTTGTATTTTTAATGTAGAGTGCAAGACAGTAAATAAAGCAAACTAGATAAAGTAAATGCAAGTAACTAATTTTTTTGTGTTTTTGATATAGCAAACAAGATAGCAAATAAAGTAAAACTAGCAACTAATTTTTTTGTATTTTGATTTAGTGCAGCAAACAAAGTAGTAAATAAAACTAAGCAAGACAAAAAACAAAGTAAAGAGATTGGGAAGTGGAGACTCCCCTTGCAGCGTGTCTTGATCTCCCCGGCAACGGCGCCAGAAAAAGAGCTGTTGACGTGGGAGTTGAAAATCTTTGTGGCGTAACTTTTCTTCGGTCCCCGGCAACGGCGCCAGAAAAAGAGCTTGATGGCGTGTAACTCACACGTTCGTTGGGAACCCCAAGAGGAAGGTATGATGCGCACGGCGGCAAGTTTTCCCTTAGAAAGAAACCAAGGTTTATCGAACCAGGAGGAGCCAAGAAGCACGTTGAAGGTTGATGGCGGCGGGATGTAGTGCGGTGCAACACCGGGGATTCCGGCGCCAACGTGGAACCTGCACAACACAACCAAAGTACTTTGCCCCAACGAAACGAGTGAGGTTGTCAATCTCACCGGCTTGCTGTAACAAAGGATTAACCGTATTGTGTGGAAGATGATTGTTTGCGAGAAAACGGTAGAACAATATTGCGATAGATTGTATTTCGGTATAGAGAATTGGACCGGGGTCCACAGTTCACTAGAGGTGTCTCTCCCATAAGATAAACGAGCATGTTGGGTGAACAAATTACGGTTGGGCAATTGACAAATAAAGAGGGCATGACCATGCACATACATATCATGATGAGTATAGTGAGATTTAATTGGGCATTACAACAAAGTACATAGACCACCATCCAAGCATGCATCTATGCCTAAAAAGTCCACCTTCGAGGTTATCATCCGAACCCCTCTAGTATTAAGTTGCTAACAACGAGACAATTGCATTAAGTATTGCGCGTAATGTAATCAGTAACTACATCCTTGAACATAGCACTAATGTTTTATCCCTAGTGGCAACGAGCACATCCACAACCTTAGAACTTTCACGTCATCGTCCCGAGATATCAATGGAGGCATGAACCCACTATCGAGCATAAATACTCCCTCTTGGAGTTACAAGCATCTACTTGGCCAGAGCATCTACTAGTAACGGAGAGCATGCAAGATCATAAACAACACATAGACATAACTTTGATAATCAACATAACAAGTATTCTCTATTCATCGGATCCCAACAAACGCAACATATAGAATTACGGATAGATGATCTTGATCATGTTAGGCAGCTCACAAGATCCGACAATGAAGCACAATGGGGAGAAGACAACCATCTAGCTACTGCTATGGACCCATAGTCCAGGGGTAGACTACTCACTCATCACTCCGGAGGCGACCATGGTGGCGTAGAGTCCTCCGGGAGATGAATCCCCTCTTCGGCAGGGTGCCGGAGGCGATCTCCTGGATCCCCCGAGATGGGATCGGCGGCGGCGGCGTCTCTGGAAGGTTTTCCGTATCGTGGCTCTCGGTACTGGGGGTTTCGCAACGAAGGCTTTAAGTAGGCGGAAGGGCAGGTCGGGGGCCACACGAGGGCCCCACACCACGGCCGGCGCGGCCAAGGGGCGGGCCGCGCCGCCTAGGGTTTGGGCGCCTCGTGGCCCCACTTCGTCTCCTCTTCGGTCTTACGGAAGCTTCGTGGCAAAATAGGACCACGGGCGTTGATTTCGTCCAATTCCGATAATATTTCCTTACTAGGATTTCTGAAACCAAAAACAGCAGAAAACGACAATCGGCACTTCGGCATCTTGTTAATAGGTTAGTTCCAGAAAATGCACGAATATGACATAAAGTGTGCATAAAACATGTAGATAACATCAATAATGTGGCATGGAACATAAGAAATTATCGATACGTCGGAGACGTATCAGAAGTATAGCTACTTTAGTACTTTAACAATAGATTAAGGATATAATAGAAATCTATTGGTATAAGATAAAGCCAACTCTCAAGTCCATAGTAATTAAAGGAGAACAGAAACAATTAAGCAAGTAACCATATTACCTTGGTTAGGGGAGATTAAACCCTAGCACATGCAATATGGTGTCATCCCATATCTACAGCCTAGAATTATATCTCAACCTAGTTTATACACTTGGGTGAGCACAACTAAAACCAAATGAAGCCATATTTAAGTTTCAAACCATGTGTCAGTAAGTACATAGGATTAGAACCCTAGCATTGCACTCTCATGCTTAATCATTGAACATAAGAGACATCTAATGCTAAGTCCTATAGATAAAACCCACAAGTGGTGATCAACCACTTATCATTATAACCAAGACCAAACCATGATGAGAGTAAAATCTACTCTAAGTAATTCAAAGTGTTATTAAATATAATTCTAGAGCTAACCTTAAAATAGGGGTATGATAACAATCTACATGACCTTATTAAATAAATGCTCACATGAAATCATATGTAAGTAACCAACATCTTAAATAAGAGGTCAAGTTCTAATGATAACTTCTAAAGTATTTGTAGTAGGAATTATCAACTCTAATAAGTAAAAAAGGGAGTTGTAATCCAAATAAAAAAAAGGAACTTAAAGAACACCTATAATCATGCTTAATTGATATTTTGAATAAGTCCACATGTATGAAATTAACCAAATACAAAATTCTTTCTTCAATTGGAGAGTGGTGAATTAGTCATTGCATTACATCTCCATTGAATTAACATAATTGAGACACCTGCAAAATAGAAAAGAATTAAAATATGAATTCAAACCTGAATTCAAATAGAATTAAAAACAGTAAATAAAAGAATAGAAAAGAAAAAGAGAGAGAGGGGTGCTTACCTGGGCAGGCCACGGTAGCCCAGCACAAACCCACCCGAGCAGCCCAGCAGCAGTCCAAGCCCAGCTCAAACAGCAGCCCAACACAAGCCCGTGTCGATTCACTGGAGATAAACATGAGGAGGGGATCGCCGTCTTCGTCTTCTCCACTGGGCGCGCAGGAGATCGACACCGCGACGGGAAGGGCCACGTCCCGCGATCGTCGCCGCCGATGCTGACCTCCAGCACACGCTAGAGAGCCTATAAAACGCGTCGACAACCTCCGTTTCCCCTCTCTTCGTCCAATTCCTCTCCAATTCCCGAAACCCTAGCCGCAGACCTCCGCTCGCCGCCGGCGATAGAGGCAGCCCCGTGCCTCGCCAAGGGTACACCCATCACCACCGTCTTCTCCTCGTTCTTCTCGCTGGCGCGCGCTTGCCGGGAAGCTCTGAGCCCGACGAATTGACCACTATTTCCCCGTAGGCCACCACCTGACACCGATGATCGTCGGCGATGGAGGCCACGGCAAGCCTCGCCGACACGCCCATCTTACTTGCGGTGAGCTTCTCTACCGTGTGGCATGCTCGCTTTGCTTCTTAGGCCACCGTAGCTTCGTCGTGTCGATTCACCACCGTGCACCGCCGCATACGAAGCTCGCCGGAGCAACTCCGGCGACATTTTCGAGGGGGCACCGCTACCTAACGGTTCACCGCGTTGCCCTGGTTCCCCCGCACACGCACACAGCCCGGCGGGAGCCCTCCAGCGGTGGCGTCGCCGTCGATTGACCGCCGGCCAGCAGCCCCGACACCACGGTGGCAATTTTGACCTAGTCAAAGCCCCGTGGCGGATGAGGTGGACAGACCCCACTAGTCATTGACTGTGGGTGTGCTCTGTCCGGGTAGGTTTATTAGATTTAGTATTTTTAGTTCAAATTCAAATTCAATAACATCTGCAACTTCAAATAAATTTAGAAAATCTAACTTAAGTCAGAAAAATATAAGTGTGATATCAAAATTCTTAGAAAACTAAACTCTATCCAATACAAATATAAAATGAAATTTTTATTTTTAATAAAAATTCAATTATTTAAAACTTATTATTTAAGCCTTTAATTTTAATTCTAAATTCAATTAAAATTCAATAATTAGTAAAATTTCCAAAATTGAATAAAAACTAGTAAATAAATAAAGAAAACATTAAACTAATTTTCTTTATTTGTTATTTTGTTAAATCATTATTAGAGAGATTTAAACCCTAATTAATGATTGTCTTAATTATTAATTCTTTAAAAATAATAAAAGGACAAATCCAATATTATTTTTATTTCAAAGTTATTAATAACTTCAACTTCATTAATGAAGTTATTAATCCAAGCATTATAGGGTAATTAGGAAACCCTAGTTCCATTATTAATAAAGTGATAACCTCATCATTTTATGTGATTCCTAAAACTCTAATATCATTAAGAACCCTAGCTCCATTATTACATGTAAACCCTAAATTGCTTCTAAACCTAAAACCTAGGTTAGAACATGTTATCATGATACTTGATTTCATTCATAGCTCCATAGTAGCAACTAAACAATTGCCAAGTCTTCATAAAGTAATAGAGACCCATCTCTAATACATGGGTATTACATGTGCTCATGCTTAGCTAATCAAATAGGACCAACCCTAGTTCCTATCTTCGGAAACATCAAACTTAGTTATCCATGTTTAGCATCACACCATGGTGATGAACCCTAATAGAAATCATGCCAATATTGTGCATCAGATTCCATACACACTAAACCCTACCAATAATACATATTTATGCACTATCCTATTTAGGAAACCACCATTCCTTACTTAGTAGATCCAATAGGAAACTCTAGATACCCTCACCATTAATTGAAATACTTCTTCTTACTTAAGAAGTATGTTCTTCAAAAGTTATTCTTTTGAAGTAAACATAGAATCATCATCAAACTTGTCTAATAAGACCTATAGACGATAGCCAGCTATTACAAACAAGATATACCACCCTTGGTAGCAACCATAGATAATTAATTGCTTAAGTTACCATTGCTTAAGTAAAACCGTTCAAGCCCTAGTTGCTGATGAATCCAACTTGGTTGTGATCCATCTAAACCTTACTCCAGAAACCAATTGGAACCATAGAAAACCATAGAACCCCACAAACCCAATTGTCATACTTGTTCTTTATCAAAGAACATGTTCTTCAAACGTTATTCTTTTTGAAGAATATAACAAGTAATCATTAACCAAGCCATATAGTACTAAAACCAATCACTATTCATTACATGTTAGGATTATACAAATCTTATTGTTGTGTGCTATTAATGTTATTGTTATATTACCGCACCTGTTTATGATACCAAGCAACCAATCCTTAATAAGAACCTTGTTTGTGAATCACTCTAAAAGTGCAACACACCCTAAGCAAATCATTTCAACTAACTAATCCTAAATCATCGGGGTTAGGTCACGCTTAGAGCGATTGCATCTCATACTTATGCATTATTGCATCCTTGCCAATCTTTTAAACATCGTCCTTATCGGACGATGATGCTATTTCAGAATTTGGAGTTATTGCGTATCGATGACCTTGTCTGCATAATCTTGCAGTCAAGAAAGGCAAGTTCATCGCTTGCTCATGTCATTTGAGTATTTTTACCAAATTACTTGCAAAGTACTATACTTATCACTCTTGCATAAAAAATCAAAAATACTATTTCATAACTATGAATATGACTATGTGGTGGGCAATGGAACCATGGTATGTGTTGATATGGTGGAGGTTCCATTGCACGGGCTTATATCCATCTAGGATTAAACAACAAATGTCGTCCAGTGATTCTTGTGCCGTAATACCCGTGTTAACCATAAGATCTGGAGTGGGACGGAATAGTCAATCGTATTTCCACCTCTTGTACATCAACGGACGCGCTTTACCGTAGCACACTTGTCATCTGTCGGGGCAAGCGGTAGGCTGGGGAAGCCAATTAAGTCCCCACGGCTTTGTCCGTAGCACACTTGTCGCCGAAGTGCCAGCGGTAGGTTGGGGAAGCCATCTAAGTCCCCACGGTATTGCGGTCTATGAGGGGTTGCATCTGCCGGTGAAGGAGTTTGGTTCGATCCCAGACTGTCGTCGTGGTCGGGGTCCACCCTAATACGGAAATAATGGGACCGACGAGGACCAGGGTCGGGGATGCAGCAAAGGGTGGGTGTGCGAGGTAGCGGAGGAATATGATTGGCTATGACCTTATACCGGGCCTCACACCGAAGGAAGTGTGGACGGGAACAATTGCCCGGTTGGCACCAAGGTTAAGATCTCTTATGGGTAAAGCAACACACCTCTGCAGAGTGTAATGAATCGTGACCCGCTCACTCCTCGTTCCGGGTTTTGGAACTGCGAACGCTGCCGGAAAGGAACTCCATGAAGTTCTAGTAAACCGGTGAAGGCCGACGTACATAGTTCTTCCGAATAAAAGCAACCTTTTGAAGAAATGATTATGAAAACCTGCATTGGTATTAGACTTTCCGGTCTAATGCCGTAGCTAGTGCATTAAACACCTCTTTCCTATAATGAACTTGTTGAGTACGCTCGTACTCATCCCACTCTTAAATCCCCTGCTTAGATATGGAGGCATCAAAGGAGGATCTACAGTGCAACTCGAAGGCCGAGGAGTCAACAACTACTTCAAGAGACAGAACCCTGTCAGAGGAGTCAGATACCACATCCAACCAAGAGAAAACCTAGATTAGCAATAGAAAGGAACTAGCTTCCTAAACTTAGCTCCTATTTAGTTAGAATCTATTCATAGCCTCTATAGCTAGGTAAATACTCTACAAATAGAGTTCGTGATAGGTTTAGACTACGAGTCATTCTTCTGGAGTTTATTTGCAGTTTTACCTCATTGTAAAGTAGGAGGCTGTGATGATCTTATGTAACGAGTCTGTGTGTAATTCTATAGACATGCCTTGGACCCGCATATGTTTCTGTTGTACCACTCTGAGCGATATAATACTAGTGGAACGGTGTTTCATTGGTGTTATATCAGAGTTGCATACTACACCATGCAGTGGTATGCTGGGTCATCACATCCTCCATCTCTCCCGCATACGCTTTGGCGAAGCCCTGCCGAAGATCTCCACCACCACCGCCACCACGCCGTCGTGCTGCCGGGATTCCGAGGAGGATCTACTACTTCCGCTGCCCGCTGGAACGGGGAGGAGGACGTCGTCTTCATCAACACCGAACGTGTGACCGAGTACGGAGGTGCTGCCCGATTGTGGCACCGTCAAGATCTTCTACGCGCTTTTGCAAGCGGCAAGTGATCGACTACATCCACCACGAGATCTAATCTCGTTAGGCTTTGGAAATCTTCGAGGGTTAGTCTCATGATCTTCTCGTTGCTACCGTCTACTAGATTAGATCTTGGCTTGTGTTTTCGTTCTTGCGGTAGGAAAATTTTTGTTTTCTATGCTACGAATCCCATCACCTCTCACTCATTCGAAGATACTCATCGAATATATCCGCAGCTATTCCATATGAGAGCATGCGAATAGCCGCGGAGCATTTTTGGTAGAAGGTGAAGCCTAGCGCACCTGTTGCATCGAGCCTGCATTGGAAGTAGGGGTCATAGTTTCTGACGCCCCGTAGAATGACCAAGAACAAGTCCCTTGACATCCCGTACCGGCGCCGGAACACTTTTTCCGGGAACACCGGATTGGTGAGGTGGAAGTAGTCTTTGTGGAGGCGGGCCTGCCCTGCTACTCTGTTGCGCGGCAGGTTTTTGGAGCGCCCCATCACAGAGCCCCGGTGCTCCGGCCCCGGGTTTGAGGTGAACTCGTGGATCATGGAGGCCGCAGTAGTTGCCAATGTCTGCGTCGACTGTCGGACTCCTCGTCGGAAGAGGAGTCAACGACCTCCGCGCGGAACTTGTCCAACATCTGCCACATGTCCATCTGCGTGGGTACAAACTGCGGATCGATGGCCGCGCACAATAGCGTCGAAAACACGAGTAAGAAACCTACCGACGAAATTGACCGAACAGGTCGTGGGCGGGGAGGCGGACGGCGCAACCGGCAACGTTTGACCCCCAAACAGCCGGCAGGTACGCACCGGAGCCAACCGCGAGTTAGATCCTGCTCTCCCGCGCGGCGACAACGGAGCCGACGGCGAGTACTGTGGCGGGACGGCGGCGGGTGGGGTTGGTGTGGTGGCGTCGCAGTAGAGCAGCAAAGAAGGGGAAAAAGAAGCAAATCGAAGCGGTCAATTTCGCTGTCCCTGACTTGTTGGACCGGGTAAGAAATGGAGGACGCTCGGCGCGTCCACGAAGACGCAAACCTAGCGCATATTTGAGCCAGGTTTGCGTCTCCGCGTCACCCCGCTGGAGCAGGCCCCAAACGTATTTCCGGTCACGGCGGACGAAAACAATCGCTCATCGTCCGTTTGCGTCGCACCGCTAGCCCTGAGGCCCTGACAAAGACGAGTAGGATTCATGTGCAATGGTGGAACATCCTCATGTGTTTGGTTGGTTAGAGAAAAAACAGGAGCAAAACGGCCGTCAGCAAGCGAGGGAGGCAACAACAACAGCTGAAGACGAAGAAAGGGCAGCGCGGCGCGCACCCGTGTCCTGCAGTTTTCTATTTTGCGTGCGCTCCCTCTCCTCAACGTTCTCCCCACCTCTCCTCCTCCGCCCCTCTCTTATACGCCACCCACCGCGCGCGCCTCCCCCTCGGCCTCTCCTACCGCCGCGGCCCGGAACAAGCGCTGCTGCGGCCTCCCCACCCGCCTCCGCCAGGAAGGAAGGCGGTTGTTGCCGGTTCCGGTCGGGTCGGGGGAACACGCACCACGATCGATGGCGTACAGGGCGGAGGACGACTACGACTACCTCTTCAAGGTCGTGCTCATCGGCGACTCCGGGGTCGGCAAATCCAACCTTCTCTCCCGCTTCACGCGCAACGAGTTCAGCCTCGAGTCAAAGTCCACCATCGGGGTCGAGTTCGCAACCAGGAGCATCAGGGTCGACGACAAGGTCGTCAAGGCGCAGATCTGGGACACCGCGGGGCAGGAGAGGTAACTAACGCATTTGCTCTTGCTCTTTCCTTCTCTCTACCTGGTTTGCTCTCCTTTCCGCTTTCACCGCCGTAATTTTCGTTGCGCCTCGTCCAAACAAACCCATGTTCTGTTTCGTACTATAGCTTTGCCGTTTCTTCAGCAAATTCGGTCGGTTTCGATAAATAATTAATGCCTTGTTGTAGCTCTTAATCCATTGTACAGGCTGGATGCTGGATCTTGTTCTAGGATAATCACGAGCAATAGCGAAATGACGTAGTATCATGTTAAGAATGCTATAGTATTTTACTTTGCCGTCGTGGAGCATTGTTCTTCTTCTCACGAGTCATCACGGCGGTCCTAAACAGGGAAGAAAAATCACGGCGAACCTAAACAGGGAAACCTTCCTTATGCATGTTGTTCTGTAGAGTACTGGATTTTCATTCACCCCTGAATGCTAATCAGAGGGTTAGTTGGTGTCCTCTTTCGACGAATAAAATATTTTATATTGTGTTGATCAATAATCTAAGTTAAATTCAAACCATCGCTGTCAAAAGATCCTCTGTGAAATCGCTATTGGAATACGTGTTGTTTGTTCTGTCATATTGATAATGATGTATAGATATGTATGCTGGTGCTACTTAAATCCTATCGTCCAACTCACATTGTACTTAAAAAACATTATAGTGCAAGCTGCAATATCTGTAAGAGGCATGCCAGCATCTTGTGCTTGCAAATCTGACTCTGGATTAAACGCTATTTGTGACCAGCTATGGATCAAGTATTAAATTCCCCTAGTTGTTTTCCAAACAGTATCATGCTGGATTAATACTGCAGAGTATTTCTCTGTTCATGCATCGATTATTCAGTTGATTTTTACCGAATTATTCTTGTATCATTTCCTGACAAATATTTGCACTTGGTATGGCACGGAGGGCTACATGTGCTTGACAATCTGATTTAGGGGAATGTGTTATCTAACATGTCCTAACATAGCTTACTCAGTCGTCTCTCAGTCAATCGCTAGTTTCATCAGCACAATTCCTACATCAGTCCTCAATATTTATGTTGCTGCAGCATGAACTTACTGTGTGCTCTTATCTTCCTCTGCAGATATCGGGCAATCACAAGTGCGTACTATCGAGGGGCTGTTGGCGCGCTTGTCGTTTATGATGTGACACGCCATGTGACCTTTGAGAATGTGGAGAGGTGGTTGAAGGAGCTCCGGGATCACACAGATGCAAACATTGTTATCATGCTTGTCGGCAACAAGGCTGATTTGCGCCACCTTAGGGCTGTATCAGTGGAGGATGCCAAGGCCTTCGCTGAGAGGGAAAGCACCTACTTTATGGAAACATCTGCGTTGGAGGCCATGAATGTTGAGAACGCCTTCACTGAGGTTCTAACTCAGATCTATCGTGTGGTCAGTAAGAAGGCCCTCGACATAGGTGATGACCCTGCTGCTCCGCCAAGAGGGCAAACCATCAATGTCGGTGGCAAGGATGATGTCTCTGCTGTGAAGAAGGCAGGGTGCTGTTCATCCTAAATTCGTTTTGCTCGTGAAGAGGGACCATATGCTCACCTGATTATATGATGGGAACTTCAAGTATGACTTCATTTTTGCCACCTAACCTGGATGTTTGTGAGAAGATTATATTGGTGCACCAAGAAATTCATTTAGATATCAAGATTTAACCCCAGATTGGGAAGGTTGTATACTATATAGCCCTCAGAGATGGTACTGTATCTTCTGTATCACAATAGGTTATGTTCTACTTGGTAAATGTCATCTGTAACTGGTAGCCAGTATGAGGTTTACATGGTTATACCGTTATATTGTGTATTTTCCCCAGATGTACAGAAATTGCGTTAAAGATCCATGTTTCTTATCACCTTATATGTTCTCATATGCTACCATTTTAGGTCTGTAGTATTGATTATGCTGCTTCTTTAGGCTGCATTTGGGAGTGTGGTGGCTCTTTAGAAGTACTTATATTGTTCTTTCTGAACATTATAGTTAGCTGAAATGCTCTTATTTACACGTGACATCAAAACATTAATTACCTTAAATAGCAAACTGAACATGAGATGACCCCATTTCATGTATTTTGCTTTCCCGCTGGGTATTGTGTACTGTTTTTACTAGCATCATATTTGCTTGTCTGTGTATGCAAACTACTTAGATGGAAGGTTTCCAAAACGAGCTAGATTTTTTGTTCGCAGCTGTGATACAATTTTACATATCTCAGCCTTACAGAATTGCTACAGCTTGTGACTAAAGATTTATTTTTGACCCATTCGTACATTTTCCTTGGACTATTTATTATCGCTACCTCCATTATTTCAATGATTTATTGTGTTGAGTAATGCTAATATAACCAAGATGATACTCTCTCCGATCCATAATAAGTTTCGGAACTTCAGTTCAATTTAGTCCAAATTTAAACTAAATTCCCGACACTGATTATGGATCGGAGGGAGTAGCACTTTTTTTAAGTGGGTGTTGTTGGGTTGGATGGATACGTTGATGAGGGCTATCTGTGACTGTAAAATTCGGAACAGTGAAATGTAGGGTGTGTTTGGTAGGTCGGTCCACTCGAGAATGTCTTTCCCAGCCCAGACATACTCACCTTATACAAGCTAGGCTCAGATTTGACCATCTATTTGGTGGGTCGGATGTGTTCAGCCAAGTTGAATCAAGATGTTGTTTGGTGCTCAGCCATGTGTTAGGACATGCTGGACACAGGTTCAGAAATATAAAATTACAAGGAGGTCCAATTTTTACATAAAACACCCTGAAGAAAAAAAAGGAAAAGCAATCGGGTCCTCAGATCCCGACCACCATCGAGGAGGCGCTGTGGGTGGCCGCCGGCCGGCGTGACGAGGCGCCCTTGATGACGTCCGTGGCGTCGTGAGGAGGGGCGGTGGCTGGCGACCTTGGCGGCCGTGGCTGGCGACCTTGGCGGCGGAGTTTCGAGCGGCGTGAGGCACTGCAGGTCGTCCGTGGCGGCGCGGGCGGTCGTCCATGGCGGCGCAGGCGGTCGTCCGTGGCGGCGCTGGAGGTCCTCCGTGGCGGGGACGGGCAGACGAGGCCCGCTAGAGCGCCGACGGACAGAGCTCGAGCGCGGGGACGGGGTAGACGAGGCCTGCCGCGTTGCCGCCGAACGGAGCTCGGGCGCGGGGACGAGGCCTGCCGCGTTGCCGCCGGACGGAGCTCGGGCGCGGGGACGAGGCCTGCCAGGGCGGCGCCGGACGGAGCTCGGGCGCGGGGACGAGGCCCGCCAGGGCGGCGCCGGACGGAGCTCGGGCGCGGGGACGAGGCCTGCCAGGGCGGCATGACCAACCTAACTGAACTGTTTCAACACATTTTCTGAACATTTAAATCGTTTGGGAATGATTTTTGTACCATGATCGTACTGAGGTAATGAGGTTGTCTGTAGCCTAGTTCCATTCTTTGCACCCCCTTGCGTTTTCGTCTTATGGAAGCAATACTTTGACACTGGAGAAATTCGAAGTGTCAGTTTTTTTCTGAAGTTCACATGATCTTGATTTTGACTCTGAAAACTACCTCTTCCATAAACTGAGGAAGATCATAGGCGTGTGAAGCATCGAGAAATATATCCATTTCTTTTTCTACAATCCAGAAATTTGTCAAGATAGCTCAGCACTCATTTTACTACAGTAAGAGAAAAACAATATTCCAACATCATGCACGAGCAATTGTCTCCACTGTCAATGAAGATAGTACACGCCGGCTAAAACAATGCGCCGAGGCTGTGGCTTCGCTCGCTCGCAGCCCTGCATCGGGCCGTGGACCGAGGGAGGTATTGGTGGCGGTGTAGCGGCATGGAGCTGGTGTCGAGCATGCACAGCACGGCCACCGTGAGCACGGAGCAGACGAGCATGGCCACGGGGCCGAAGACCCACATGAGCAGCGCCGTGGCGAAGTAGAGCGCCCGGAGCCCCAGCGCCCAGAAGTTGCCGCCCCGGATCACCGCGCGCTGCGCGTGGCTCGCCGGCGGCGCGTCCGGCCCGCCCTGCAGCGCGCTCATCAGGAAGCTCGCGTGCACGTAGTGCCCCGCCGATTGGATGAAGCAGGTGAAGGAGGCCAGGAAGCAGAGTAGCAGCGCCGTGAACTTCACCGCCGCCGTGCTCGTGAGCGCCGCCTCCGGCGCGCTGCCGCTGCTCACCCACGCGCCGATCAGTGAGCCCAGCGCGATGCACAGCGACGCCAGCGTCGTGGACGCCGAGATGTTGTCGGAGATCACGCTCAGCGCCAGGGCCGTCTCCTCCGGCGCCGTCGCCTGCATGATCGAAAACGCGATCAGCCACGAGAACCAGCGATTACCCCCATGCGTAAGCTGAAGAGAAGAAACAGGAACTGACAAGCAACAAGCACCTGCGCCATGCGCTGGACCCAGGCGAGCTTGTTGTGGTTCTCGTAGCCGATGGCCGTGGTGTGCGGATGGCGAAGGATCCGGTAGAGGAGGAGGAGATGGTAGCCGACCATGATCGCAAGCCCGCAAGGGACCAGCACCAAGTCCATGGATACCTTGCTGATCATCTTCCTCGCCAGGCTGTGCACTTGCCCTTGCCCTTCTCTTGTTTGTGTTCCTCTTTAGCTTGCACATTTCTCTTTTTGATAGTGTGCAAATCTTGGTATGATGATGGCATGGGATTGTACAAGTAACTGTACTTGTCATATGCTTAAGTTTGTCTGTGATCCCTGCCAAACTGTTACACTAATGAGCTCTCGTTTTCAGTCTCCAGTTGCTTGCGGATTTCCGACTAATAATTAACCGATTGCTGCTTTGGTGTTGCAAAGGTGGGAAGACGCAACATCGTCTTTTATTTGTTTTTTTTTTCGTTCTTCCGAAATATAGGTTGCTTCGAGGAAATGCCCTGTGAATATCTTCAGAAATATTGGCCATCCTTTTTTGATATTTCGTAACCCGAAACAATCAAAGCTATCTGCGCGGCTTGCACTCACATGTGACGCGTTTGCTTGCACTCAACTACTCAAGGACACCATGAGATTACAAGAAACAATCAGTTCTTCAGGCAAATCTGGAGATCCTGAAGCCAAGTCCTACAGCAATGTGCGTATATATGATTCTTTTTTTGAAATGGGATAAATATCAACTTCTGCATCCAAGGAATGCACACGATTTTTTATTAGATTATTCACAACACCTTACAAGAAGCAATACAAAAAATCAAACTCGAAGCCACCTCGCTAAAACTACAGTGGGATGAAGAGGGTGACAATACACTGACTCACATTATCCAAAAAACCAAATGCCTTCCCAGGTCATCCAATAGATGAAAAACACATCCAGTCAAGCAAACTCCGAGCGCACGCCAACGCCCACGCCATAGGAGCTGCTACCGCTGTCTTCCTCGACTCCATCTTCAACAGGGATCATCGCATTGCCTTGCCAGGCCTGCCATCGATGCCGCCACGGCGCCAGACGACACCACCATCCTGCGCGCGTCCATCACACTGCATCCGTCTCCGAGACACCACTGCACCATGCCGCGGAGATTCGACGACGCCGACACAGCAAAGAACACCGCTCCACCTCAGCACGACCACCATCCGTTGTCTGCTCCAAAACGATGCCCCCAACAGGTAGAACGGCGCTGCACGCCGCCATCGTCCGATCCGGAAGACCCGGGTCTAGGGTTTCCCCTGGAGCAGCCCAGGTAAAGAACGCAGACTGCAGAGATAATGCCTTCAACAAGGTAACGACGAACATGCGCCTCCATCATCGCCACGACCGAAGTCAGGGCCGGCTTTCACCGGCAGCTACGCCTCACCATCGGGAGCTAGACGACGGATCGCGAGATCCGCCAAAGCTACCCACACAACTAGCCGATCTCCTCCGGCGGAAGAGAAGACCAACACCGCCATGCCTAGAGTAGAAACTCCAGGCGCCCTCGTGAAGCGGAAGGGACACAAACGAAGACCGCACGCCGCTGCGCGCAGGAGCCCGCCCATCCCCTCCATCCCCGCCCATCCCCATGGGGACCAGATCAGATTGAAAGGAGATGCCGCTGCATCTTGCGGCCAACGGAACCGCTGTGGCCGCCGTCCCTTTGTTCCACCGATGCCGCGGGAAGAAACGACGAGCGCCGTCGTCGCCGCAACTCGGCGCCAAGAGGACGTCCGCCGCCGCCACCACACCGCCCAAGCTTTCCGTGGCGATGCTACCGGCAGCGGCGGCGGAGAGGAGAACGCCGGGAGGGGGGCTAGAGTGGGCGGGTGGAGGTGGACGCCCCGGCGGCGGCGCAGCGCCGCCGCGTGGTGGTAGGTTAGGGTTGGGAGTCGGGAGGTTGGGAGTCGGGAGTCGGGAGCCCCAACCTACGTCTCCTTGCGTATATATGATCTACCGTACAAGTAGCAGACTGACGGCATGGGAAAGCGAAGAACTCTAGGAGAGACTTGGAGAGGTCCTTGTGATGCTGGAAAAGAAGGGGAGAAGCAGTAAACTAACAAGGTTTTGGAAACGCCACACATCTGGGGCGATCTCTCGTTGACAATATATAGGAGTACAAGGCGGTTTACAAGACTTGATCAACAAGCCAGATTAGTACCGATCGAATCTATGTACGATGCGGTAAGAGCCTATGTAGTCTATACAGATATACGTATTACACAAGTATACTCTAACATCCCCCCTCAGTTTGAGCGTCGGAAGAGAGAACGCACAAACTGGACCGAAAATCGTTGAAGAGCTGCGTCGGGAGCCCTTTGGTCATGATGTCGGCAAACTGGCGCGAAGAAGGCACGTGAAGAACGCGTACTTGGCCAAGCGATACCTTTTCTCGAACAAAATGAATGTCGATCTCGATATGCTTGGTGCGCCGGTGTTGAACAGGGTTGGAGGCCATGTACACACTGCTGACATTGTCACAAAAGACGATGGTAGCGGCCGAGAGAGGATGATGAAGCTCACCGAGTAACTGACGGATCCAGCAACACTCGGCAACGACATGCGCGACAGCCCGGTATTCAGCTTCCGCGCTGGAGCGAGAGACGGTGGTCCGTCGTTTAGACGACCAAGAGATCAAGTTATCGCCAAGATAGACGCAATAGCCTGAAGTCGAACGCCTGGTGTCGGGGCAGCCGGCCCAATCGGCGTCGAATAAGCGGTGAGAGTGGTCGGCGAAGAGCAAGAGAGATGCATGCTCAAGTCGAGAGTACCCTTGATGTAGCGTAGAATCCGTTTCACCAAGTTGAGATGAGGTTCCCTGGGAGCATGCATATACGGACACGCTTGTTGGACTGCATGTGAAATATCAGGACGCGTTAGAGTCAAGTATTGCAAAGCACCAAGCATAGCTTCTATACTCCGTTGGATCGGAAAGAAGAGGTCCATCGGCAGCGAGACAACTTGCACTTGGTGTCAATGGGCGTTGCACGAGGGTTGCAGTCCGTCATACCGGCACGCTGGAGCAGTTCAATTGCATACTCGTTTCGAGAAAGAACCATGCCCTTGGCTGTCCGTGTCACCGATATCCCAAGGAAGAAAGAAAGAGCTCCAAGATCTGTCATAGCAAATTCGGAATGCATGAGTCTTGTGAGGTGCTTGAAGGAGAGCAAGTGGAGGAAGCTGTGATCACAATGTCGTCCACATAGAGGAGGATGTACGCCAGCGCAGGTGCCATGTTGATAGACAAACAGCGAGACATCGGACTTTGAAGCAACAAATCCAAGTCGATGCGCAAAGTGTGCAAACCGCTGGTACCGGGCTCTCGGGGCCTGCTTGAGTCCATATAAAGACTTGTGGAGCCGACAGACGTGGTCGGGGTGACGAGCATCAACGAACCCGGGCGGTTGCTGGCAGTAAACCTCCTCGTTAAGAGTCCCGTGAAGAAAAGCATTCTTGACATCCAGCTGGTGGATTGGCCATGAGCGAGACAGGGCAATGCTCAGGACGATGCGGATCGTAGTAGGCTTGACGACAGGGCTGAAAGTCTCGTCGAAATCAACACCCTGTTCCTGTGAGAATCCGCGGACCACCCATCGGGCCTTGTAGCGAGCAAGACGACCGTCAGAGTGGAACTTGTGCTTGAAGATCCATTTACCTGAAACAACGTTAGCACGAGCTGGCCGAGGAACAAGAGACCAAGTATTATTTTTGATCAATGCTTCGTACTCATCGTGCATGGCGTTCCGCCAAAGTGGGTCATGGAGAGCACCACGGTATGTTTTAGGAATGGGAGAAATAGTGGAATGAGTGACAGAGAGATTAAGCCGATCGGTTGGTTGAAAGATGCCATGCTTAGCACGTGTGACCATGCGATGGGTATTAGACGGGGAGGTCGGGCGATGAATGACGACAGCCGGCGAGACCACGTCAGGAGCAGCTAGCGATGGAGGAGTCGCGGCGTGGTCTGGAGAAGCCGGGTCAGTGCCGCTCGAAAACGGAGGAGGTGAGAGACCAGCAGGAGAGGCCGGCCTGGATGAGGAAGGTAGGGAGCCGCCGGAGGGATGGACCGTCCCAAGGGAGGGAGGTGGGCTGGGCTGTGGCTGAGTGGATCGGGTAATTGACATAGGTACATCATGTTGTGTAGCTGCAAGCTCAAGAAGGAAATCAAGCGAGGCAGCGCTGTAGGTAGGACTATCTGGAGTGTGAGAGAAGGGAAAGACAGTTTCGTCAAAGACAACATGACGGGAGATAATGACACGGCGAGAGGCGATATCGAGACAACGATAGCCTTTGTGGTTACTGGGATAACCTAGGAAGACACAGGCGACAGACCTTGGGGAGAGTTTGTGTTTGGCGGTGGCTGATTGATTGGGGTAGCAGAGACACCCAAAGACACGAAGAGAGTGATAGTCTGGATGTTTGTTATGTAAGCGATGATATGGGGTGGCAAAGCTAATAGGCTGGGAAGGGCGAATATTAACCAGGTACGTGGCCGTGGCAAGCGCCTCGGCCCAATATTCAGGCGGCATGTGAGACTGAAAAAGAAGCGTGCGCGTGACATCGTTTACAGTACGAATAGCGCGCTCAGCCTTGCCGTTTTGTGGTGATGTATATGGACAAGAAAGACGGAGATGGATCCCTTGACGTGCAAAGGACTGCGTGATGGTTGAGTTGAGGAACTCAGTGCCATTGTCGGCTTGCATGGCGACAAGAGGTCGAGAGAACTGTGTGCGAGCATAAGCAACAAAGTTAAGGAGAATGTCTGCCGTATCTGATTTTTGACGCAAGGGAAAAGTCCACATGTAATGGGAGTAATCATCAATGACAATGAGGTAATATTTGAAACCAGATATGCTTAACACAGGAGATGTCCAAAGATCACAATGAATTAAAGCAAAGGGTGCTACACTTTTAGAAATAGACCTAGCGAAAGGCAAGCGCACGTGTTTACCAAGCTGGCAAGCGTGGCAAACAGGCGTGGCTGCATTATTACATGGGATTTTCGAATTCCTATGAAGATGCGAAGAAGCGTCACGTCCTGGGTGTCCTAAGCGGCGGTGCCAAAGTTCTGCGGAGGTGGAGGTGGCGACGAGTCCATAGATGGAGCGGCTGGCGGCTGTTGGAGTGAAGAGGTAGAGATCTCCACGGCTATTGCAGCGAAGGATCACGCCCTTGGTGAGAAGGTCCTTAATAGAGAAACCAAAAGGATCAAATTCAACGGAACAAAAATTGTCAGTTGTGAGTTTCCTAGTAGATACTAGATTTTTGACAAGATTAGGAACAACAAGAACATTACTAAGAGAAAGTGCGCGTGCGGAAGTTGGAATAGAAGCATGGCCAAGTTGTGTGATCGGCATGGTAGAGCCATTGCCGACCGTGATGGAAGAGAAAGAAGAAGGTGGACGGAGGTGACGAAGCATACCGGGGTCGGAGGCCATATGAGCGGTGGCGCCCGAGTCCATGGCCCACTCACCAACGGTCGAGGGAGTGGCTGCGGTGTTGAGGGCGGCCATCAGAGCCGAGGTGTCCCAGGTCGGAGCTGCGGAAGGAGCGTAGCCGGGGATTGGCGGCGGGTTGGTGCCGAACGCCTGTCCATGCAGAGGCGCGAGGGAGGTGAAGGCATGCGCCGGAGGCAGAGCAGTGGGCCGAGGGCCGAGGAGGCCAGGGCCACCGGTGCTGCCGCCGGCAGGGCGCCAGGTGGGCGGTCCCTGCATCTGCTGAGCCTGGCCCGTATAGGGGTTGAAGCACACCCACGGGCCGACGCCATAGGCCGTGTTGCCGTCACGGTCGCCTCCAGCGCCAGAACGGCCGCCACCAGTGGAGCCACCGCCGGTGTTGGCGCCGTTCTTCTTCTTCTTGCCGTAGTAGTTGCCGCCGCCGTTGCGGTTGCCATTGAAGTTGGCACCACTGCCGCCAGGGCGGTTGCCACCAGAGTTGCCGCCGGTGTTGTTGCCGGTGGACGAGGATCCGGCGCCGCTGGAGTAGTTGCCGTAGAGGGCGGTCTGGTTCCCCACCTGGGAGGAGTTGGCGAGTTGGTTCTCGCGCAAGATGAGGAGAGAACGGGCCTGCGCAAAGGATGGCAAGGGGTTCTGCATGGTGACGATGGTGGTGATGTCGGCGTAGCGCGGGTTGAGGCCGCGAAGGCAGTTGAGGACGAGAGCCTGGTCGGTGACAGGCGTGCCGACGTCGCGCAGCGCGTCGGAGAGGGCCTTGAGGCGATGGCAGTACGCAGTGACGGAGAGGTCTCCTTGCACGAGGGAGCGGAACTCGGCCTCGAGGTACACCGCGCGCGTCATCTGGTTGTCGAGGAACAGGTTGGTGATGAGAAGCCAGGCCTCCTGCGCCGTCTGGTCCTCAGCCATGATGATGTCGAGGATCTCGTCGGAGATGGACCCGTAGATCCAGGAGCGGACGACGTAGTCCGCCCGAGTCCAATCGGCAGTGCGATCAGCCGCGGCGGTGACGGCGTTGACGTGGTGCAGAAGGTCGTACTTGCCCAGGAGCACACGGAGGAGCATGCGCCACTTGGTGAAGTTGGAAACGCCACACATCTGGGGCGATCTCTCGTTGACAATATATAGGAGTACAAGGCGGTTTACAAGACTTGATCAACAAGCCAGATTAGTACCGATCGAATCTATGTACGATGCGGTAAGAGCCTATGTAGTCTATACAGATATACGTATTACACAAGTATACTCTAACAGAAGCTAGATGAATTTCTACGCGTTCATGTGGCTTTACCATATGATCGCCGCCTTGCAACAGGGTCACGTCCAGGTATTTATTGATCAAATCATAGTCGGTACAGAGAGATACAAAGGCACAGGGCCTGGGCTTATTTCAGCCGTATACAACAAGGATTAGAAGCTATCTAACTATCCTATTATGTCAGCTAAACGTGATAGACACGTTGTTTATCATCCTCCCTCAATCTCAACCTGGCTCTATAAGATTGAGATTGTGTCGACATGCCTCGAACGCAGGTAATGGAAGAGGCTTTGTGAATATATCTGCTACCTGATCTTTGGTAGAAATAAGTTTGATTTGAAGTTGTTTCTGAGCTACTCTTTCTCGGACAAAGTGAAAATCAAATTCAATATGTTTAGTATGTAGCTCCAATATTATCAAACCACAATATAGGTACCCGGCCTTGGGATATACCTAACTCTCGCAGAAGAGACTGTACCCAAATAATTTCAGCTGTTGCATTTGCCACTGCCATATACTCAGACTCGGTACTCGACCTTGACACAGTGGCCTGCTTACGCGCATTCCAGGCGATCAAGTTGCCACCATAAAAGAGAGCATATCCCCCCGTGGATCGTCTGTCGTCAGAATTCTCAGCCCAGTCAGCGTCAGAGAAAGCGGACAAGAGAGTATGAGGTGTACGTCGAAGAGCCAATCCATGCGAAACTGTGAGTCGAACATACCGAAGAATGCGCTTAACGGCTGTCCAATGAGGATCTCTAGGAGCATGCAAGAATTGACAGACTTTGTTGACAGCAAATGACAAATCTGGTCGTGTGAGAGTAAGATAATGTAAACCTCCAACGACACTGCGATAGCGAGTACCATCATCAGTAGATAGAAGAACACCCTCGTGTGCATAAAGCTTGTCAATAATAGTCATGGGAGTAGACGCTGGGGTACACTTGAGCATGCCAGCACGCTGAAGAAGATCCATAGCATATTTCTTCTGAGTAAGAATAAGGCCAGAAGACTGATGATGAACCTCAATACCAAGAAAATAGTGAAGATTACCAAGATCTTTGACAGCAAACTCAGCACGCATTTCACAAATTAGCTTATCAGTAGCTGAGGTGGAGGAACTAACCACAATTATATCATCAACATAAACCAAGAGAAACATAGTGAGGTCAGATCGGCGGAGAATGAATAGTGAGGTATCTGCGGTAGATGCTCGAAACCCAAGGGAACCAAGGACTGAACTGAGATGAGAATGCCATCCGCGAGGAGCCTGTTTGAGACCATAAATAGCCTTCTTAAGATAGCACAAATAGGAAGGACGTGTAGGGTCCTCAAAACCTGGAGGCTGACGCATGAACACCTCCTCTTCAAACACTCCATTAAGAAATGCATTTTGAATATCAAGCTGACGCATGCTCCAACCTTGAGACACTGCAAGAGATAGTAGAAGTCGAATAGTAGTCGGTTTAACAACCGGACTGAATGTATCCTCATAATCGTGTCCATACCGTTGCTAAAACCCCTTTGCGACTAACCGGGTTTTGTAGGGCTCAATGGACCCGTCGGAATTTTTCTTTACTTTGTAAACCCACTTTAAATCAATGATATTAATACCTGGACGAGGAGGAACTAGCTCCCACATATTATTTTTCAGCAAAGCAGAGTATTCGGTATCCATTGCAGTTTTCCAGTGAGAAGTTTGAAGCGCATCAGTGAGATTCTTGGGTTCAGACAAGGCACGTTCAGCTGCATGTGCCACGCTGTTGGAGATATGCCCAAGAGGCAATAATAAAATGGTTATTATAATATATCATTGTGTTTACGCTAAATGTTTGCATACCATGCTATAATTGTATTAACCAAAACATTGATACATGTGTGTTATGTAAACAACAAGGAGTCCCTAGTAAGCCTCTTGTATAACTAGCTTGTTGATTAATAGATGATCATGGTTTCGTGATCATGAACATTGGATGTTATTAATAACAAGGTTATGTCATTGAATGAATGATATAATGGACATACACCCAAATAAGCGTAGCATAAGATCACGTCATTAAGTTCAGTTTGCTATAAGCTTTCGATACATAGTTACCTAGTCCTTCGACCATGAGATCATGTAAATCACTTATACCGGAAGGGTACTTTGATTACATCAAACTCCACTGCGTAAATGGGTGGTTATAAGATGAGATTAAGTATTCGGAAAGTGTGAGTTGAGGCATATGGATCAAGAGTGGGATTTGTCCATCCTGATGACGGAGAGATATACTTTGGGCCCTCTCGGTGGAATATCGTCTGATTAGCTTGCAAGCATGTGACTGGTTCACAAGAGATGATGTGCCACGGTACGAGTAAATAGTACTTGTCGGTGACGAGGTTGAACAAGGTATGGAGATACCGATGATCAAACCTCGGACAAGTAAAATATCGCGTGACAAAGGGAATCGGTATCGTATGTAAATGGTTCAATCGATCACTAAGTTATCGTTGAATATGTGGGAGCCATTATGGATCTCCAGATCCCGCTATTGGTTATTGGTCGAAGAGGAGTCTCAACCATGTCTACATAGTTCACGAACCGTAGGGTGACACACTTAAGGTTTGATGTCGTTTTAAGTAGATATGAAATATGGAATGGAGTTCGAATTTTGTTCGTAGTCTCGGATGGGATCCAAGACATCACGAGGAGGTTCGGAATGGTCATGAGAATAAGATTCATATATGGGAAGTCATTTTCCGGGGTTCGAAAAAAAATCCGGTGTTTTGACCGGAGCTTCTAGAAGGTTTTAGAAGGACCAGAATAGTCCTGAATATTGTGGAAGGTTCCGGAAGTGTCCGGGACGACCCGGGCTGTCTAAGGAAGTCCGGAGGGTTCCATAATAGGTGTATCAATGTTTTTCTTAAGGGTTAAGAAATTTCCCCTAAGACAGATTCGGATTTGGCAAAAGAGTCCTAGTTCTAGTAGGTTTTGGTGCGACAGAAATCTATCGGAACTCTCCCAAACTTTGGGGGCAGGTCTTGGACGACCCAAGGACCTTTTCCACCTATAAAAGGAGGGCAAGGGGAGCCCCAAGAGGTGCACAAGTCGCAGCCCTTGCCCCCTCTCCCCAAACCCTAGCCGCCCCTTCCTCCTCCTCGCTCTTGCACGGCTACGGCGAAGCCCTGCCGGAGATCGCCACCACCACCGTGTAGCGACCCAGAAAAATCCCCCTATTAGATTTTTTTTTGTTATTTTCCATTTGTGCATCATCATGCATCATGCATCATGCATCATATCATCCACAAGTTTTCATAAAATAAAAGTTATTTTTAAATAAAAATTATTTCGGTTTTCCCTCTCATATTGGTTTTATAATAAACCATCCCCCTTGTCCTTTCTTTTAAAGTAAAACTCTAAACTATAAAGGTATCAAACAAACAAAGTTATTTTCAATGATTTAAGCATTCAAAATAAAATTGGTGATGTCTTGTTTGGTTTCAAAAGGTTTTCAATTCTGGTTTTTAAATCAAAAGAAAAAGAAACTCTATCCCCTATCCTGGGCTCCTTTCTCTTTCCTGGCCCATTCCCTCCCCTCTTCTTTTTCTTCCCGGTGGCCCATCTTCTCCTCTCTCTGGCCCATGTCCACCTGGCCCGTACCCCTTCGAGAGGAGCCTCTCCTCACGTTGTCCTCTTCCTGGTTCGGCCACCACAGAAACGTGAGCCTCTCATGGCCAACGTCACCACCGCACCACCCCATCTCCACTTGCTCCCCCTCTCCCTTAAAGCGTCCTCCAACACGCAGGAGAAACCCTAGCACCCTCCCTCTAGCCGCCGCCACTACCTCCTCTTCCCCCACCGTTTTCCTCTCCTCTCTGTAAGCAAACGAAGGAGAAAACAACACAGTACCTCCTCCACCTCGCCATGGCGCCGCCGCTACAGGCCACCCCGCGTCTATCCGTGAGTACCAGAAGATGCGCCTCATCATCCTCATCATCCCCAACCAAGGAATCGACCCGGGACTCTCTAAATCGCCGGCAAATTCGCCGATTCTTCTCTAACTCCGGCGACCGAATCCGTCAATTCCGGCCGCCCTCGTCCTCCTCCGGCCAAACCAAGCACATCCCCGGCTTCCCCGTATTCAGGAGCACCTCCGAAGCCCAAGCCCTCGCCCTGATTCGCTCCTAGTCGCCAAGTCCATCCTCGACCAGAGTTTTCCCCCGCCATGGCCGACCTGCATGAGCTTCGCTTCCTCTACTTCAAGAGAGGTCTTGTTCCATTACATACAGCAAGGTAGCTGCAGCGTAGTGGTTCTTTCCTTGTCTACAGATTGACAGGGCTCTGGTTCAAGTCCTATCTGAGGCATTCCCTCACCTTTTTGTCTTCTATTTTGGTTCAGGTATCGCGACAGATATGCCTCAATAGTCGGGGAGCCTTCCCACAATCAACATCAGATGCATCAGCCAGATGGTTCGTTCCTTTCCCTGGATCCTGGAGATCCTGAGTTCAATTTGCACCTGATGCAAATTAAGCCCAACCTTTCTTTTTGTTTCTCAGATCTAGTGCTGGGCCTCGGCCGTTTCTTTTCGAGTGCAGCCATCGCCCGCGCGGCCCAACTTTTCCCGTCGCCGATGCAGACCAGATCCGGCCCAGAACATCGCAGGTCCAGCCCGTGTCTCCATCTGCTTCTAATCCTTTTGCAAAATCTTCTAAAAATCATATCTTTCAAACTGTTTAACGAAATGGAAAATGTTATATATGAATTTTGATCAGAAAAATGTGCTGAACATTAATATGCCATCCATTCATCTGTTTGCATATCGCATCATGTCACGCATTGATAGTTTGCGTAATTCACCTCACATATATGCGGAGTATTTCGGATATCCACATATGGTTTCCCCGCTCCGTTTAACTTTGAAGTAGCGCACCCCTGCCATGTCTTGCCATGCTAATCAACACTTAAATTTGCCGGTAGAAAATGCAACTTCAACCTAATTTGCTTGTTCGGGGTTCCGACTCCGATTAATTTGGATAAGTTGCATCGCCGCATCATGTTTGCCATGTCATGCATATCATATCATGATCATGCTGATTCTTTTGCCATAGTAGTAAGATGTGCATCCGTTGCTTGTTGTAGCGATTTGCTTCTTCCTAGGATAGGATCACGAAGTGGTGTGGTGAGATACGACGAGTTCTCCGGATGTTCCTCGGCAAGCTTTAACGAGGCAAGCATTTTCCCCTATACTTACGCCCCTGCGAAGTCGCTTACCTATTTTATTTTGCCTTCTCCCTCATGCTATCCTTAAGTTGCGTTCTTGTCACGTGTCCCTTCCACTTGTTACCTCAAGCGGCCTATATTGCCTCCGCCAACCACCTATAGCTATTATTTGGTTATCGGAGTCCGCCTTGCGAGTCGTAGTGCATGCTAGTGTTGTTTATATCTCGTTACCGTTACCGCTATCTTATCGGGTTATCAGTTGGGGAACATGACACATGGTTTATGGTTATATCTATTGAAAGTATCATGGTTACTTGTTAATAGTTGCTAGCGGAGGCATCGGTGGGTCAGTTGCTCGTTTTATGACGGCTCACTTGTGTTTCCATGAAATCTAGGACCCCGAGTTCTTGTTATCTGTTCCGAGACTGAGCGCTCTAACCACACGTGGGTATGTTTACGGGTCTCCCCTCGACCACTTCGCCGGAATCTACGGCTTTGTCCGGTGGCCACAACTAGTTTGCAATGTTTTACCATTTGTTGTTGCGTGCATGCCGACTCGTTACTTATTTATTTTGGGAAGCCCATGGGTGCCTTGTATCCCTTGTTTCGGTATGCACGTATAGGTCGCGGAGCCGCTGCGAAGTGGTTTATCGCCCCGAGTGTGTGTTTAAACCACCTAGTACGCTGTCGCAAACGGCTAGGTCCGCTTCGGAGATACGGCCGGACTTCGACACGGGTTTAACTTAGTTAGGTGGCTTCCTGGACATTGTTGTCGTGAAGGAGAGTGCGAGTCGTGATATCCACCTGTCGCAAGTGGGTTGATCGTGCGTGTGGGTACATTTGGGCAACCCCTGCAGGGTGTACATCTTATCGATAAGCCGTGTTCGCGGTTATGGACGACTTGGAGCTGTATGACTCGACCATAGACAACTTACACCTGCTGTTTCAATCATAATAACTTGCGTAGTAAGTTAGCACAACTATAATAATAAATGGTTAAAACTTGACAACCGTGTGAGTGCCTTTATAAGTACTTCTTGGCGAAGGGGGAACACATCGGTTGTGTTATGTTTGTAGAGTATAGAACTGTTAGTTGTGCGCTCTCTCACCTTCTCTGTTTAGACGAATGTTGTAGAGTGTCTCTATAGGTTTTTAGTGCATGCGCGCTGCCGCTTAACCCCACCATATTGCCTATGACGTTCCTCTTGCGTCCTCTAAGTCCCCTGCGTGCCTCAAGTACAAAGGATGAGCTGGTTGACGAATGCTTATACGTCTTGAAGTCTTGTTAAGTACGAACCCGTACTTATTGCTGCTTCTACGGGATATAACGGGCAGGTATGAAGATATGTTCGATGAAGACGACGCTAGCAAGGTTACCCTTCGGCTTGGCACAGGCGGGGTTATGGACGCCATCGTTTATCTTCAGGACTCTTAGTCCATATTTGTATCTTGTCCGTACTCGGACATATTTGATCTTCTGTATGATTTGGATCTTATGTTGTATATTGTATCTTGACTCGTTGGAGTCGTTGTTGTAATATATCTGTTCTTGTGGGCTCTATTGTAATCCTGTTGTAATGTTACCGCTCGTGATTGATTCCACCCGCATCGCGTGCATGCTTCGGCGTGTACGAGGCGCTTGGTGGTGCGTCTCCTAAAATCGATATCGTGCGGATTTCGGCGGGTTCGCTGGGATCCTCATGGTACCGGTTTTGGGGCGTCACAAGTTGGTATCAGAGCATCAGGTTGTCGATACCCCACTAGTCCAGCCTTTAGGATAACCTTGCCAACGGTCGTTGAGTTTAGAGTGTCAAAACTATTTTCGAAAATTCGTTGGATAGTTCTGATTAGCTCTGATTTTTCTCCTTATCTTAATTCTTTCACATCTTACCTATGCGAGTTTTGAGTCTTCTCCCTTATCTGAGTTTTCGGAGTTTAGGTCTCTACGCGGGTTGGACGATCTTTGCCCCTCACCTATTAGGTCCGATCTTCGGAGATCTCAACAGAAGCGCGTCATCGACATCGGAACAACGACTTCTTGTTAGTGGTGTCGCCATTCTACATGGAGCAAGAACTCTTGTTAGTGGTGTCGAGAAGATCAACACTTCGCTAGAAGAAGGTTCCACCTCGAGTTCGGGTGTTTGTCAGCATGGTACAAGAAGACTCGATAGTTTAACCAAATCCCCCTTAGGTTGACGTGGAACCTCGGGGCGAGGTTCCTTGTTAGTGGTGTCGATTGTAGCGACCCAGAAAAATCCCCCTATTAGATTTTTTTTTTGTTATTTTCCATTTGTGCATCATCATGCATCATGCATCATGCATCATATCATCCACAAGTTTTCATAAAATAAAAGTTATTTTTAAATAAAAATTATTTCGGTTTTCCCTCTCATATTGGTTTTATAATAAACCATCCCCCTTGTCCTTTCTTTTAAAGTAAAACTCTAAACTATAAAGGTATCAAACAAACAAAGTTATTTTCAATGATTTAAGCATTCAAAATAAAATTGGTGATGTCTTGTTTGGTTTCAAAAGGTTTTCAATTCTGGTTTTTAAATCAAAAGAAAAAGAAACTCTATCCCCTATCCTGGGCTCCTTTCTCTTTCCTGGCCCATTCCCTCCCTCTTCTTTTTCTTCCGGTGGCCCATCTTCTCCTCTCTCCGGCCCATGTCCACCCGGCCCGTACCCCTTCGAGAGGAGCCTCTCCTCACGTTGTCCTCTTCCTGGTTCGGCCACCACGGAAACGTGAGCCTCTCATGGCCAACGTCACCACCGCACCACCCCATCTCCACTTGCTCCCCTCTCCCTTAAAGCGTCCTCCAACACGCGGGAGAAACCCTAGCACCCTCCCTCTAGCCGCCGCCACTACCTCCTCTTCCCCGCCGTTTTCCTCTCCTCTGCTGCAAGCAAACGAAGGAGAAAACAACACGATACCTCCTCCACCTCGCCATGGCGCCGCCGCTACGAGGCCACCCGCGTCTATCCGTGAGTACCGGAAGATGCGCCTCATCATCCTCATCATCCCCAACCAAGGAATCGACCCGGGACTCTCTAAATCGCCGGCAAATTCGCCGATTCTTCTCTAACTCCGGCGGCCAGAATCCAGTCAATTCCGGCCGCCCTCGTCCTCCTCCGGCCAAACCAAGCACATCCCCGGCTTCCCGTATTCGGGAGCACCTCCGAAGCCCAAGCCCTCGCCCTGATTCGCTCCTAGTCGCCAAGTCCATCCTCGACCAGAGTTTTCCCCCGCCATGGCCGACACTGCATGAGCTTCGCTTCCTCTACTTCAAGAGAGGTCTTGTTCCATTACATACGGCAAGGTAGGCTGCAGCGTAGTGGTTCTTTCCTTGTCTACGGATTGACGGGGCTGCGGTTCAAGTCCTATCCGAGGCATTCCCTCACCTTTTTGTCTTCTATTTTGGTTCGGGTATCGCGACGGATATGCCTCAATAGTCGGGGAGCCTTCCCACAATCAACATCGGATGCATCGGCCGGATGGTTCGTTCCTTTCCCTGGATCCTGGAGATCCCGAGTTCAATTTGCACCTGATGCAAATTAAGCCCAACCTTTCTTTTTGTTTCTCGGATCTAGTCTTGGGCCTCGGCCGTTTCTTTTCGAGTGCAGCCATCGCCGCGCGGCCCAACTTTTCCGTCGCCGATGCGGACCAGATCCGGCCCCGGAACATCGCGAGTCCAGCCCGTGTCTCCATCCGCTTCTAATCCTTTTGCAAAATCTTCTAAAAATCATATCTTTCAAACTTGTTTAACGAAATGGAAAATGTTATATATGAATTTTGATCGAGAAAAATGTCTTGAACATTAATATGCCATCCATTCATCTGTTTGCATATCGCATCATGTCACGCATTGATAGTTTGCGTAATTCACCTCACATATATGCGGAGTATTTCGGATATCCACATATGGTTTCCCCGCTCCGTTTAACTTTGAAGTAGCGCACCCCTGCCATGTCTTGCCATGCTAATCAACACTTAAATTTGCTTAGGTAGAAAATGCAACTTCAACCTAATTTGCTTGTTCGGGGTTCCGACTCCGATTAATTTGGATAAGTTGCATCGCCGCATCATGTTTGCCATGTCATGCATATCATATCATGATCATGCTGATTCTTTTGCCATAGTAGTAAGATGTGCATCCGTTGCTTGTTGTAGCGATTTGCTTCTTCCCGGATAGGATCACGAAGTGGTGTGGTGAGATACGACGAGTTCTCCGGATGTTCCTCGGCAAGCTTTAACAGGCAAGCATTTTCCCCTATACTTCTGCCCCTGCAGAAGTCGCTTACCTATTTTATTTTGCCTTCTCCCTCATGCTATCCTTAAGTTGCGTTCTTGTCACGTGTCCCTTCCACTTGTTACCTCAAGCAGCCTATATTGCCTCCACCAACCACCTATAGCTATTATTTGGTTATCGGGTCTGCCTTGCGAGTCGTAGTGCATGCTAGTGTTGTTTATATCTCGTTACCGTTACCGCTATCTTATCGGGTTATCAGTTGGGGAACATGACACATGGTTTATGGTTATATCTATTGAAAGTATCATGGTTACTTGTTAATAGTTGCTAGCGGAGGCATCGGTGGGTCAGTTGCTCGTTTTATGACGGCTCACTTGTGTTTCCATGAAATCTAGGACCCGAGTTCTTGTTATACGTTCAGAGGCGAGCGCTCTAACCACACGTGGGTATGTTTCGGGTCTCCCCTCGACCCTTACTGCGGAATCTACGGCTTTGTCCGAGTGGCCACAACTAGTTTGCAATGTTTTACCATTTGTTGTTGCGTGCATGCCGACTGTTACTTATTTATTTTGGGAAGCCCATGGGTGCCTTGTATCCCTTGTTTACGGTATGCACGTATAGGTCGCGGAGCCGCTGCGAAGTGGTTTATCGCCCCGAGTGTGTGTTTAAACCACCTAGTACGCTGTCGCAAACAGCTAGGTCCGCTTCGGAGATACGGCCGGACTTCGACACGGGTTTAACTTAGTTAGGTGGCTTCCTGGACATTGTTGTCGTGAAGGAGAGTGCGAGTCGTGATATCCACCTGTCGCAAGTGGGTTGATCGTGCGTGTGGGTACATTTGGGCAACCCCTGCAGGGTGTACATCTTATCGATAAGCCGTGTTCGCGGTTATGGACGACTTGGAGGCTGTATGACTCGACCATAGACAACTTACACTGCTTGTTTCAATCATAATAACTTGCGTAGTAAGTTAGCACAACTATAATAATAAATGGTTAAAACTTGACAACCGTGTGAGTGCCTTTATAAGTACTTCTTGGCGAAGGGGGAACACATCGGTTGTGTTATGTTTGTAGAGTATAGAACTGTTAGTTGTGCGCTCTCTCACCTTCTCTGTTTAGACGAATGTTGCAGAGTGTCTCTATAGGTTTTTAGTGCATGCGCGCTGCCGCTTAACCCCACCATATTGCCTATGACGTTCCTCTTGCGTCCTCTAAGTCCCCTGCGTGCCTCAAGTACAAAGGATGACTGGTTGACGAATGCTTATACGTCTTGAAGTCTTGTTAAGTATGAACCCGTACTTATTGCTGCTTCTACGGGATATAACCGGGCAGGTATGAAGATATGTTCGATGAAGACGACGCTAGCAAGGTTACCCTTCCGGCTTGGCCTGGGCAGGGTTATGGACGCCATCGTTTATCTTCAGGACTCTTAGTCCATATTTGTATCTTGTCCGTACTCGGACATATTTGATCTTCTGTATATTGTATCTTGACTCGTTGGAGTCGTTGTTGTAATATATCTGTTCTTGTGGGCTCTATTGTAATCCTGTTGTAATGTTACCGCTCGTGATTGATTCCACCCGCATCGCGTGCATGCTTCGGCGTGTACGAGGCGCTTGGTGGTGCGTCTCCTAAAATCGATATCGTGCGGATTTCGGCGGGTTCGCTGGGATCCTCATGGTACCGGTTTTGGGGCGTCACACACCGCCACCACGCCGTCGTGCTGGCGGGATTCCGAGGAGGATCTACTACATCCGCTGCCCGCTGGAACGGGGAGAAGGACGTCGTCATCAACACCGTACGTGTGACCGAGTACGGAGGTGCTTTGCCGATGTGGCACCGTCAAGATCTTCTACGCACTTTTGAAAGCGGCAAGTGATCGACTACAGCAACAATGAGATCTAATCTCGTAGGCTTTGGAAATCTTCGAGGGTTAGTCTCATGATCTTCTCGTTGCTACCATCTTCTAGATTGGATCTTGGCTTGTTATTGGTTCTCGCCGTAGGAATTTTTTGTTTTCTATGCTACGAATCTCATCACATGCATGTCACAGTCCAGGCTATGGTACCATCTGATCGTTGTTTTGGCTGAGTAATCCCGCGCTGAAGGCGAGTGACAGGACGACTAGGCTCAGGTGGCACACGAGGCGGCAACTGAACTGGCTGCCCAGCAGGCGACGGAGAAAAGACGAGCTCACGCGGCTCGATGAGCTGATCGAAGCAGCCCGACGAATAATCATTAGCTTGATGCGGAGACGTGCCAGTCACGGTAATGCGCGACGAAGGACCGGGAGTACGCGACGCAGGGCCAGGAGTATGCGGATCCATCCCAGGATCCGACCCAGCATGGGACGGCTCGCCTGATGAGGCATGCAGGGTGATCAACTTTGTCAGCAACTCCAGGAACAAATTCATCTTCAGGCGTCAGTAATTCCAAGCGGGCACCACGAATTTTTCCTGCATCATGATTAGGCAAAAGCAGAGAGGTATGTGCAATATCATCAAACTGGCCAATATGTGGAGTAGAATGATTTGTGGGATCGGAATTTTGGATAGGAAGTTGAGAAAACGAAAACACGCCTTCGTCAAACACAACATCACGTGATATATATATATATACGATTTGTAGGCACATGGAGGCACTTGTAGCCTTTACGGAGGGAGCTATATCCGAGAAACACACATTTTTTGGAACGGAAGTCAAGTTTCCTATTATTGTATGGACGAAGATGAGGCCAACACGCGCAACCGAAAACACGAAAAAATGTATAGTCCGGTGCTTCACCAAGGAGACGCTCCAATGGAGACTGCATATCGATAACACGACTAGGAAGTCTATTTATGAGAAAACATGCGGTAGAGAAAGCATCACTCCAGAAGTGAAAGGGGACCGAAGCATGTGCAAGTAAGGTCAACCCAGTTTCTACAATGTGTCGATGCTTCCTTTCAGCCGTGCCATTTTGTTGATGAATGTGAGGACACGAGACTCTATGCGAGATACCAATGTCACCGAAAAATTTATTGAGTTTGATATACTCGCCTCCCCAATCAGTTTGCACATGAACAATTTTTCTATTTAGGAGTCGCTCAACATGACGTTGGAACTGGATAAACACATTGAAAACATCATTCTTGCGCTTAAGAAGATATAACCATGTAAAGCGACTATAGCCATCAATAAAACTCACATAATATGTGTGCCCACTAACATATGTTTGGGCAGGACCCCATACATCCGAATAAATTATATCAAGAGGTGCTGAAACTACACGACTAGACACTACAAGAAAAGTTCTGATAGACAACGTCCCAAAATCGTCCGCTAAGGGCCATTTTTCGTCGCCTATGGGCCTAACCCGACGATATGGGTTCTGTTGTCGAAACTGCGTCAGGCAAAGTCCTACGACGATTTTTTCGGTCCGTCATGCTTGGGCGCCCTTCCGCCTCGGACCGTTGCAGAAGTGTTTCCGGTAGCCCGTTGACTGCTGACGTCATGCAAACTGACACGTGACAGACGCCGTTAACTAGCAGTTAACGGCGTTAACCGGCTGAAACCCCGTGGTAGATGGTAGGCCCACACGAGGCCTGGCACGTCTTAAGCAGGCCGGCCCATTAAGTTTGCAGGCCGGGCCAGCTGACTTAGTTTGACCGGTCAACTATATAGCTCGGCTGGTCCATTAGTTACGTGGGCCGGGCCTAACCTCTAAGGTTGACTGGTCAAAACTTTAATGGGCCGCCCACTAAGCATGTGGGTTGGGCCAAATGCACTCGTTTGACCGGTCAACAGGCAAAATGGCCGGCTCACAAGACATGTGGGACCTACTTTCCTGTTATCGGGCCGGCCCATTTAACAAGTGGGGTCCACCTTAAAGCAAGTGGGTCGGCCCAAGAAGTTATTGGGCCGGCCCAATTAGCCTGTGGGTCCCACTTTCCTGCTATCGGGCCGGCCCATTTAGTACGTGGGGTCCACAATAGATCAAATGGGCTGGCCCAACAAGAAAGTGGGCCGGGCCAAAAACACAGGTGGGTCCCACTTTCCTGTTATAGGGCCGGCCCATTTAGTATGTGGGGTCCACCATATAGCAAGTGGGCCTGTCCAACAAGATAGTGGGCCGGGCCAAAAAACACAGTGGGTCCCACTTTCCTGTTAAAGGGCCGACCCATTTAGTATGTGTGGTCCACCATATAGCAAGTGGGATGGCCCAACAAGAAAGTGGGCCGGGCCAAAAACACAGGTGGGTCCCACATTCCTGTTAAAGGGCCGACCCATTTAGTATGTGGGGTCCACCATATAGCAAGTGGGCCGGCCCAACAAGATAGTGGGCCGGGCCAAAAGCACGAGTGGGTCCCACTTTCCTGTTAAAGGGCTGGCCCATTTAGTATGTGGGGTCCACCATATAGCAAGTGGGCTGGCCCAACAAGATAGTGGGCCGGCCCAATAAGCAGGTGGAGCCCACTATCGTGTTAACGGTCCAGCCCAATAAGTAAGTGGGCTGGCCCAAAATGAAAGTGGGTTCCACACTACTGTAAGTGGGCCGGCCCAATCTGTTGTAGGGCCCTCGTTGTTTGACTAGTCAACTTGCATTAAATTTCATGAGCCTAAAATCTGATATCAATGATACACACAATTACATACACAAATAAAATAACTAGGAAAATTACAAGGCAATTAATGTGCCCAAATAAAAAAATTACATAAAATCATTGAGGACTTCTATTAGCATCATCAATAACACGTTGACATTTGGCAATCGCCTTGATTGAATCTTGTGTACTCTTAGTCAACATATCAGCTACAGATCTTAAAGCAACAATACCATGTCCTTTATAAAGTACAACCTTGAGATATTTACTGTTTGATGAAAGGAATGGTCTAGGTTGACGGCTATGAGGGGATGCATCAGAAGAAAGATCAGAACTTTTTGTGGGCCTCTCTTCTGATGAAGATTGCTTCATCACAACTGCATTCTGATAATAATGCAAAATGAGTTAAACGATGAACTATGCAAACATGTATTAAGCATTGTCGATATGAGATAGTCACAAGTACTAAGCACAGACTTACATTATATCGTTGCATATGCTCACCCCGGAACCTTTTTTGCGCTCTATCTTCTACTAAGGACTTCTTCATTACAAGCTGCATTCTAGTAATATTGCAAACATAGTTACAACGGTGAACTATTCAAACATTTATTATGCAATGTAGATATAAGATAATAACAAGTTGCATAAATAAGACAATGTATGGAACTTGTACTAAGCACAGACTTACATCATAATGTTGCACAGGGTCGCTTTGGCGACTATCTTCTAATGATGACTTCTTCATTAAAACTGCATTACGGTAATATTGCAATCATAGTTACAACAATTAACTATTCAAACATGTATTACGCAATGTAGAGATCGGATAACGACATGTAGCGAGAAATAAGCACAAGATAAGATAAGATGCATGTACTAAGCACATATCGGCTCGTTGCGAGGTCCTTCTCTTGCGTGCACTAGTCGTGGTCGACATGCTGTCATTTTAGGTTCAACCATCAAGTGAAATGTTAATCCTCCTGCTCCATTGTCCTTAATCTGTGTTTAGATATCACATTTAAGACCAAGTCGATTTGGTTTCAAATAACAAAAAACTTGAGCCGCCAAATGAATAAGCCAATATTTACCGGATATCGGATTAAAACCAACTAGATGTTGCTTTGCATGAGATACGAATTTCGGACATTCGGATTTAGAGTAGGGTAATGCCAAGGTTTTCCACATAAAGAAAAGCGGCATTAAGAATGACCAAATGTCGAGTTCAAATCACCTTCGCAGTTGCTCCAAGATAAGCATATCAAATAGGCAGAAACATAGTAAAGCATGAATGGCATTGCTATGGCAGGGTTCCAAGTGTTAATCTCTTGCATAAGGAACAATGCATATAGGTTATAGATAATAACTGAAGTAAACTGCCAAAATTACCAACCAAGAACTCAGATTCCAACCTTCCCTAGCGTCCCCGCTGTTAATGTTGGATATTCTAATAAGTGGTTCGCATGATCAATCCCTAGGAAAAATAACATTGACAAGTTAGTCTACGATAATACAAAGACCCGGACATGCACGCGGCAATAACTATACAAGGCTGTGCGACGAGGAGCATTCATGGAAAAAATAGCTATAAGCTAAAGACGAGGTATAAGAGCAAGCAGATTGGAAATGCACATAGCATGATTATAAAAGCGAGTGTGAGAATAGCGAGGCACGAGAAAACAACTAGCGGATAGCGGTGAGCTAATGACGTGGTATAAGAACAACCAGATTGGAAATGCCCATAGCATGACTATAAAAGGAATAGCACGCGATACAAAAACGAGTTGGCGACAAATGAATGGGTATAAGGCTATAAATATGTGGATGCACACAGGTGTCATTAGAATGAACAGGACGGTAGCGACCGGATAATGCTTTTGTACTGTACAATATTTAAACGAACTTCGTGCGAAGTAACACATCAAGAAAGTTAATGGCATATGAGATCTGCAAATAACTACACAAAACATGGCTAAAGAAACACCGCGATCTAACGGGCCAGCGTACTAACCAAGCTGCGGCGGGGTGGACGGGGGCGGCAACTTGCATTCCAGCGGCGGCGAATGCGGGAGACGATGAGTCAACCCTATTTCAGTAGAAGGGGGCGTTAGTGAAGCGGATCTGGTTGGCTGGCAAGGGATTCGGTGAAGTTGATACAGCCGCTGCGCCGAGGTAGTCGGTGGAATAGATCGGCTTCTGTGGAGGGGGGTTGCGGTGAAGTAGACCCGGTTCCGTTGGAGAGGATCCGGTGCGTCGACATGAAAGGCGTTGATTGCTACGCTGTGGATGAGGTCGGCGGTGAAGCCGATCCGTCGGTGGCGAGGTCGGCGGTGAAGCAGATCCGTCGGTGGCGAGGTCGGCGGTGAAGCAGACCCGTCGGTGGCGAGGGCGGCGGGGGAGCGGATCAGGTGGGTGGACAGCCAACACGATCAAGGTTACGGTGTGGAGGAGTATGCCGGCGGCGAAACATATCTAGTACTGTAGAGAGTCAGAGCTTTGGTGTGTGGGAGTATTTTTGAGCTAATGGGGCGAATGGTTGGTGGGTGGGTGTGGGCCTGTGGGGAGGGTTCGGGATCTAGGCAAGATATTTAATTGTTACCGAATAAGCCCTCCATGGTCGGTGGGTTGTAGCTTCCAGACCAGGGTTAAAAGGGTAAAACTGGTCATGGGATTTTCGAATGGATGCGGCGGGATGATTTGGCGCGCGGCCAAAATTTTCAGTTTCAAGCTACGAGCAGAACGACAAAAATAATGTTCTTCCCCAGGGAGCTCTCATTTCTTCCTATTCTCTTTCTCTCTCGAGTCTCTCCCACTCCCCCGTCTCCTCTCCCCCTTCTCTCCGGCGGCCTCGCCGGCCGGAGACTGATACGTCTCCAACGTATCTATAATTTCTTATGTTCCATGCTAGTTTTATGACAATACCAACATGTTTTAGTCATACTTTATAATGTTTTTATGCATTTTCCGAGACTAACCTATTAACAAGATGCCGCAGTGCCAGTTCCTGTTTTCTGCTGTTTTTGGTTTCGGAAATCCTACACGAGAAAATATTCTCGGAATTGGACGAAACAAAAGCCCACGGTCCTATTTTCCACGGAGCCTTCCAGAACACCGAAGAGGAGACGAAGAGGGGACGCGAGGCGACCACACCATAGGGGGTGCGGCCCCACCCCTGGCCGCGCCGCCTTATGGGGTGGGCCCCTCGAGCGTCCCCCGACTCTGCCCCTTCACCTATTTATTCTCTCCGTCGCGAAAACCCTAGTACCGAGAGCCACGATACGAGAAAAGTTCCAGAGACGCCGCCGCCGTCAACCCTACCTCGGGGGGTTCTAAAGATCGCCTCCGGCACCCTACCGGAGAGGGGAATCATCACCGGAGGGCTCTACATCACCATGCCCGCCTCCGGACTGATGCGTGAGTAGTTCATCCTTGGACTATGGGTCCATAGCAGTAGCTAGATGGTTGTCTTCTCCTCTTGTGCTATCATGTTTAGATCTTGTGAGCTGCCTATCATGATCAAGATCATCTATTTGTAATGCTACATGTTGTGTTTGTTGGGATCCGATGAATATTGAATACTATGTCAAGTTGATTATTGATCTATCATATATGTGTTATTTATGTTCTTGCATGCTCTCCGTTGCTAGTAGAGGCTCGGCCAAGTTGATACTTGTGACTCCAAGAGGGAGTATTTATGCTCGATAGTGGGTTCATGCCTCCATTGAATGCGGGACAGTGACAGAAAGTTCTAAGGTTATGGATGTGCAGTTGCCACTAGGGATAAAACATCAATGCTTTGTCTAAGGATATTTGTATTGATTACATTACGCACAGTACTTAATGCAATTGTCTGTTGTTTGCAACTTAATACTGGAAGGGGTGCGGATGCTAACCCGAAGGTGGATTTTTAGGCATAGATGCATGTCTGGATGGCGGTCTATGTTCTTTGTCGTAATGCCCTAAGTAAATCTCATATTAGTCATCATGATATGTATATGCATCTCTATTTATCAATTGCCCAACTGTAATTTGTTCACCCAACATGCTATTTATCTTATTGGAGAGACACCACTAGTGAACTGTGGACCCCGGTCCATTCTTTACATCTGAAATACAACCTACTGTAATCACTGTTCTTTGTTGTTCTTTGCAAGCAAACATCATTCTCCACACCATACGTTTAATCCTTTGTTTTCAGCAAGCCGGTGAGATTGACAACCTCACTGTTAAGTTGGGGCAAAGTGTAGGATAACGTAGCATAGAAAACAAAAAATTTCCTACCGCGAACACGAAATCCAAGCCAAGATGCAATCTAGAAGACGGTAGCAATGAGGGGATTATCGAGTCTCACCCTTGAAGAGATTCGAAAGCCTAGAAGATGAGGCTCTTGTTGCTGCGGTAGACGATCACTTGCCGCTTGCAAAAGCGCGTAGAAGGTCTTGATCACGGCGCCACGAACGGGCAGCACCTCCGTACTCGGTCACACGTTCGGTTGTTGATGAAGACGACGTCCACCTCCCGTTCCAGCGGGCGGCGGAAGTAGTAGCTCCTCGTGAATCCGACGAGCACGACGGCATGGTGTCGGTGGCGGTGGAGAACTCCGGCGGAGCTTCGCTAAAGCACGCGGGAGCTATGGAGGAGAAGGGGGCGGCTAGGGTTTGGGAGGGGTGGCCGGCCACTCAAAGGGGCGGCCAGGTTGTGGTCTTGGGGTGGCCGGCCCCCTCCCCTTGGCCCCTCATTATATAGGTGGAAGCCCCAAGTGTTGGACTACAAGTCTCCGAATAAGACCCGAACCCAAAACCTTCCATGTGATAGGGAAACCTACCCAAGGTGGGAATCCCACTTGGGTGGGATTCCCCCCTTCCATGTGGGGGGGTGGCCGGCCCCCATAGGGGGAGTCCACTTGGGACTCCTCCCACACTAGGGTTGGCCGGCCATGGAGGTGGACTCCACCTTCCTTGGTGGTTTCTTCCGGACTTTTCTAGAACCTTCTAGAACCTTCCATAGAACCTTCCGCATCATTTTAATTCACATAAAATGACATCCTATATATGAATCTTATTCTCCGGACCATTCCGAACTCCTCGTGATGTCCTGGATCTCATCGGGACTCCGAACAAATATTCGAACTCCATTCCATATTCAAGTTCTACCATTTCAACATCCAACTTTAAGTGTGTCACCCTACGGTTCGCGAACTATGCGGACATGGTTGAGTACTCACTCCGACCAATAACCAATAGCGGGATCTGGAGATCCATAATGGCTCCCACATATTCAACGATGACTTTAGTGATCGAATGAACCATTCACATATAATACCAATTCCCTTTGTCACGCGATATTTTACTTGTCCGAGGTTTGATCTTCGGTATCACTCTATACCTTGTTCAACCTCGTCTCCGACAAGTACTCTTTACTCGTATCGTGGTATGTGGTCTCTTATGAACTTATTCATATGCTTGCAAGACATTAGACGACATTCCACCGAGTGGGCCCAGAGTATATCTATCCGTCATCGGGATGGACAAATCCCACTGTTGATCCATATGCCTCAACTCATACTTTCCGGATACTTAATCCCACCTTTATAACCACCCATTTACGCAGTGGCGTTTGGTGTAATCAAAGTACATTTCGGCCGGTATAAGTGATTTACATGATCTCATGATCATAAGGACTAGGTAACTATGTATCGAAAGCTTATAGCAAATAACTTAATGACGAGATCTTATGCTACGCTTAATTGGGTGTGTCCATTACATCATTCATATAATGATATAACCTTGTTATTAATAACATCCAATGTTCATGATTATAAAACTAATCATCCATTAATCAACAAGCTAGTTTAAGAGGCATACTAGGGACTTCTTGTTATCTACATATCACACATGTACTAATGTTTCGGTGATGACCCACAAGTATAGGGGGTGTATCGTAGTATCTTCGATAAGTAAGAATGTCGATCCCAACGAGGAGCAGAAGGTGTTGACAAGCAGTTTCGATGAAGGATTC
>NC_061512.1:172589630-172669669 GCF_022539505.1 Lolium rigidum | reverse complement strand
ACCTATGGAACCTTATTTGCATGCTAGTAGCAATGATATTAGTATGAACGCTTTGAACACCATTGTTGCTAATGATATAGAAAATTCTAAGCTTGGGGAGGTCGGTTTTGATGAAAATGATCTCTTTAGCCCTCCGGGTATTGAGGAGAAAGTTTATGTTGATTATGATATGCCTCCCATATATGGTGATTATAATGATAGTGGTCTTCGGTGCCGCCTACTATGGAGGATAAAGTTTATTATGATGATACTATACCTCCTATATTTGATGATGAGAATAATAATGATAGCTACTTTGTTGAATTTGCTCCCACTACAACTAATAAAATTGATTATGCTTATGTGGAGAGTGATGATACTTTTATGCATGTGAATAAGAATGCTTTATGTGATACTTATATTGTTGAGTTTGTTCATGATGCCACTGAAAGTTATTATGAGAGAGGCAAACATGGTTATATGCATCTTAATAATATTAAGTTTCCCCTCTTTGTGTTGAGAATCTTGAAGTTGCGCTTGTGTTGCCTTCCTACGCTTGTTGCTATGTGTTTTCAGTACTTGTTTATTTACAAGATTCCTTTTCATAGGAAGTGGGTTAGGCTTAAATGTGTTTTGAATTTGCTTCTTGATGCTCTCGTTTGCTTCAACTCTTATTTCTTGCGTGAGCATCATTAAAATTGCTGAGCCCATCTTAATGGCTATAAAGAATGAACTTCTTGGGAGATAACCCATATCTTTATTTTGCTACTGTTTTGTTGTGTCTTGGAAGTTGTTACTACTGTAGCAACCTCTCCGTATCTTATTTTATTGCATTGTTGTGCCAAGTAAAGTCTTTGATAGCAAGGTTCATACTAGATTTGGATTATTGCGCAGAAACAGATTTCTGTCTGTCACGAATTTGGACAGGGTTCTCTCGTAGGTAACTCGGAAAAATCTGCCAATTTACGTGCGTGATCCTCAGATATGTACGCAACTTTCATTCAATTTGAGCATTTTCATCTGAGCAAGTCCAGTGCCTCTAAAAATTCGTCTTTACGGATCGTTCTGTTTTGACAGATTCTGCCTTTTATTTCGCATTGCCTCTTTTGCTGTGTTGGATGGATTTCTTTGTTCCATTGACTTCCAGTCGCTTTGGGCAATGTCCAGAAGTGTTAAGAATGATTGTGTCACCTCCGAACATGTGAATTTTTGATTATGCACTAACCCTCTAATGAGTTTGTTTCGAGTTTGGTGTGGAGGAAGTTTTCAAGGGTCAAGAGAGGAGGATGATATATGATTAAGAAGAGTGAAAAGTCTAAGCTTGGGGATGCCCCCATGGTTCATCCCTGCATATTTATGAAAGACTCAAGCGTCTAAGCTTGGGGATGCCCAAGGCATCCCCTTCTTCATCAACTTATCAGGTTTATTCTCTTGAAACTATATTTTTATTCGGTCACATCTTATGTACTTTACTTGGAGCGTCTGTTTGTTTTTATTTTCGTTTTTTTATTTTCATTCTCTGAATTATTTCATGCTTGTGTGGGAGAGAGACACGCTCCGCTGTTGCGTATGAACACATGTGTTCCTAGCTTTACTCTTAATGTTCATGGCGAAGGTTAAAACTGCTTTGTTCATTGTTATATGGTTGGAAACAGAAAATGCTGCATGTGGTAGTTGGTATATTGTCTTGAATAATTTGATACTTGGCAATTGTTATGCTCATATGGATCATGTTTAAGCTCTTGCATCATGTACTTTGTACCCATTAATGAAGAACTACATAGAGCTTGTTAAAATTTGGTTTGCATGATTGTTCTCTAGAGTCTAGATATTTTCTGGTTAAGGTGTTTGAACAACAAGGAAGACGATGTAAAGTCTTATAATGTTTACAATATGTTCATATGTGAGTCTTGCTGCACCATTTTATACTTGAGTTTGCTTCAAACAACCTTGCTAGCCTAGCCTTGTATTGAGAGGGATTCTTCTCGTGCATCCAAATCCTTGAGCCAAAAACTATGCCATTTGTGTCCATCATACCTACCTACCACATGGTATTTCTCTGCCATTCCAAAGTACATTACTTGAGTGCTACCTTTAAACTTCTATTCTTTGCCTTTACAATACATAGCTCATGGGAAAATAGCCTTAAAAACTATTGTGGTGAAGAATATGTACTTATGTATGTTATTTCTTAATAAGTTGCTTGTTGAGCGGTAACCATGTTTCTGGGGACGCCATCAACTTTTACCTTTGTTGAATATCATGTGAGTTGCTATGCATGTTCGTCTTGTCTGAAGTAAGGGAAATTTTCATGATCAAATGGTTTGAGTATGCATATTGTTAGAGAAGAACATTGGGCCACTAACTAAAGCCATGAATCATGGTGGAAGTTTCAGTTTGGACACAGATCCTCAATCTCTAATGAGAATATTATCTGTTGTTGAATGCTTAAGCATTAAAAGAGGAGTCCATTATCTGTTGTCTATGTTGTCCCGGTATGAATGTCTAAGTTGAGAATAATCAAAAGCGAGAAATCCAATGCGAACTTTCTCCTTAGACCTCTGTACAGGCGGCATAGAGGTACCCCTTTATGACACTTGGTTGAAACATATGTATGCAATGATAATCCATGTTAATCCAAGCTAATTAGGACAAGGTGCGAGCACTATTGGTAATCTATGCATGAGGCTTGCAACTTATAGGATATCTTATACATAACGCATATGCTTTATTACTACCATTGACAAAATTGCTTCTATGTTTTCAAAATAAAAGCTCTAGCACAAAAATAGTAATCCATGCTTCCCTCCGCGAAGGGCCTATCTTCTACTTTATTGTTGAGTCGGCTTTACCTATTCCTTCTATCTTAGAAGCAAACACTTGTGTCAGCTGTGCATTGATTCTTACATGTTTACCTATTGCACTTGTTATATTGCTTTATGTTGACAACTATCCATGAGATATACATGTTGCAAGTTGAAAGCAATTGCTGAAACTTAATCATCCTTTGTGTTGCTTCAATGCCTTCTACTTTGAATCTATTGCTTTATGAGTAACTCTTATGCAAGTCCTATTGATGCTTGTCTTGAAAGTATTATTCATGAAAAGTCTCTCGCTATATGATTCATTTGTTTACTCATTGTCTTCATCATTGCTTCGAATCGCTGCATTCATCTCATATGCTTTACAATAATGTTGATCAAGATTATGTTGGTAGCATGTCACTTAAGAAATTATCACTGTTATTGTTTACCTACTCGAGGACGAGTAGGAACTAAGCTTGGGGATGCTTGATACGTCTCAAACGTATCTATAATTTCTTATGTTCCATGCTAGTTTTATGACAATACCAACATGTTTTGTTCACACTTTATATCGTTTTGATGCGTTTTCCGGAACTAACCTATTGACGAGATGCCGAAGTGCCAGTTCCTGTTTTCTGCTGTTTTTGGTTTCGTAAATCCTAGTAAGGAAATATTCTCGGAATTGGACGAAATCAACGCCCATCATCTTAGAATTCCACGAAGCTTCCAGAACACCCGAGAGCCACCAGAGGAGAGCCACAGGGGGCCCACACATGGGGCTGGCGCGGCCAGGGCTGGGCCCGCGCCGCCCTATTGTGTGGCGGCTCCGTACCCCCTCCGAGGCCGCCTCTTCGCCTATTAAAGCCGTCCTGACCTAAATCTTCGACACGGAAAAGCCACGGGACGAGAAACCTTCCAGAACCGCCGCCATCGCGAAGCCAAGATCTGGGGGACAGAAGTCTCTGTTCCGGCACGCCGCCGGGACGGGGAAGTGCCCCCGGAAGGCTTCTCCTTCGACACCACCGCCATCTTCATCACCGCTGTTGTCTCCCATGAGGAGGGAGTAGTTCTCCATCGAGGCTAAGGGCTGTACCGGTAGCTATGTGGTTAATCTCTCTCCTATGTACTTCAATACAATGATCTCATGAGCTGCCTTACATGATTGAGATTCATATGAGCTTTGTATCACTATTAGTCTATGTGCTACTCTTGTGATGTTATTAAAGTAGTCTATTCCTCCTTCACGGTGTAATGGTGACAGTGTGTGCATCGTGTAGTACTTGGTGTAGGTTATGATCATAATCTCTTGTAGGTTATGGAGTTAATTATTACTATGATAGTATTGATGTGATTTATTCCCCCTTCATAGTGTAAAGGTGACAGTGTGTATGCTATGTTAGTACTCGGTTTAAATTGCAAAGATCTATTATGCTCTAAAGGTTACTTAAATATGCATGCCGAATGTTGTGGAGCTTGTTAACTTCGGCATTGAGGTGCTCTTGTAGCCCTACACAACGAATGGTGTTCATTATCAAACAAGAGTATATGTAGCACAAAGGAAGAGAACTTATTTATTTATGTGATCAATGTTGAGAGTGTCCACTAGTGAAAGTATGATCCCTAGGCCTTGTTTCCAAATACTGCAATCATCGCTTGTTTACTTGTTTTACTCGCATCTTTACTTCCTGCAATATTACTACCATCAATCGCACGCCAGCAAGCACTTTTCTCGGCGCCGTTACTACTGCTCATATTCATTCATACCACTTGTATTTCACTATCTCTTCGCCAAACTAGTGCACCTATACATCCGACAAGTGTATTAGGTGTGTTGGGGACACAAGAGACTTCTTGTATCGTGATTGCGAGGGTTGCTTGAGAGGGATATCTTTGACCTCTTCCTCCCTGAGTTCGATAAACCTTGGGTGATCCACTTAAGGGAAACTTGCTGCTGTTCTACAAACCTCTGCTCTTGGAGGCCCAACACTGTCTACAAGAATAGAAGCACCCGTAGACATCACATACTAAGGATGATCACTTCATGGATATGCGAATATCGTTAGTGCCCGAATAGTTGGAGGATTGGGACGCCTTGCGTCTTCAACCTTCGTACATTCCCATAAAACTTATGAGTTTATGTAGTCTCACCAAATTATATTCTATCATCTTGCAATAAGGTCTTAGATATCACATATATCTCATACCTTGATTATTTCTGAAAACTAAATTTTCAGCTCCTTACTTTTCAAACAGATTTGAACTTCAAGTTTCACGGAGATAAGATAACTTTAGGTACTAATTGAAACCATAGCTCTTTGAATCAACAATGTGAGGTTTACTAAAAGTTTGCAATAGGACTTAATCATTTCTTGATTCTTTAACAATACGGTACCAGTCCGTAAAGTTTCTTGTCGATTTTAACAGTATTTCTATCTCAATTACAAGACTAGTGCATGGTAGAAAACGGATGCCAATACTACAATATTAATTCAAAATACTACTCAGACTATGTTTATGATAATTAGTTCATGTTTTAATCTAATTACTAATGAACTCCCACTTAATACAACATCCCTCATAGTTGTTAAGTGGTACACGATCCACATCCACTACACAAAAACCGATCATCACGTGAGATGATGTAGCTTCAATGGTGAACATCAACATGTTGATCATATCATCCATATGACTCGTGTTCAACCTTTCGGTTTCCGTTGTCCCGAGGCCATGTTTGTACATGCTAGGCTCGTCAAGCAAACCCAAGTATTCCGCGTGTGTAAACATGGCTTACACCCGTTGTATGTGAACGTAGAGTCTATCACATCCGATCATCACGAGATGCTTCGAAACGACGAACTGTAGCAACGGTGCATACGAGGGGAGAACACTTTATTATCTTGATATTAATGTGATGGATCATCTTATAATGCTACCGTCGCGATCTAAGCAAAATAAGATGCATAAAGGATTAACATCACATGCAATTCATATGTGATATGATATGGCCCTTTAGTCTTTGCGCCTTTGATCTTCATCTCCAAAGCACGGACATGATCTCCATCATCAACGGGCATGATCTCCATCATCGTCGGCGTAGCGTCAAGGTCCATGTCGCCGTCTTCATGGTTGTTCACCGTGTGTAGCAACTATTACAACTACTTTGAAACAATACCTCAACATGAAATATAAAGACAACCATAAGGCTCCTGCCGGTTGCCACAATACAATAATGATCATCTCATACATATTCATCATCACATCATGGCCATATCACATCACCAAACCCTGCAAAAACAAGTTAGACGCCTCTAATTTGGTTTGTATATTTTACGTGGTTTAGGGTTTTCGAGTAAGATCCAATCTACCTACGAACATGAACCACAACGGTGATACTATTGTTGTCAATAGAAAGAGTAAATTGAATCTTCACTATGGTGGGAGAGACAGACACCCGCAAAGCCACTTATGCAATACAATTTGCATGTCGAACGTGGAGCAAGTCTCATGAACGCGGTCATGTAAAGTTAGCCCGAGCCGCTTCATCCCACCATGCCGCAAGATGCAAAGTACACGAACTAAAGACAACAAAGCATCAACGCCCACAAAACCATTGTGTTCTACTCGTGCAACCAATCTATGCATGGACACGGCTCTGATACCACTGATGGGATTCGTAGCATACAAAACAAAAAAATTCCTACCGCAAGAATGAAAACACAAGCCAAGATCTAATCTAGTAGACGGTAGCAACGATAAGATCATGAGACTAACCCTCAAAGATTTCCAAAGCCTAACGAGATTAGATCTCGTGGTGGATGTAGTCGATCACTTGCCGCTTGCAAAAGCGCGTAGAAAATCTTGACGGTGCCACAATCGGGCACCACCTCCGTACTCGATCACACGTTCGGTGTTGATGAAGACGACGTCCTCCTCCCCGTTCCAGCGGGCAGCGGAAGTAGTAGACCCTCCTCGGAATCTCGGCATCACGACGGCGTGGTGGCGGTGGTGGTGGAGATCTCCGGCAGGGCTTCGCCAAAGCGTATGCGGGAGAGGTGGAGGAGGAGGGCGGCTAGGGTTTGGGGAGAGGGCAGCCGGCCTTGGTGCCTTGGGTGGTGCGGCCAAGCTAGGGTTGGAGTTGGCCGGGCCCCTCTCTCTCTCCCTCATTATATAGGTGGAACCCCAAGGGGTAGCCCTAGAATCCGAATAAGAGTCCAACTCTCAAACCTTCCAAAGGGCCAAACCTAGGGGGAGTGGGACTCCCCCCTTTCCTTCTTACTTGGCCGGCCAAGGGTGGTGGAGTCCACCATGGACTCCACCCTCCCACTTGGTTGGCAAGTTAGGGTTGGTGGAGTCCAACTGGGACTCCACCTTCCATAGTGATTTATTCCGGATAATTCTAAAAACCACCTTCCATAAATACACCGGATCATTTCCAAACTTGGAAAGTGACTTCCTATATATGAATCTTATTCTCCGGACCATTCCGGACCTCCTCGTGATGTCCTGGATCCCATCCGAGACTCCGAACAAAACTTCGAACTCCATTCCATATTCCATATCTACTTAAAGGACATCAAACCTTAAGTGTGTCACCCTACGGTTCGTGAACTATGCAGACATGGTTGAGACTTCTCTCCGACCAATAACCAATAGCGGGACCTGGAGATCCATAATGGCTCCCACATATTCAACGATGACTTAGTGATCGATCGAACCATTTACATACAATACCGATTCCCTTTGTCACGCGATATTTTACTTGTCCGAGGTTTGATCATCGGTATCTCTATACCTCGTTCAACCTTGTATCCCGACAAGTACTCTTTACTCGTCACGTGGTATGTGGTCTCTTATGAACCATTCATATGCTTGCAAGCTAATTAGATGACATTCCACCGAGAGGGCCCAGAGTATATCTATCCGTCATCGGGATGGACAAATCCCACTGTTGATCCATATGCCTCAACTCATACTTTCCGAATACCTAATCCCACCTTTATAACCACCCATTTACGCGAGTGGCATTTGATGTAATCAAAGTACCCTTCCGGCATAAGTGATTTATATGATCTCATGGTCGAAGGACTAGGTAACTATGTATCGAAAGCTTATAGCAAATGAACTTAATGACGTGATCTTATGCTACGCTTAATTGGGTGTGTCCATTACATCATTCACATAATGACATAACCTTGTTATTAATAACATCCAATGTTCATGATCATGAAACTATGATCATCTATTAATCAACAAGCTAGTTATACAAGAGGCTTACTAGGGACTCCTTGTTGTTTACATAACACACATGTATCAATGTTTCGGTTAATACAATTATAGCATGGTATGAAACATTATCATAAACACAAAGATATATTATAATAACCATTTTATTATTGCCTCTTGGGCATATCTCCAACAAGAGCACCTGCCTTGAGGCCATGTACAGGTTTTGCCGAGCCGTGATTGCCGTGTTCGGAGAGTATTACTGTAGGGAGCCAACTGTTGAGGATACAAGGCGGCTCCTGTCTATCAACGAGTCTAGAGGGTTCCCAGGAATGATTGGCAGCATAGATTGCAGGCACTGGAAGTGAAAAAACTGTCCATTTGGATGGCAGGGTCAGTACATCGGGCATGAGGAGGGACGTACTGTCATTCTTGAAGCTGTCATATCTCAAGATATATGGATTTGGCATTCATTCTTTGGCATGGCCGGTTCCAACAATGACATCAATGTGTTGCACCGATCACCGGTTTTCAACTGGCTCATGCAAGGCAAAGCTCCCCGGGTGAGCTATGAGATCAATGGAAATGCATATGACAAGCCATATTATCTTGTTGATGGCATCTACCCTGACTGGGCCACATTGGTGAAGACTATCCGTAATCCAAACTCCGAGAAGACGAGGAGGTTTGCCAAGATGCAAGAGGCTTGCAGGAAAGATGTGGAGCGTGGATTTGGTGTGCTCCAAGCTCGGTGGGTAATTGTCCATCACCCGGCAAGAACATGGTCGCTGAAGACCATGCATGAGGTGATGACATGCTGCGTGATCATGCACAACATGATCGTTGAGAACGAGCGTCCTGATGGCCGCAATGAGAACCACTCGGAATTCCAAGGTGAGATGGTTGCGCCACTTCTTGGAGCTTTATCTTGGGCCGACTATCTACATATGAATGTAGAAGTCACTAACGAGAACGTCTGCAAACAGCTGCAGACAGATCTGATTGAGCATCAGTGGACATTGGCTGGCCATGAAGATCATGCCTAGATGAATACTATCTTATTTTCATGTAGACTTTTCGAAATTTAAATGTAATAACTATGACTTCGTTGAATTCCTTATTTTGTTGTTTGGAAACTTCATAATTGATGCAAATGCGGAAATGCGTCGGGCCACTGGAGCCACCCCTAGGTGCAAACGGACACGCGGACAAAAACGGTCTGCCCCGCCTCCGCCACGTGACGCAAATGGACATTTCAGACATTCGAAATGCGTCGCGCCGCTGGAGATGCCCTCAGGGGTATATTATTCCATCGCCCATGCCTGGACAGCTGGGATCATGCTTGTGTAACTATGCATGTAAGCACGGTGGTGTTGTTTCTCTGTGTGTAAAATGCATGAACAGTCAAGCGGGGCTCGTTTTAGTAATCGTACATTGCTAATACGATGGCACGGTAATTAAAGACGTTGTGGTGATTTTCTATGGTCACCGCGGCGAGGAGGCGGTGTGTATTTGTTGACGATGCATGGTGCGGGTCCCACCTACGAGGATGGACGATTCATTTGTTGTCAACATGAGGAAGGGGGGCTTGTGTGCAAAACTGTCATGGACACCAATATATTAGTCAGCGCTTGCAGCCGCTCGGTCAAAATCCCTTTAGTGAAATTTCCCCTTTCCCCTTCGTTCACCGGCAGAACCCTAGGTGTGAGCGCCGCCGCGTTGTTTTGTCGCTGGAGTCCGCATCGACAGAGCGATGGCGAGCGCCATCTCGTGCACTTGAGCACTTCTGTGCTCCGTCGCCGCGCACCGTACATCCATGTCATCGCATGTCCTGACTGCGGAAAGGCCGTGAGGCGGAGCGTGTCGGGGACGCCGGAGCACGCAGGCTGGACTAATTACAAGTGCCATCATCATGGGCTAGGTTTTCTTCATGAATTGTGATTTTTTTTGAATTTTGTTTGAAGGATTTGTGTTGAGAATTGCAATGGTATGAACACTGACGGATGCTCTCTGATTTGACAGCACGCCTGCGTGTTTTGGCACTGGGAACAAGAGTATGCTCAATACTAGGTTGATGCCTGGCATCTGCGAGGTGATGCTGCTGTGGATGCACTAGGTTGGGCTGAGGATCGCGGGGACGAGCTGAATCTTCGTCAGGCAGAAAGGGAAGCTGCAGGAGATAGAGGAGCTGGTGCTAAGCAGGTGAAGTTGATTGAAAACACGAAGGACCTGGAAAATGCAGTGAGAAAGATTTGATTCTACAGAAGATTGTAGTTGTTGTGTTGTGTGTGTTGTGTGTGCTCTTTGTTTGGCTCATTCTGAACAAGTGAGCCAATTAGCCAATTAGGTTGCAGTGGCAGATGCTAGGTGATGAAGACAGCAAGATCAGATGGATGTATCAGGTTGTTGGGTAGTAGTAGCATTAGGGGAAGTGATATGGTTGTATGAGTTTGGTTGTTATGAATTCCATGATCATACTTGACTTATGTTCTTAGAATGTGATTTATGTTGGAGATATTGTCAAGTGAGTACTTTTGTTAAGTTGAGTTGTGTTGTTTTAGGATGTGCCAAACCAAATGGTTGTCGACGGAACTATATGGTTGTCGACTAAAACCTAACGTTTTAGGATGTGCCAAACCAAATGTTCGTCGATGGAACGATATGGTTGTCGAAAAGAACCTAATATTTTAGGATGTGCAAACCAAATGGTCGTCGACGGAATGATATGGTTGTCGACAAGAACCTAATGTTTTAGGGATATGGCAAACCAAATGGTCGTCGACAGAACGATATGGTTCTCGACAAGAACCTAATGTTTTAGGATGTGCCAAACCAAATGGTCGTCGACGGAACGATGAACAATCCATGTATTTTGATTGCCTTTTTTGAACTACTTTTGGCTTGATTTCAAATTTAGATCAAAATCATGGGGGGAGGGGACGAGTTTGTTCCTTTTGGATGCATCGCTCGTATTTGCAAGTTTTTTGGGGGTCCCGCAAATTCAGGGTAGCATCATGCCCCCTTCCCACGACAACACAAACAGAGTTCGACACAACCTAATTAAGCAAGGTTCAACACAAACATAGTTCAATAACCCCTGATTAAGCTAATAGGTTCACCACAAACGCTGTTGAGCAGCAAACGTAAACAGAGTTCAACAAAATATGCTACTTTTGAAGCAGCAGCAGAGACAAACATGCACAACGGTTATTTACCATCTTCTTCATGTCGCCTCCTCCTGGTCCCGCTTCTTCTGCTTCTTGCTGCCCATACCTTTAACCTTCGATGGCTTGGGCTTGGGAGGAGGCACACGACTGGTCTCGACAGCTTGGTTCAATTTCTTCCTTAGGAATAGCCCATAGGCCATGTGGTTGGCTATGAAGCCGGATCGGTTAATAGTTTCCCTAACATTGACACAACTGGATCCACAGCCTTCGGCATGCTCCAGGACACTTTGAAAGTCCAGCTTTATGCTCCTTGTCCAGAAGGGGCAGCTGTTCCTGACACCAGTCCAGGGTTCACTCCAATACTTGTCGAACTTCCCCGCCTTAAGCTTGTTGAGAGTGGCCCTGGCCTTCCTATGACGCGACTCGACATCGTTGTCAACATCATCAGTAGCAATCTGATACATGCCAAATAAACATGTGGAGAAAATATGTAGCGGATGCAACTAATACTAAATATGAATCGTAAAAATATTATGACGCTAATTCAAAACCCTATAGTAAAAAAAAGAGACCATAGCGCAAATCGATCCAGGGCTATGTTGAATAAGGGAGAGAGGTGAATCGGAACATACTTCCTCCTTTTCGTCGACGATATTCTCATCGAAGGTCGGCGGCGGCGGCTCAAAGATGAGATCAACCTCGTCCTTGTCATCTAGCGGATGCTTACTAAGAGAGTGGACCCATCTACGAACAACATCGGATGCTGATGAGCGACCAATGGCCCGACCTTCGGCAATGGCCTCCGCTTCGTCTTTGGCGTCCGCTGCGTCGATGATCGCCGCCCTAGCGGCCATGCATGATGCGGTCGCGGCTCTGGCCGCCTTCTCTGCGGCTAAGACCAGCCGCGCGGCCTTCGCTTTCGCTGCGTCGATGGCGTCGATTGGATTCTCCATCGGTGGAATCGTAAGGGGAAACGAAGAGAGGGTTTTTTCCTAGTCCGCGGAGAGAGGGAGAAGTGGGGACGTGAAATGGATAACTAGTGATATTTCGAGATTTGGGAGACATAGCACGAACGGGCAGATGGACAGCGCGTGGACGCATTACCTCATACTGCCTTTGTTCTAGAAAGAGCGTACGTGTGGGTTTTCATTGGGAAACTGTCATTGACCATCTCTCACCTCTTCAACTTTTCCACCTCCAATGAGCTAACTGCATGTAGTAAATAAGAAAATCATATTATGCTAAATACGTACTATCTTCATCTCAAAGCGTAAGGCTTATATTATTTTTAGAAAGTCAAACTATGTCAAGGTAAACTAAGATTTTCCAAAAAATCATTATCATGCAAAATATAAAATTAATATCAATACATAGACAATGAAAAATATTTTGGTCTGACATCTACAAAATATTATACTCCCTCCGTTTCAATCTATAGTGCCTATAGATTTTCTGCACGGTAATTAGCGCAAGTCATGTTTTAACACAAACCCCCAAAAGAGTCCAACCACGATCTCAGAATTAGGAGAGATATATGAGGTTCCCATATTTTATACACGTGATTAGTTCGTTTCCTTATTTCCAGCTATTCAGCTCATCTCGGTGGAAGGGGTTCGTTGCAAATAAACACAGATCTACTCTTATATTATGAAACAAATGCAGAAAATCTATAGGCACTATAGATTGAAACGGAGGGAGTATTAGTTGATAGATTGTTCTAAAATTTTGGTCAACCTTTACTTGGTTTGACTTTTTAAAAAGAGACTTAAGCTTTGTGATGGAGGTAGTACTACTCGTGAAGAAACTACATCCCTTGTGATGAGAAAGAAATATTTTTTACTACCACTCTTTTGTGGACAAATTTTGAAGTGCATTGCAAAAAGAGAAGTACACTATTTTATGGACAAATTTTAACCTAAACACGGGAAATGCAATTTGGTTCATAGAAGCATTTGCTCCCATTGGCTCAGTATCAATGATGATTGAGTTCTCATCAGCATCAACATCAGTGCTTAGTGCATATATGAAATGTTTTCTCGATGCAACCATGTTAAGTAACAGATAGTAGTAGTGGCAGCGATTGAACGTCAGTGGCTCCGTTGTCCCCATTTGTTCTTTTTGTTAGCTGCCTTTTGCTTGTGCACTTTTCTCCTGGTAAGCAGACATTGCTCAGTTACCAGTTTCCATGGCTGTCGTAGTAGGAACAGAGGCTGCACACGCATTGCCTGCTCACTTCTCTAGTCTTGCCCTGTCCTTACGTCGATCAGAAATTTCACCTGACTTTTATCTTCTTCCAGCTTTGCAACATTCTGTTTTTTTTATTAAACCAGGACAAGTACTTTGCTGGAATGCAGTCCCGAAGCCCATGTTCAGTAGGACATCTGAGTGACCGAGTTGCCCAGTGGTTCATCTATCTTTGGTAGTATCACTGAATCTAACTTGCAACTTTTCATTGAATGAGTAGACGTTAAGTTGTGCTCTTGTGTCTTCAGTGTTTCTCTTTCTTCTTTTTGTACTGCTCAGATTTTTCGATCATGGATGTGCCTTTAATCATTTGGGACCCTAATCATTTCTGATTCAAAGTTATCCTGCACAAATGTGCAACCAAAGGAGGAAAAGAACATCATGCACATTATGTGTTGTCAACCAAGTGTAATATACTTTCAGATCAGACGGTATTCTTAAAAATGGAGTACCCACATGTTTTCTTTTATTTTTCACACAAATGGCGCAGGCGGATCCAAGTGATTTTTTTGCTCTGCTCTTTAATTTTCATCTCTGAAGGAAATACCAGTACAGTACCGTGGAACAATAGGAATTTAATGCATGGACCCATTAAGATGACACCCATGATGAAATGAAATGACAGTCAATTTCTATTTCTTCACACAAATGGAGCAGGATGAAATGAAATGATAGGGAATTTCTATTTCTTCACACAAATGGAGCAGGCGGATGGTAGTGAATTTCTTTTCTTTCTTTGTACTTAAGTAGAAAATAACAGTGCAAATACATAACTCAGCTCTTCAATTCTCATCTCTTTGAGCTGCACAAGAGAAGGGAAGTCTAAATGTCATGAAGAATAAATATGTACCCTGAACATTATGAATCTTAACGTATGGGCCCCTTCAGATGACACCCATGATGAAACCTGTAGTGTCTCTGGGATCCACGAATCTCCTCTCGACAAAAGGCACATCTACTACAAGACCACCATTTGGGTTCTTCGGAGCCGAAGCTGCTGCACATTTTAGTCTACTCAGCAGCCAATGAGATGTGAGTGCCGGCACAAAACTGTCATAGCTGAATCATGATGGTCAAAAGCAACACAACACAAAATGAAATAACAAAAGGCAAACAGCAGCAATATGGTTTGAGGTGTAGGATTGTGTAATTGAGAAGAAAAGGATGCGGTGGCTTTTACTCCCTCATCAGTCAGCTTTATTGTTCCGCTGGCCAAATAAAGTGTATTTTTCTATTTGATATGATTAGTACAATTTGCACTGTGAGAACATCTAAGCGGACTGCTGCTGGCACACCTCTTGCATCCCTACCTACAGTCAGGACAAAATGTTTTTCTCAAAGATCCGTGGCAGGTTTGTGCACTACGAAAACCCCAGTTGTTAAACAAGACTACAAACAGCAAAACCCTGAAAGGTTTGTAGAAAAAAAAGGGTAGAAGCCATGATGGTCAAAATCCGTGGCAGGTCTGTGCACTACTAAATCCGTGCTTAGTGTTTAGCCTTTCCTGTTTTGTGTTGCTTTGTCAGGGTTTTGTGCTGCTCAGGCTTTACGATCATGGATCTGCCTTTTACCCTTTGTGATCCAAAGGTATCTTGTAGGAGTGTATACCAAAAGAAGGAAGTAAAACACCATGCAAATGTTGTGTCATCAACCAAGTAGATACTTCCAGATCATACACATAATTCTTGCAAATGGAGCATGCCGATGGACCTGGTTTCTTTTTCTTCACAGAAATGGTGCAGGTGGAAAGTAATATGAAATTAACAGTGAAACGACATAATAATGTTATCCAATTTTCATCTTTTTCCTCAGCAAATAATATGAACTATAAACTTTAGGAAGGAGAAACATGTACCCTGACCATTAGGAACCTTAATGCATAAACCTATTGAGATGGTACCCACGATGAAAGCTGTAGAACTTCATGCCTTCCACGAATCACACAGGACAAAAGGCACATCTACGAGCTGCAGCGCATTTGGTCTCCTCAGCAGCCAGTGAGGTGTGAGCGCTAGCGCAATACTATCATCGCCGAACCATCATTGCTGGTCAAAAAGTAACAGAAAACAAAATGAAGTACTATGCAATTCAAAATGGTGCGTGCCAACAGTTAGGCCAAATGTTTTTCTCGAGCATCAGTGGAAGGTCTATGCGCTATTAAACCCCAGTTGGTGGACAAGAGTAGAAACATCAGAATGTTGAAAGGTTTGTGAAACAATGCATCTAAACCATAATTTGTTGCATGGAGAAAACAAGCCGAAGACCAAGAAGGAGGAGGCCCCTGCCTTATGATCTGGGGCCAAAAACAGAATCCTCGGAAGAACCATTGGTAGGAATAAATGCTCTGAAATCTGATATAACAGTGAAATGAAAGCGCTTGGGAGGATAAGAACTTGATATAACAGTGAAATGAAAACCTTGGCCTCCAGCAAGCTCGGACTGCTGGAGGCCAAGGTAACTGGTACTCATACGCCGGGCCATGGTACTTGTTCCTCTTGGACACGTGCTCCAGCTCCATGGAGATGACCCCCTTGCGTGATTCCTATAACTATCGGTAGTAAATCATTAAGTAAACTAATGGTGTTACACTTTAAACCTTTCACACAAGGTGTTCCGAAATCTGAAGTAACAACAAAATGAAAGTACTCGGGAGAATAAGAACCTGAAACATAAAGGCCATCTACAAAGGTAAGCAAGCTCTGATTGTCAGAGGCCAAGGTAACTGGTACTCGTATGCCGGACCATGGTACTTGATCCCCTCGGCCACGCGCTTCAACTCCATGGTGGCAAGGTCCATGGAGATGATCCCTTCACCTTCCTCTGTACCCAACACAACAGACCTCTCTGCCACCCAGACAGTCTCCTTCAGCTTGTCCATGGTGATGTGCGGTTGCGGTTTCTTGTCCCCAAACAGGTCACGAATCGCCCGCCACAATACAATCCTTGTCTTCATCACCCATTGGCTGTTGCCTTCCGCTTGCACGAAGATCTTGAGGAAGTTCCTGGTCAGGACGGCAATGTGCACTGGACCATCCTCGCCGCCGACGACCCGGATCCTGGTGGCCTTGTCTGACACAGAGGGCATGTCATTCGGGAGAGAGGAAAACGAGAACTCTGCGGTGGCCTTGTCGAGAACAATGACAGTGTCTTGTGCCGTCATCCAGTAGACAGACTCTCTGGCATGCCCCGCATAGTGGATGCTGGTCAACAATGGGAGTTCCGGCATGCCGCTGTGCCCCGTGCTCTGCACGAGGGTCCAGCCGTCGCCATTGAGGCTACTGCGGGAGGAGAACACCAAGGTACCGGCAAGGCCTTCGCAGAAGATGGCATATAGAACCCTGAAGTTGGACATGCCGATGCGGCAGCCCGTCTCGTCGGCGTCGCCGTCGAGCAAAAAGGCGCCGAGGCAGTAGCAGCCGTGAAATTTCGCCGGTATAGCTAGCGCACTGTGGCGCCGCGTCAGGGGATCGCAGACAACGAGGTCGGGGGGATAGGCGAAGAAGGACGACGGCGCGTCTGTGCGCTCTTTGAGGAAGAGGAGGACGCCGCCAAGACTGTCGGCGAGCTCCCAGTAGGCACCGCCGCGGGCCGGGAGGAAGTCGAGCGAGAAGTGTCGCGCGTCCACGGTGTCCGATGAGGGCGAGGCCGAGGCCGAGGCCGAGGAGGGGAAGAAGACGGGTCTGCGGCCAGGTGGACGCGGAAACAAGCGGGAGAATTCTTGGACGCGGTAGTGGCCGACCACGGAGGCGTGCGGGTGCAGAGAGCGGAAGCGGCGGAGGAAGCAGCCGTCGGCGACGACGCGGCGCCAGCGCTTGCAGGTGCAGGCGGCACGGATGAGTTGGAGAGACGAGGGGAGACGCAGGAATACTAACTCGAGAAGCTCGTCGGGCAGGCGGTGCGTGGCCGCCGGCGCGGTGTCCCTCCGGGCAATCTTGCGGCGGCGGCTGCGAGTGCGAACCCCCATTTGCCACCGGCAACCCTGCTCACGGGCCTTCTTTTGAGTTTTGACCGCCTTCGCCGCTTAATCGGCCCGCAAGAAAAGCCCTCGTAGCTTTGGTTGCAGGCCAAGTGTTCGTATTGTACTAACGCACGTTTTTTTTTCTTCTTTTGCTAAGGTCGTCTCACATTTCCCATTTTCTAACTATGTCACTCATTATCTTGCCATGTCGAGCTGGGGCAAAAGGTTTTTCCCCTTGAATCATTTTACCACAAAACAAGGAAAACAAAAGACAGCTTGAAAGTTCGGTTTTCCTCTACTAGCCATGGCCAGATCTCCGTGATATGTTGGCTGATTACACCCGCCACCATCAACACCGCTCAATCTTTCTTGTGGACAGGTAATGCATGTCGAACCTGCCGAGAGTGGCGAAGCTCAACGTTGATGCTGGCGGATTCTGATACTGGTGACTTCATGGGTGTGCATTGGTTGTTAATGTGCAATATGCTGTTATAGCTGATCTGGGGACATTAGAGCACTAATAGTCCAGGAAAGCTTGATTTTGGCTATCGGGACAATGCATGAGGAAAACCTGGGAAAATATAGCCATATCGTCTGGGAAATAAAGGCTGAGTGTGGCAGGGATTTTAAAGGCCACATTTGTGAATGAAAGACAGACTGTCCAACATGGAAGCACATGACCTGACACGTTTAGTATTATCACTGCATGTAAGATGACATGTTTGGTCCATCGATCCACCTGAGGGCATCTGCATTCCACTAATTTGAAATAATAAAAAGGGTCGGATGCAGGGGGCAAAGCTAGGAAAAAATATGTCCGGTGTCATGCACACACTCACTCTATTTGACTGGTGTCATCTTCTGTAAATAATGGTTTGCTAGTGTTAAGTAATGAAGGTTTAGGTTGTTTCCATTGGGGTCAGCTGACCAAAACGCCTCTCAAGCAGCTCCGTCCCTGTTTGGATGATTCAAAAAATCACCTCGCCTGGGAGCTGTGGAGCGTGGTATCATGGAGAACTAGCTGCGGCTGCCCCCATCCAATTCAATTTGAGATCTAACAAACGTTACAAATATGAAAATTTAATGGAATGTTAAAAATACAAGTAAGAATGTTACTTCTTCCGTTCACTATAATAAGATATTTTAGGTATTTCAGTGTAAACTAGATATAGATCGAAATGAATAAACTTACACACTCAAACGCGTCTAGATATATGTATTTCCAAAAATAAGTCTTATAATAATGATCGAATGGAGTATCTTACAAAGTAGTATGTGGGTATCTTTAGGTTTTCATGGCAACTAAGGGCCCTTTTGTTTGGGCTGACTGTGGCTGGCTGTGGCTAGCTGTGTGGCTGTGCAGAAAAAGCTGCTGTCTAGGAAAAGCTACTGTTTTGAGTATTAGTCTTTGGCTGTCTGGCTGGCTGTAAACTGGGAAATTGTCTGAAATACCCTCAAATTAATGGGAATGTTTATATTTTGCTGATTTGCGTGTAATAAACAAAAGAGTCTTACTCTTTGGATGTCTGGTTGGCTGTCTGGCTGTAAACTAAAAAAAATCTGAAATAACCTTAAAATCATCAGAACATGTATTTGCACCCGGAGTATGGTACCATGAATACACAAAAAATAATTCATCAAATTTATATCCATGGCGAATATTGATTTATCCAAAAAAATCTATTTTGAATGTCGCTTTGTCCAAAATACATGTCTGACTGAGTTCATGGTTCTCGGTGTTTTCCATCCGGCCGGTCAGTTAATCTTCAAGTATACATAAGAAATTGGAGCTACCTATACGAGCATCACAGCCCATTGTCAGCAATCTGTATCACGGCAGCGTCACCATTACATGTGTAAAAAACATTAATTAACTCTGGCAGCTAGCATACATGCATCCAGCTTCGAACGAGATAGTACAATCGATCCTGCAATCACAACTCACAAGCATGCGTGCGTCGTGGACAAGAAAAAGAAAGGATCCAACAGCAGTACGATCGATTTGTTTTGTTTGCCTCCAGTGCGAGTGAGGCCATGCGGTGGCAATTCTCCTGCAAATAGGTCAAACGAAATGGGCAAAGCAGAATACCCCTTCGGCTTGAGATGGAGAAGCCCGGGAAGCACCTCGGGGGGGGGGGGGGGGGTGCTTTTTCTGGTATACAAGAGTCGGACCTGCTTTGGTAAAAGCCCAATGCCAGCCTTTTGTTTCACATTCCCTGCTTATTTTGGTGAAAAGCCACAGAAAGCTCAAACAAAAGGGCCCTAACTCGTATGCCCGTTTTTAAAAATTGAATTGGAGAAATGAGGAAGTAATGCTTTCATCCACAATCTCTGCATAAGAGATGTATCTAAGCACCATGCGTTGAGTGAACATGCAACACCGGATTTGCGGCACTCGGCGGCCATGGAAGCCGTTGTGGTATCCCACAGGTTGTTGCGGCGTAAGCATGCACAGGCGCTTTTTCTGGCGCATGCCTATTTATTTTGGAATCGTAGGTTCATCAAAGATAGCATATCTGAATATAAACTTGATTTTGTGGGATCCAAGAAACAGTGAGGCAAGATTGTCCAACCGAGTTCTTAAGTAGTACCTGGTGGGAAATTTTTACTTTCCCTGGGATGACCCCGGCAAGATGCAGATGTGGAGGAATTCGTGTTGGAATAAATAATAACACATCTGATGTGTTGGAATTTTTTTGGGGGAATAGACGATGATGTTCATGATAACTAGTAAGGAGGATAACTTTACCTGGAATTTAGTAGTGTGGTATGTGGTGATGCACAAAATGATGGCAATGCCAAGTTTCTCATTGAATTTGTCAATATTATTAGGAAATCATCACACCCTACCTTAATTGTTGGTGATTTTAATATGACTAGAGAAGAGAGAGTGATAAAAATAAACGTAGGTTTACAGTAGATAGTATCCTTTGTAGAACGTTGTAATGGAGATTGGAGAGTGAAATGATATACAGGAGTCGGACCTGCTTTGGTAAAAGCCCAATGCCAGCCTTTTGTTTCACATTCCCTGCTTATTTTGGTGAAAAGCCACAGAAAGCTCAAACAAAAGGGCCCTAACTCGTATGCCCGTTTTTAAAAATTGAATTGGACAAATGAGGAAGTAATGCTTTCATCCACAATCTCTGCATAAGAGATGTATCTAAGCACCATGCGTTGAGTGAACATGCAACACCGGATTTGCGGCACTCGGCGGCCATGGAAGCCGTTGTGGTATCCCACAGGTTGTTGCGGCGTAAGCATGCACAGGCGCTTTTTCTGGCGCATGCCTATTTATTTTGGAATCGTAGGTTCATCAAAGATATCATATCTGAATATAAACTTGATTTTGTGGGATCCAAGAAACAGTGAGGCAAGATTGTCCAACTGAGTTCTTAAGTAGTACCGGTGGGAAATTTTTACTTTCCCTGGGATGACCCCGGCAAGATGCAGATGTGGAGGAATTCGGGTTGGAATAAATAATAACACATCTGATGTGTTGGAATTTTTTTGGGGGAATAGACGATGATGTTCATGATAACTAGTAAGGAGGATAACTTTACCTGGAATTTAGTAGTGTGGTATGTGGTGATGCACAAAATGATGGCAATGCCAAGTTTCTCATTGAATTTGTCAATATTATTAGGAAATCATCACACCCTACCTTAATTGTTGGTGATTTTAATATGACTAGAGAAGAGAGAGTGATAAAAATAAACGTAGGTTTACAGTAGATAGTATCCTTTGTAGAACGTTGTAATGGAGATTGGAGAGTGCTCTCATTGATAGGAAGTTCACTTGATGCAACAACCATGTAGAACCTACCTTTTACTTACTAGATAGGGTTCTGGTATCACCCTCCCCCGAGGAACATTCCCCTCATGTTTGTGTGACAACACCGCGAAGTGAGGTCTCAAATCATGCTCCACTTTTAATTAAATCGAGAGAAACCTCTTTTGCCATAAGTTTTTAGATTTGAAAGCTGCTAGTTTCAAAGAGGTGGTTTACCCGATTTAATTTTAAAAATAATTGAGCGAAATCTTCAGAGGGTTACTCAAAATAGATCAATGGAAAAGAAGGTCCAAGTGCCTGAGAAGCACACTTAAAGGTTAGAAAATAATGTAGAAGGAGAATACAAGATGAAAGGAAAGAGATTGCACAAAAGCTTGATAATATAGACAAGAAAGGGAATAATTTGCACTTGATGTAGAGGATAGAACTGCTCATGATGTATTTTAAAACCAACTAGGTAAAATTATCAAAGAGGAAGAAACTAAGTGGTTGCAAAAGAGAAAGAGAATTGGAACTCATTGATGGAGATGGAAACACTAAATACTATCAAGCAAAAGCCTGCATTGGAAGTAGGGGTCATTGTCTCTTATGCCCCGTAGAATTACCATGAATAGGTCTCTTGACATCCAGTAGCGCCACCAGAACATGTGCTCCTTGTACACCGGATCGGTGAGGTGGAAGTAGTCTTTGTAGAGTCGGGCATGCCCATCGACTCGATTACGCGGTATATTGGCCGAGCGGCTTGCAGCCCTTAGTCGAGCCCCGTTACACCGTATCTGCTTGGCATGGTGCTCGTGGAGGATGGAGGCTGCAACAACCATGAATTGTGATGTCACATCGGACTCCATGTCAGAAGAGGTGTCAATGCATTCGCTGGAGCCTCTCGAGCGACGAACCGATGTCCATATGTAGGGAACCAACAATGGATCAATCGAAAATCAAATTGGCGCAAAATGGCCAGAAATGGCATCCGAAAAGTTTGTCGAGATCGTACCACGCAATTGGCCGAACAAGGACGCTAGTGATGCGGGAAAGTCCTCTCCACTACCTTAGCTCTGATACGTCTCCGACGTATCGATAATTTCTTATGTTCCATGCCACATTATTGATGATATCTACATGTTTTATGCATACTTTATGTCATATTTATGCGTTTTCCGGAACTAACCTATTGACGAGATGCCGAAGGGCCAGTTCCTGTTTTCTGTTGTTTTTGGTTCCAGAAATTCTAGTAAGGAAATATTCTCGGAATCGGACGAAATCAATGCCCAGCATCCTATTTTTCCACGAAGCTTCCAGAACACCTGAGAGCCACCAGAGGGGAGCCACTGGTGGGCCCGAGATGATAGGGTGGCGCGGCCAGGGCCTGGGCCGCGCCCCCCTACTGTGTCACCACCCCGTCAGCCTTCCGACTCCGCCTCTTCGCCTATATAAAGGTCCCTGACCTAAAACCTCGAGACGGAAGAGCCACGGTACGAGAAACCTTCCAGAGCCGCCGCCATCGCGAAGCCAAGATCTGGGGGACAGGAGTCTCTGTTCCGACACGCCGCCGGGACGGGGAAGTGCCCCCGGAAGGCTTCTCCATCAACACCACCGCCATCTTCATCAACGCTGTTGTCTCCCATGAGGAGGGAGTAGTTCTCCATCGAGGCTCGGGGCTGTACCGGTAGCTATGTGGTTAATCTCTCTCCTATATGCTTCAATACAATAATCTCATGAGCTGCCTTACATGATTGAGATTCATATGATGATGCTTGTAATCTAGATGTCATTATGCTAGTCAAGTGGGTTTTACTTATGTGATCTCCGGAGACTCCTTGTCCCACGTGTGTAAAGGTGACGAGTGTGTGCACCGTGTGGGTCTTTTAGGCTATATTTCACGTAATACTTATTCACTTGTTATGAATGGCATAGTGAAGTGCTTATTTATATCTCTTTATGATTGCAATGTGTTTTGTATCACAATTTATCCGTGTGCTACTCTAGTGATGTTATTTAAAGTAGTTTATTCCTCCCGCACGGTGTAATGGTGACGAGTGTGTGCATCGTGTAGTACTTGGCGTAGGCTATGATTGTGATCTCTTGTAGATTATGAAGTTAACTATTGCTATGATAGTATTGATGTGATCTATTCCTCCTTTCGTAGTGTGAAGGTGACAGTGTGCATGCTATGTTAGTACTTGGTTTGGTTATGTTGATCTGTTATGCACTCTAAGGTTATTTAAATATGAACATTGAATATTGTGGAGCTTGTTAACTCTGGCATTGAGGGTTCGTGTAATCCTACACAGTTAGTGGTGTTCATCATCCAACAAGAGGGTGTAGAGTCTAGCATCTATTTATTTATTCTGTTATGTGATCAATGTTGAGAGTGTCCACTAGTGAAAGTATGATCCCTAGGCCTTGTTCCTAAATATCGCTATCGCTGCTTGTTTACTGTTTTACTCCATTTATACTGCCTGCAATATTACTACCATCAACTGCACGCCAGCAAGCACTTTTCTGGCGCCGTTACTACTGCTCATATTCATTCATACCACTTGTATTTCACTATCTCTTCGTTGAACTAGTGCACCTATTAAGTGTGTTGGGGACACAAGAGACTTCTTGCTTTGTGGTTGCAGGGTTGCATGAGAGGGATATCTTTGACCTCTTCCTCCCTGAGTTCGATAAACCTTGGGTGATCCACTTAAGGGAAACTTGCTGCCGTTCTACAAACCTCAGCTCTTGGAGGCCCAACACTTGTCTACAAGAATAGAAGCACCCGTAGACATCAAGCTATTTTCTCGGCGCCGTTGCCGGGGAGGAAAGGTAAAAGGCACTCATACTCCGGTCCCGGGTAACTAAGTACTTTTCTCATTGCCGTCGTGTGTGTGCTCAAAGCTATTTCCTTTAGATCCTGCAATTGCATCTTTTTGTTTCTTTTTACACTAGTTAGGCATAATGGACAACAATGAGCTTCTTATTCTATTTCCTGATTTAAGACATGGATGGTTTGATGCAAAAATTAAAAAACCTATGGAACATATTAGTATGAACGCTTTGAACACCATTGTTGCTAATGATATGGAAAATTCTAAGCTTGGGGAAGCTGGCTTTGATGAGCATGATATTTTTAGTCCCCCAAGCATTGAGGAGAAAATTTACTTTGATGATACTTTGCCTCCTATTTATGATGATTATAATGATATTGGTCTTTTAGTACCTCTGTTATGGAGGATAAATTTGATTATGATTACAATATGCCTCCTATATTTGATGATGAGAATAATAATGATAGCTACTTTGTTGAATTTGCTCCCACTACAACTAATAAAGTTGATTATGCCTATGTGGAGAGTAATAATTTTATGCATGAGACTCATGATAAGAATGCTTTATGTGATAGTTATATTGTTGAGTTTGCTCATGTTGCTACTGAAAGTTATTATGAGAGAGGAAAATATGGTTGTAGAAATTTTCATGTTACTAAAACACCTCTCTATATGCTGAAATTTTTGAAGTTACACTGGTTTTATCTTCCTATGCTTGTTACTTTGCTCTTCATGAACTTGTTTATTTACAAGATTCCTATGCATAGGAAGCATGTTAGACTTAAATGTGTTTTGAATTTGCTTCTTGATGCTCTCTTTTGCTTCAACTACTATTTCTTGAGAGTGCATCATTGAAATTACTGAGCCCATCTTAATGGCTATAAAGAAAGAACTTCTTGGGAGATAACCCATGTGTTTTTTTTACTACAGTACTTTGTTTTATATTTGAGTCTTGGAAGTTGTTACTACTGTAGTAACCTCTCCTTATCTTATTTTATTGCATTTTTGTGCCAAGTAAAGTCTTTGATAGCAAGGTTCATACTAGATTTGGATTACTGCACAGAAACATATTTCTGTCTGTCATGAATCTGGGCATAATTCTCTGTAGGTAACTCAGAAAAATCTGCCAATTTACGTGCATGATCCTCAGATATGTACGCAACTTTCATTCAATTTGGGCATTTTCATCTGAGCAAGTCTGGTGCCACTTTAAAATTCGTCTTTACGGACTGTTCGTTTTGACAGATTCTGCCTTTTATTTCGCATTGCCTATTTTGCTCTGTTGAATGGATTTCTTTGTTCCGTTAACCTCCAGTAGCTTTGGGCAATGTCCAGAAGTGTTAAGAATGATTGTGTCACCTCTGAACATGTGAATTTTTGATTATGCACTAACCCTCTAATGAGTTTGTTTCAAGTTTGGGGCGGAGGAAGTTTTCAAGGGTCAAGAGAGGAGGATGATATACTATGATCAAGAAGAGTGAAGAGTCTAAGCTTGGGGATGCCCCGGTGGTTCATCCCTGCATATTTCAAGAAGACTCAAGCATCTAAGCTTGGGGATGCCCAAGGCATCCCCTTCTTCATCGACAACTTATCGGGTTTCTTTTCTTGAAACTATATTTTTATTCAATCACATCTTATGTACTTTACTTGGAGCGTCCGTGTGCTTTTGTTTGTGTTTTTGTTTGAATAAATGCTTGTGTGGGAGAGAGACACGCTCCGCTGGTTCGTATGAACACATGTGTTCTTAGCTTTTAATGTTCATGGCGAAGGTTGAAAGCTGCTTCATTCATTGTTATATGGTTGGAAACGGAAAATGCTACATGTAGTAATTGGTAAAATGTCTTGGATAATGTGATACTTGGCAATTTTTGTGCTCATGTTTAAGCTCTTGCATCATATACTTTGCACCTATTAATGAAGAAATACATAGAGCTTGCTAAAATTTGGTTTGCATAATTGGTCTCTCTAAGGTCTAGATAATTTCTAGTATTGAGTTTTGAACAACAAGGAAGACGGTGTAGAGTCTTATAATGTTTACAATATGTCTTTTATGTGAGTTTTGCTGCACCGGTTCATCCTTGTGTTTGTTTCAAATAACCTTGCTAGCCTAAACCTTGTATCGAGAGGGAATACTTCTCATGCATCCAAAATCCTTGAGCCAACCACTATGCCATTTGTGTCCACCATACCTACCTACTACATGGTATTTCTCCGCCATTCCAAAGTAAATTGCTTGAGTGCTACGTTTAAATTTCCATCATTCGCCTTTGCAATATATAGCTCATGGGACAAAATAGCCTTAAAAACTATTGTGGTATTGAATATGTACTTATGCACTTTATCTCTTATTAAGTTGCTTGTTGTGCGATAACCATGTTCCTGGGGACGCCATCAACTTTTTACCTTTGTTGAATATCATGTGAGTTTCTATGCATGTTCGTCTTGTCTGAAGTAAGGGCGGTTTTCACAATCAAATGGTTTGAGTATGCATACTGTTAGAGAAGAACATTGGGCCGCTAACTAAAGCCATGAATCATGGTGGAAGTTTCAGTTTGGACATAAAACCTCAATCTCTTATGAGAATATTATCTGTTGTTGAATGCTTAAGCATTAAAAGAGGAGTCAATTATCTGTTGTCTATGTTGTCCCGGTATGGGTGTCTAAGTTGAAGAATGATCAAAAGCGAGAAATCCAAATGCGATCTTTCTCCTTAGACCCTTGTACAGGCGGCATAGAGGTACCCCTTTGTGACACTTGGTTGAAACATATATTATGCAATGATAATCCGTGTTAACCCAAGCTAATTAGGACAAGGTGCGGGCACTACTAGTATACTATGCATGAGGCTTGCAACTTGTAAGATATAATTTACATAATACATATGCTTTATTACTACCGTTGACAAAATTGTTTCATGTTTTCAAAATAAAAGCTCTAGCACAAATATAGCAATCGATGCGTTCCTCTTTGAAGGACCTTTCTTTTACTTTTATGTTGAGTCAGTTCACCTATTTCTCTCCATCTCAAGAAGCAAACACTTGTGTGAACTGTGCATTGATTCCTACATACTTGCATATTGCATTTGTTATATTACTCTATGTTGACAATTATCCATGAGATATACATGTTACAAGTTGAAAGCAATTGCTGAAACTTAATCATCCTGTGTGTTGCTTCAATGCCTTCTACTAAGAATTTATTGCTTATGAGTTAACTGTTATGCAAGACTTATTGATGCTTGTCTTGAAAGTACTATTCATGAAAAGTCTTTGCTTTATGATTCATTTGTTTACTCATGTCATTACCATTGTTTTGATCGCTGCATTCATTACATATGCTTACAATAGTATGATCAAGGTTATGATGGCATGTCACTCCAGAAATTATCTTTGTTATCGTTTACCTGTTCGGGACGAGCAGGAACTAAGCTTGGGGATGCCGATACGTCTCCGACGTATCGATAATTTCTTATGTTCCATGCCACATTATTGATGATATCTACATGTTTTATGCATACTTTATGTCATATTTATGCGTTTTCCGGAACTAACCTATTGACGAGATGCCGAAGGGCCAGTTTCTGTTTTCTGCTGTTTTTGGTTCCGAAATCCTAGTAAGGAAATATTCTCGGAATCGGACGAAATCAATGCCCGAGCATCCTATTTTTCCACGAAGCTTCCGAACACCTGAGAGCCACCAGAGGGGAGCCCTGGTGGGCCCAGATGATAGGGCGGCGCGGCCAGGGCCTGGGCCGCGCCCCCCTACTGTGTCACCACCCCGTCAGCCTTCCGACTCCGCCTCTTCGCCTATATAAAGTTCCCTGACCTAAAACCTCGAGACGGAAGAGCCACGGTACGAGAAACCTTCCAGAGCCGTCGCCATCGCGAAGCCAAGATCTGGGGGACAGGAGTCTCTGTTCCGACACGCCGCCGGGACGGGGAAGTGCCCCCGGAAGGCTTCTCCATCAACACCACCGCCATCTTCATCAATGCTGGTGTCTCCCATGAGGAGGGAGTAGTTCTCCATCGAGGCTCGGGGCTGTACCGGTAGCTATGTGGTTAATCTCTCTCCTATGTGCTTCAATACAATAATCTCATGAGCTGCCTTACATGATTGAGATTCATATGATGATGCTTGTAATCTAGATGTCATTATGCTAGTCAAGTGGGTTTTACTTATGTGATCTCCGGAGACTCCTTGTCCCACGTGTGTAAAGGTGACGAGTGTGTGCACCGTGTGGGTCTCTTAGGCTATATTTCACAGAATACTTATTCACCGTTATGAATGGTATAGTGAAGTGCTTATTTATATCTCTTTATGATTGCAATGTGTTTTGTATCACAATTTATCCGTGTGCTACTCTAGTGATGTTATTAAAGTAGTTTATTCCTCCTGCACGGTGTAATGGTGACAAAGTGTGTGCATCGTATAGTACTTGGCGTAGGCTATGATTGTGATCTCTTGTAGATTATGAAGTTAACTATTGCTATGATAGTATTGATGTGATCTATTCCTCCTTTCGTAGTGTGAAGGTGATAGTGTGCATGCTATGTTAGTATTTGGTTTGGTTATGTTAATCTGTTATGCACTCTAAGGTTATTTAAATATGAACATTGAATATTGTGGAGCTTGTTAACTCCGGCATTGAGGGTTCGTGTAATCCTACACAGTTAGTGGTGTTCATCATCCAACAAGAGGGTGTAGAGTCTAGCATCTATTTATTTATTCTGTTATGTGATCAATGTTGAGAGTGTCCACTAGTGAAAGTATGATCCCTAGGCCTTGTTCCTAAATACTGCTATCGCTGCTTGTTTACTGTTTTACTCCATTTATACTGCCTGCAATATTACTACCATCAACTGCACGCCAGCAAGCACTTTTCTGGCGCCGTTACTACTGCTCATATTCATTCATACCACTTGTATTTCACTATCTCTTCGCCGAACTAGTGCATCTATTAGGTGTGTTGGGGACACAAGAGACTTCTTGCTTTGTGGTTGCAGTGGTTGCATGAGAGGGATATCTTTGACCTCTTCCTCCCTGAGTTCGATAAACCTTGGGTGATCCACTTAAGGGAAACTTGCTGCTGTTCTACAAACCTCTGCTCTTGGAGGCCCAACGCTGTCTACAAGAATAGAAGCACCCGTAGACATCAAGCTCTAAGCCTATACTCCGGCGAGGCGTGGCACGAATAGACCTGTGCTACTACGGCGGTGTGGCATAGCGGCGGTGTTGTGCTGGCGTCGCCCTGGGTCTACAAAGAAGGGGAGGGGACACAAATGAAGGTTGTTCGATTTTGTTGTCGCTGCCGTGCCGGCCGGCTAGGAATACAAGGTCAAGCGCAATATACACTCAGCGTCTGCGATGACACATTCACGACGCAAATTTGAGTCCCGTTTGCATCCCTACGGACATGCCGGTCAGTTTTCATCGAACCGTTGGACTGACGGGTAGACCAGTTTTTTAACCACGCGAACACAAACGGTCACTTTATGTCTATTTGCATCGAGCCGCTGGAGAAGCATTAAGAGGTAGAGAAAGGAATAAAGACATCATATTTAATGCCAACATGGATCAAGGTAAGAAAATAGGATTTTTGAAGTAATCACTTGTTTGTTGAATCTTCGTGTTGCCAAGATTCTTTAAGAAAAAAATTTGGCTAAAAAAGAAGTCCCAAGGTTGTTTAATGTGTCAATGAATAAAAAATTACTGTCGGGGATGTGGTTGAAAATCGGGGTGAATCTACTCAGGTTTAGGAGAGACATGGTTGGAACTTTAAGAGTGTGGTGGCTGAAATTGAAAAGCCCGATAGACTAGTTTATGAATTAACTAGCTTTGTAAAAGTCCATGTTAAATCTTTTGTCCTAGCAATGCAGTGTAGCAGGACTAATCCATTTTTTAAAGAGAGAAAGCGGGACAAAAGATTTGTCACCATTCATTAAACAAGGAGAAGTATCTTGACAAGACAAAAGCAAAGATAAAAGGTTTACAATGCCAACTACTCCCCCAAAGTTACAACACTCAAGTGCTTGGCGCCCGCGGCCACCCAAAGACTTGCATCATCCTTGATTGCCTTAAGAAGTATCGTTGTTGGGGCGGATTTATTTCGGAAGACCCTCACGTTCCTTTCATTCCAAATAGTCCAAGAAGTGAGCATAGTGATGGAGGCCATGGCCTTGCGGTTTGGAGAGTTATGGGTCGACATGCTTGCCCACCAAGCTTGAATGGAAAGATCTGACATCCACGAGTTGATGTCGATAGACTCAATCCCAATCCAACCTTTGATCATACCCCAAAGCCTTTTTGTGTGGCGACAATGTGAGAACATGTGTGGTGCCGTTTCTTGAGATTTGTCTGCCCCCTTCTCTCAAGCCTATCCGCCGTGCAAAGCCTATTTTGAATAGCCAACTAAGCGAATAATTTAATCTTTGGCGGCGCCCAAATTTTCCAAACCATCTTGTTCATTGGGTGTTGGTGGCACCAAAGAATTGGGCCTTATATGCAGAGCTTGGTGGCACCGAAGAATTGTTCCTTATAAGTTCATGTGGGAAATAAAAATCCAACTCAGAGTCCAAACCTTTATCTGATTGGTGCTCAAGAAAAGAATTTTAACTAGAGATGTTTTACTTCATAGAGTGGGGAAATGTGTATCAAAATGTTTGTTCTATGGGAACAATGAAATGATATCACAGCTTATGCCCTCTTGACAGATATATCTGTAATGTTGTTAGTTGCACGTTTGGTATTAACTAGCAATTTGAATCTACTGAACAAAGCATATCTATCTAGCTCAGAGGGTTTAGAAGAAAATGAGAGGTGCTGAAATTTGTGGCATTTTAAATAAATCAGTTAATTATGAATCTTCCGTGCACGTGTGCACTCACTAGTGGAAAGCTAGGAACCTAGCTTGTTTCCAAAATAAATGGCCTGATGAGCCTTGCTATGCGATCTTCAGAATTTACTATTTGTTTCAGTGGTGGGAGTTTTCTGCAAGTGACACGGGATGCAAAGGACCAGCTCATTCTCTACGCTAAGCTCTTGGGAAAAAAATAACAATGGGTGTTCAACGCCAAGAGAAACTAGGCGCCGTGGATTCCTAGGCTGGGACAATTTAAGAAAAGGGAAAAAAGAGAAGGGAAAAAGGAAAATAGGAAAAAGAAGAAGTTGAAGGCATTTGGAGAAAGACCTCTCTTCTTCGCTGGGTCTAGGAAGAAAAAGTGAAGAAAGGAAAAAGAAGAAAGTGTGCAGGCAAAAGGAGAAGGCCGAAGCTTAGTTAGTTAGTTTCCTTAGTTTCATTTTTTTCCACTTCTGTTTCTTCCTTTTGTTTCTCCTTTTTTCTCTCGGTGTGAACGGGATTTTGGTTGCTATTGCCTGCTTGGCATGCAGTACTATTTTTTCATGCCTGTGGTGGCTGCGTGTCTTGGTTCAACTTTTTTTTGCGGGGTTGGTTGAACTTTGTAGCATGTGATTTTATTAATAAAATCGGGGATGTCTCGCAAAAGAGCCGAGTTCAAGCAAGTTAGACTAGTCTTAGCTCAGCTCATACTTTAATTCGAGTAAACTTACACCAAGTCGAGTTAAAGGTTGAGCTGTAAAAATATAGTTCATGCTCAGCTCATAACCATTTCGAGCAAATTATGAGCGAAGATAAATACAAAAAAATCAATATGTTTTGCATGTAAAAGGAAGAAAAATCCCATCTATGGCATAGCAATGGAATAAATTAAAACCTTCAGTATTTTTCATAATTAAATCACGTGCATAATATAGAAGGAATAAACCTCATAAAAACATATAAATTAAAACAATATCGTATTTTCTTTTAAGATATAGCATAATAATGTTTTTCAAGCTATCGAGCTAAATCCACGGTCTCAAAAAAAAAAACTACTGACCACTCGAGCAATTAGGGCACCCATACTCATACTCAGCTTATTTTTTGTTCAAGTCAATCTTAAGTAGACCTTCTCATCCCTGAGTACCCTTTGTTCTATTAAAAAAAGGAACCTGGACCTCAGCTTCTCATCGTGGACAGCTCATGTCGAACAATGGATATGTGGAAATGCGCAAGGCTGGATTCGGGACGACACGTAGGGGTTAACTCACTTAAATGTTCTAGGTTAAATTGTATAATTATCTTTTCTTTGCTTATTCTAACAAAACGTCTGGTTGGTGTAGTTGGTTATCACGTTAGTCTCACACACTAAAGGTCCCCAGTTCGAACCCGGGATCAGACATCATCTTTTTGTTTTGTTTTTTCCGCACATTTTTGTTTTGTTTTCCTTTCTCTTCACGTCTGTCTCAAGATGTCCAGAATTCACATTTTCTGGATCGCTCGTGTCTTGCCATATCGAGGAGCTACAAACTTTTCATGCAGAGCTGACGCGGAAAGTGTTTTGCCGCGAAATCTCATAGAACCAAAAGGGGACAACAAAAACCAGGTCGAAAGTTGGAATTTTCCTATACTGGCCACGACCAGATCTCCGTGATCTGTTGGCCGATCACACCCGCCACCAGCCCACCACCAGCAACACCGCTCAATCCTCCTTCCTTCTGGAGAGTCGATGCGTGTCGAACCTGCCGCTGTGTCTGTCTGCCCCTCGCAGCGCCACCAAACGTTGGGAGGAAGCAGAGGATGCCTCTGAGACGAACACCTGGAGGAGGAAGAAGGAACCATATCCCACCAAACCATGAACGGTGGTGGGGGCTGGCAGCTGGTTCCTTCCATCTTGCTCCGCTGTCACCATTAGCAGAAAAGAGACGAAAATCGCGGCACCGGATGTTTGGAGTGGGCGAATTTTCTATGCCAGCTCCGATCAATCACCTCAATCAGTGAGCGACAAACTCTTTCTTCTTTTAAAAGAGAATTTGTCGAGGTGTCCATTGCCGGGAGTGACGAGAACCCCCCAGCTGGACACAATGGCTGGACCGCAGTGTCCGGGCTTGTGTGTTTGACGCAGCTGGGCAGGCAGGTGTCGAGCTTCCAGATGAAGCGAACAAGAAATATCCCATGCTCGTTTCCTTCTTCTTTCTTCTTCACGCAAGAGTAGGAAGGGAGGAATCGAAGCAGCCGTCCCGGATCTGTCCTCTTGATCCTCGCCTCCTTTTCTTCTGGTCAAAAATATCTTTGATTCCGCTTCATTTTATATTGAAGCCCGTCTTCGAATGTTCGGTGCTCCGGTTACGGCGGCGCAGCTTCTCTGACCTGCCTTCACCAAGTCAGAGAGCCACAGTGCCCTAACTTGGCACGTGAGCCGTTGGATCGAAAATGGATGGAAGGATCTAGGGGCTGGAGATAGTACTGTAGGTAGGTACTGTTGCGGTGGTACTGTAGCAATCGGTCCTGTAGCTGGGTACTGTGTCTAGCATCCTGTAGCTGTACTGTAGCATGAGATCTAGAGTGTTAATTTTTCATCCAACGGTTAGGAAGCAGCCCAAGTTAGAGGTACTGTAGCTTCCTAACTTGGCTTAACCAGGTCAGAGAATCCGGAGAGCACGGCGAGCTAGTACCGCCCTAGGCATGGAATCCTGCTTGCCAGATCTGCTGGAGATTGCAAATTGTTCGAACCTATCATCCCTTAAGTCCGAACTGACAAAATATCTGATGCAAGTCGCTGCTACTGCTAGTAGATCTGAACTGAAGCATCAGCAGACTGGCTCTAGTACACTTTTGATGGAATTTCTGTTCCGATTTCAATGATCCAACTATGGTTACACCAAGATGTTTTTTTCCGTAAGGCAAAGCATAATAGTCTCCTATATAATCTATGTACTCCACTGAAGTTGATTCAGGGAGAATTTGTTGCGAAAACAAGAAAAGAATGTAAGAGGAAACAAATTAATCAGTAGAATCACTAGCACTAATTTTGATTCATCCTACTGTTACTAGTACTATAGGGAGGATCGCATCAGCTGGCCATGGTCGCTACGAGTGATTCCTGCGCCTCAGATCGACGACGACCACGGAGATGTTGTCGGAGCTGTTCTTGGTGAGCGCGAGCTTGGTGAGCATGGCGGCCGCCTCTGCGCACCAGCGGTCCCTGCCCCTGCGCAGGCACGCGGTCGCCACCTCGCACGCGGTCTCGTTGCTGACCACGTCCCACAGCCCGTCGCTTGCCAGTATAAGGCACTCGTCCCCGTCCGTCCTCTCGGTGACCGTGACCTCCGGGATCGCGTTCACGAAGGGCTTGAGGTAGCCGTCCCCGATGGCGCGCGACATGGCGAGCACGCCGAGCACCCGCGCGCCCTCCCAGAAGATGACGCGCCCGCCGGCCGCCTCGATGCGGGCCAGCTCGTCGGGCCGGTCGGGCTTGTGGTCGGAGGAGAGCGGGACGGGCTTCCCGCCGTCGCGGCACAGCACGGCGCGCGAGTCGCCGCAGTTGGCGAGGATGATGCGGTGGGCGTCGACGACGGCGACCACGGCCGTGGAGCCCACGTGGTCGCACTTGTTGGCCTCGCAGCGGCAGCTGGGGCTGGCGGTGGCGCCGCGCGCGGCCGCGGTGGTTACCTCCGCGTCCATCCGCGCGAAGCTCCGCTCCATGGCGGCGGCCCAGGGGGAGGGGTCGGAGGAGGTGGTGGTGGTGGTGGGCAGGTCGGAGGCTACTAACTCGTGCATCCGGTCCCGGCACGCGTCGGCGACGTGCGAGCAGCCGTGCCCGTCGAACACCCCGTAGAAGTCGCGCGGCTGGGCGGAGTCTTTGTCCGCTGCGGCCGCGGCGAAGGCCTCGCGCACGGAGACCGCGTCCTCCATTTCGCGCCTCCGCCCGACGACTGAGGCGAACCCGTGGCGCTTGGCGGCCACCACCTCGCCCCCGGCCGCGCGCCGCTTCCGGGTGGCCTCCTCACCGCCCTCGGGCGCCTTGGACGCGATCTTCCACCGCGAGGCTGAATCCCCCGCTCTGCGCCGCCTGCCCGCCCGCGCCCTTGCCCTGGCCTCCGCCTCCGCCCCGACCACGACCGCGGACGTGGCCGAGTCGCAGCACACCTGCGCCATCGACATCAACACCAAGAAACCTCCTCCTTCTGAAACTGCCGCCGTCCCCGCTGCTGCTTGTTGGATGTGAGCTACCAGGAGAGAAGATGAATCGGAATGGAGGAGAGTGGGGCGCGCTGCCTCATTTTAAAGTCCTCCCCTCCTCCCGAGTCTCCTCCATGAAGGGCAGGTGTCGCCATCTCTCAGGCGCACGCGACACATGCCGCCCGATGCTGCATCCTGGCCGTCCACGAGTCGCGCGCGGCACGCGGCGCGCACCACGACACGTGCACCCACTCGCCCGCGCCCGCCCAAAGGGACACGTGACGAGCGGCCGCTGTAGCACCTCACTAATCCTTGTTACCAGTAAACTAATCCGACAATCAAAGTCTAATCGCGCCGAACGAGCTGGATTTGTTTGAATAATGGCGGGGCACCGATGCGCGACAGCGACCGGGGCCCCCTCGCGCCGCGACGTGTCCCGTGTAGGCGGATGGATGGAATTCGCGGAAAATTCTCTGGTGCAAACTCGTCGGGTGTGACTCGACGCCGTCGGATTCCAAAGGTGAACCTGTGCTGCGTGCCGCGATCCCACTGGCTGTCGGAATGGTGAACCGGGCGACCTGGCCCCGGTTGACCTCGCGTCGCTGTTTTGTTTTGTTTTGTTTTTCTATGGAAGTAAACCTGGGTAGCGTGACACGTCGCGCCTCGTTTCCGTGGGTTGTTCGCCGGCGATGGGCCACCTACTGCTACGTGCCGCGCGAGGGGCTCGAGTTGTGCGGCAGCTGGTCGTGTGGGGCCGCCTCGGGCGTGGGACGAGATTTTTTTGCCCGACCCTTTCACCCGCCCGGTAGCCGTTGACACGTCATGGGAGGCAGGAGGGGGCACGTATGCCGTATGCGCCGGGAGGTGGCCAGGTGGGGACGCCGCCCCGGAACAGCGGCCGTCAGGTCAGGGCCACTCCGGTATTGAGCTGAAACCAGAGACATACAACACCACCGTGGTTTTGCGTCGGCTACGGTGAGATTCAGGTTTTCGGTGCCGTCGGCTTTATGGTTGGCGCTGACTGAGGCGAAGGGCTACGGTTTAATTAACTAGAAAGGTTGAGGGCATGTGCATGGAATTCATGGATAACAATGCACACATAATAAAATACGAAAAAATGATCAGGTATTTTCCTTCGATTTTTAGGTCTCCAGAACGTCTCTGATAATAAAATACGAAAATGAGGTTTCCTGCCTCCCATAAATTAAATACCAATGAAAAAAAATTTGTAGTAAAGTTCTGGAAATTAACTAGAAATACATAAATAATAATGTATGATGGCAAATATCAATGAAAGCAAAATATATATGTAACAATATTGATGATGTAAAATGCACATATCGGCGACCGCGTGAGGTTGCTTGGGACAATACGGGAGAAGCAGGGGCACCACGGAGGAAGAAGATAGAAGGGGAAGAAAATGACATGTGGGATCCACGTCCATCTCATCAAAGTGCATGGGTCAGTGAGAGTAGCCTCTAATCCTGGTCAAGATTTATGCTTTCCCGGTGTCCCAAGTAGTTCCAGGATTTCATTCAAACCTAACTTTTAGGCCCAAACCCATCCCATCACTAGTAGCAAAACAACATTCAAACCTAACTCAAAATCAAGTCCCTGGGCCACTAATAAGTCTTTTCCTACTAGTAAGGATCAAGCCCAGGGACTGGAAAACCCATCCTAACTTTTTTCCTACTAGTGATGTTGTTTTTCCATCGGAAGTTAACCAACATCGATTTATCAAGTAAAACTGGGCACGTTACTCCAATCCCTTACGTACTATCATCTTACATAACTTCACTCAAAGTTTTGAAGACCCGATATAGAAAAAGATATCGGATGATTACGGCAACTTAAAGTAAACATCAGCAGCAGAATCTTCGAGTAGTACAACTTGAGTCTACACACGGTTGCAAGTATTCGTGCCTAGACTCGGGGGCTACTCTCATCGGGAGCGCTAAAGGCGCACCCGATATAAATGTGCTTTCGACTTCAAAATGGTCAAAAGGTTCAAGTCCTTTTGGCAGCTATGGACATTCGACAGAAGACAATTTTAGTTCCTGCCCGAAGCTTTACTTCAGCCAGTCAATCGGGGGCTACTGATGTGGGAATTACCCTTCGGGTAACCAACATAATGCTACTCCTACGGTCCAAACAGGGGCCCATGGAGATTACCTAACAAGCAAGGTGTGTCAATATGTCGGTTCTAGAGAAGGAGATCCACCAGAAGTAGGATTCTTGACGAACAAGGCAAGAAGACGTTAAACAAGGAAAGATTAGAAGTAGAAATCTTTGTAACTTAGTCGTACCCGGACAGAACTCTCGAGACCCAGCCTGCAATATAAGGGCCGGGAGAGGGTCTGTAGAAGAACACAACCACAATAGATATATTCACCGCAAGTCTAGAGCTAGGTCCTTAGAATCTTAGCTTCTCGACGAGATCATAACCATAGCCTTCGGCTATCCCATTGTAACCCGATATATTCGATAATCAAGATCAGACAAGCGGGAAGTAAGGGGTTTTACCTCATCGAGAGCCCCGAACCTGGGTAAATCTCTCTTCCTGTCTGTTTGGTATTCGATGTCTCATGTCAGCCTGCATGATTCCGTCAACCCTAAGCCCCTAAAGGTGGGCATTTCCAAGGAGCACCCTCGTCATGTACAGTTCCTCATTGTCACCCCTTCAGTATTTTGTCTAAATCATCTCTCATTTCTCAGTCTTCTCACTATTTCATTATTCTTAGTTATCTCATTTATAAAAAAATTAGTCTTCATCTCCTCATTTTCCGAGTCTTCTTAGTCATATGGATCTTTTGATTATTTTAGTCTTCTTCTTTCTCTGAGTTTCTCTTTATATCAATTTCCTCATTCCCAATCTCTTTTCCTAGATTTTTATATTTTATATTTTCCTTCATTATGTTTCCCATTCTTATTTTCTCACTAAAATTTTAATTTGTTTGTCCCTTGATTATTCAGGTTTTCTCATTCTCTCGGTTTTTAGTCTTCTTGTTTTTCTTTAGTTTTGGTTTTTCGGATATTTCTTTTAAGTATTTCAGTCTTCTTATTCACCCAGTTTCTCAAATTTTCTATTATTTTCATTCTTCATCAGTCCCTTGTTTCAGTCTTGCATTTTCCTTTTTTGTTTTTATTCTTTGGCATGCCCTTCTTTCTTCCTTCCTTCTTTGTTCTGGCGATTTTTTCTTCGTCACCATCCATCCCCTCTCCTATATGGGTCGGTTTTGGGACCTCTTTTTTTGTTTCTCTTGACCCCTGATCTTTTTTAGGGATTAGGCCTAGGCCTAGCTTTAACTTAAAAAAGACAACGACATAGTAGGAGACATAGCACACGTAATTTCACACATAAATACGAACACCCCTGTCCGAGCAGCATACACCCACACGTTACAACAAATATATGAGTCTACAAGTACATCAACACATGCACACCAGCTAGAGCTCATATCGTCAAGGTGGTGTAGAGATGCCTGATCTCCTCCATAGTTGCGTCCAGGACGCATCTATCCCTCAGTCTCAGCAGCATCCCCCATTATTGCAAGTAGATAAGCATTTAAAAAAACATTAGCGCGTTTGCTAATAAGCGAGCATTCCATAGTAAGCTTATTCATAACGTCCAAAGGACCCAACATTACGCGGGAAAAGCAAACCAAACTAGTCTACGACATTGCCCGGAAAGCCCTTGAGAAATCGCAAGAGAAACTCCCCGGCCCCTGCTGGGTTCAGTCCGCCCACATGAACTTCTCTATAGACACCCAAAGAAGATATGATTGCAATTATCAGAGCCAAACTTGGTCCTAGTTTGTATGTTGTCCCGGCCGTAGTTGCCGCTCTTCATCCGCCGGCCGCCGCTCTCCGTCCGGCCATCTTCGCCGGCCGTCTCCCAGGCCGTCCGTCTCCCCCGGCCGATCCGCTCCGCGCCGGCCTTTTCTTCTTCCCGGGCGTGCGCGCGTTTTCTTCTCTGGCCGCCCGCCCCGCCCGATCTCTGCTACCGGCCGATCCGCTTCTGGTTGTCGGCCGATCCGGTGCTGCGCTTCGTGCTGGCTACCGGCCGATCCGGTGCTGCGCTACGTGCTGGCTGTTCTCCCCTGGTTGATTTTCCCTGCTCGTTCTCCCCTGGTTGATCTTCCCTGTAGTGCTGCGCCTGCTGATCGGCCCGCGCGTGGATTAGAAGATCGATCTCCTTGCGCGTGGCTGAGTTGACTTCGATCTACACAAAAAAAAAAGCAAAAAAAAAGCAAAAAAAAAAGAGCTATGTCTTCCGCTGATCCCGCCCCTTCTTTGGGCCCATCTTCGGTACTTGGTATTTGTCCGTTGCCTCCGTGCATGACTGCTCGCTATTCTTCGTCGCCGTTTGCGGCCTCTTCACCCGGCTCTGCCCGCGCTTCACCGACTCCGTCTACGTCGGCTCGCCGCTCTTCACCGACTTTCGCGGCCTCTTCCCGCGGCTCTGGCCGTGCTTCGCCGATTTTGTCTCCCTCGGCCTGCCGCTCTACATCGACTTTTGCGGCCTCTTCACGCGGCTCTGCCCGCGCTTCGCCGACTTCGTCTATGTCGGCCTGCCGCTCTACATCGCCTCTTCACGCGGCTCTGCCCGCGCTTCGCCGACTTCCTCTATATCGGCCTGCCGCTCTACATCGACTTTCGCGGCCTCTTCCCGCGGTTATGGCCGCGCTTCGTCGACTCCGTCTGCGTCGGCATGCCGCTCTACATCGACTTTCGCGGCCTCTTCACGTGGTTATGACCGCGCTTTGCCGACTATGTCTTCATCGGCGTGTTGCTCTCCGTCACCCCCTTTGGTGGCCTCTGTGCGTGTGGATGATAGCTTCTCGTCGGCACCTGATTGTACTTCGACCTCTCCGGCCGCGCCTCTCTCGCGCATGAGATAGCGCAACTTCCCCGCCTACTTGATGCTTGGGATTCCAGCTTACGTCGCCAGCCTCGCGGTCCGAGTCTCCGCCCTCGTCCTCATTGCACCTACCGTGGCAAGGTTGGCCACACTTCCTCCACCCGCCGGACGCGGGATCCCGCTTACGCCGCCAGTTCCAGGATCGCCGCCAGGCCGGCTCTTCGAGATCTTCTGCAGCTTGCACTCTCTCGATCGGGACATTCTCGGGGGTCTTCGTGGTCTGCTCGCTACTCCGCACTCTTCCTCGCCGGGCGCTGCTGGTTCTGTGACTGGCTCTTCTGGCACTGCGCGACCACCACTTTCTACACAGTCAGGTACGTCCCCGTGGTATCTGGATTCTGGTGCATCTCTGACACATGAGCCGGTGTTCTGGCACGTTCAGATCTCTAGGGAGCACGACCACGTCCAGATCACGTCCAGATCTCCAGGGAGCACGGCGCGGTACGCGGCGCCGCTGCGGCCGCCGACATCGGCGAGCTGTGACTCGCGGCCGAAACCCGATGTGGCCGCGGCCAGGTCGGCCAAATCCGCCCCGTCCCCTCCCGCCGCTACCGACGCCGGCGGCTGGGGCTTCGGCGGGCTGCTCAAGACGCTCACCTCGCAGTTGGAGACCGTGCTAGAGACCTACCGCCGCGACCTCGCCGATTTTAGCACGGGCTTGCGCCGCGAGACGGACGCCTTCCGCGAGGCCGCGGCCCGGGCGGCGAGGGACCTCCCGTCCTCCGCGCACGCGCTCGACGGGCTCGCCGACATCGTCGCCCAGGGCAAGGACGCCCTCGCCCAGGCCGCCGCCTCCTCCGCCTCCCCCCCGTCCGCGGACGCCGAATCCGACCCCAGCTCCGCGTCGGGCCTCCTCCGCTACTACAGGCTTCGAGGCGCAGCTGCGCGCGCTCCAGTCGGATCCGGCCACCCTCGCCGCCGATCCCGACGACGCCGAGGACTTCGCGGCCTGGAGGAGGGAGGCCGGGTTCAGCGTCGACGAGCGGCAGGAGGAGATCGAGGCGCTCTGCTACGAGAGCGACGCCGTGGAGGGCATGCTGGACCGGCTCGTGCCCGACGCTGTGGACGCCGAGCTGTTCTGGGCGAGGTACTTCTACCGCGTCCACAGGCTCAAGCAGCAGGAGGACGCCGTGGCCAAGCTCGTGAAGCGGGTCATCGCACAGAGGAGGAGGAGGATCTCAGCTGGGAGCTGGATGATGAGGAACCAAGCACTCGGAGGAGGAGATTAAGCGAGCATCGATCGGTGAAGAACCAAAACATTCTTCTAATTTGAGTAGCCTAGGGGTTTCCTTGGGTTTTCGGCTCGATGAGATTTGCTTTCGGCTAATGTGTTGAGACAAACGGAGCTTGACCGTCTAACGGTTGCTCCGAATGTCTCCACTGGGCCTGAAACGACAGTTATAGACGATGATGATGATGACGATATCCTAGATGGTCAAATTCTCTCGGCTATAATTGGCAACATTTCAGAAGTTGATTTAGAACACGCGGAGCTTAGTTCTGATTTACAAGCGTCCGAACGTGGTTCTCGATCATCGGCTGGAAAGAAATCTCGCAGGTATGGTAAGAACTCTAAATCTAAAATAGTTTCTCGATGAATGGCATGTTCCGGAATAGCGAGAGGTCTTCGTGACTTGGCTAAGCATTCCCACATTGCTGATGGTTGTAGAGATTATGATTTAGATTTTCTTGCTATTTCGGAGACGGGTAGGCGGAATTTCTCTCAAAGTTTTCTCGATCGTTTGTCAGGCGGGATTAACTTTCAGTGGTTTTCTCGCCCGCCCCGTGGTAGGTCCGGGGGTATTTTACTCGGCGTCCGTACATACACCATGACCGTTTTGGCTAGTTCTGATGGAGAGTATCACATTAAACTCGACATTGAGAATAAAGCAGACGGTTTCATATGGAGTCTGGTCGCTGTGTATGGTGCCGCCCAGGAAGTGTTTAAGGCTGACTTTTTACGTGAGTTGGTAAACCTTACAAAGGATAATCCTTATCCGATTTTAATCGGAGGTGATTTTAATTTGTTGAGGTTCCCTCATGAGAAAAGTAAAGGCCGCTTTGATGGTCATTGGCATTTCTTGTTCAACGCTGTCATCGATAGCCTGGATTTAAGAGAGGTGTTTATGACTGGTCGGCAGTTTACTTGGGCAAACAGCTTGCCGGAGCCCACATACGAGAAACTAGATCGCGTGTTGATGGATACCGAATGGGAAAGTAAATACCCTATGGTGTCAGTCCGTGCACTAGAACGTATTGAAAAATTGTCTGACCACGCTCCCATCCTTCTAACCACTGGGAATCCCAGACCCGTTTGTAAACGGCCGTTCAAATTTGAACTTGGCTGGATATATCGAGAGAGATTTCATGATATGGTTAAAAGGGTTTGGGAAAGACCGGTCGGGGAAGTACACCTATCTTGAGATGGAATAATAAAATGCGGTCTATGCGCAAACATCTCTCTGGTTGGGCTGCCCATACGGCTGGTATTCTTAAAAAGAAAAGACTCGCTTATCAAATGTGATTGATGAGCTTGAGGCTGTTATGGAGATTAGACCACTGTCTACACATGAGATTGAACTTAAAAATCAATCCAATGAACAGATGGCCGGTCTTCTCCGCGAAGAGGAACTCAAATGGTATCAACGATCCAAGGCTCAATTCATCTTGGAAGGAGACTCAAATACGAGGTATTTCCATGGCTTAGCCAATGGGAGACACCGAAAAAAAACGTATTCACTCTCTTATTCAAGATGAAGGGTTGATTGAAGGCCATGAGCAACTCAAGTCTTACATTACTAACTATTATAAGGATCTGTTTGGTCCTCCGGAGGAAAGTAATTTTACTCTTAACGAGGACTTAACGGATGATATACCCCAAGTTTCTTTGGAAGAAAACGGCTTGCTAACCGCACCTTATGCCGAGGAAGAGGTTAAGAAGGCAGTTTTCCAAATGGAATGCAACAAAGCACCGGGTCCGGATGGTTTTTCAGCAGAGTTTTATCAAACCTTCGGGATACTATTAAATCGGACCTTCCAGATTTGTTCGATGATTTACACATTGGACAACTAGAATTATTTCGTCTAAATTTTGGTGAAGTTATCTTGTTACCGAAAATTAATGAGGCAGAAAGGATCCAACAATATAGACCCATTTGCCTATTAAATGTAAGTTTCAAGATTTTCACTAAAGTGGCCACCATTAGACTTAATACGGTTGCGGATCATGTGGTTTTACCGTCGCAAACAGCCTTTATGCAAGGACGGAATATCCTTGATGGAGTGGCGGTTTTGCACGAGACGGTACATGAGATGCATTCTAAGAAATTAAATGGGGTTATTTTAAAGCTTGATTTTGAGAAGGCGTATGATAAAGTTAAATGGTCTTTCCTTCAATAGACACTCAGGATGAAAGGCTTTTCGCCCGAGTGACGAGCTCTAATTAATGATTTCGTGTATGGTGGTAGTGTGGCTATACGGGTCAATGATGACACCGGACACTACTTCCAAACGCGAAAAGGGTTACGCCAAGGGGATCCGTTATCTCCGATATTGTTTAACATCGTAGCGGATATGTTGGCGGTACTCATAGAGCGGGCCAAGTCTGATGGTCAAATTGAAGGGGTGATTCCACATCTAGTTGATGGTGGCTTATCTATCCTTCAATACGCCGATGACACAATTCTTTTTATGGATCATGATCTTGAAAAAGCTCGAAATCTGAAATTAATTTTAGCAGCTTTTGAGCAATTATCGGGATTGAAAATTAACTTCCATAAAAGTGAATTGTTCTGCTTCGGTGATGCCCAAGACGATGTAGCTCTGTATACAGAGTTATTTGGTTGCGGGCAAGGCCAATTTCCGATTCGCTATTTGGGTATTCCGATTCACTATCGGAGACTGACAATTGCGGAATGGAAATTAGTGGAAGAAAGATTACAAAAACGCCTCAGTAGTTGGAAAGGTAAACTGTTGTCCCTGGGTGGAAGATTGGTACTCATTAATTCAGTACTAACTAATATGGTACTGTATATGTTATCATTCTTCATCTTACCCAAAGGAATTCGGCACAAACTCGATTATTATCGATCCAGATTCTTTTGGCAAGGGGACAACGAGAAAAAGAAATATCGACTGGTTAAATGGAGTATAGTTTGTAGTCCCAAAGATCAAAGAGGCTTGGAGTTCATGACCTGGAGGTCAAGAACTCAGCGCTACTGGGTAAATGGCTTTTTAAGCTACTTACTGAGGATGGGATTTGGTAAATTATACTTCGGAGAAAGTATATCGGCTCGAACACATTATCTCAAGTGGTTTGAAAACCTGGGGATTCACACTTCTGGGCTTGTCTTATGGCGACAAAAAATGTCTTTTTTCGACATGGGACTTTCTCCTTTAAGAATGGAGCACGAGATACGGTTACGGGAAGATGCTTGGCTCGACAATGCACCCCTATGTGAACGAGTATCCCGCTTTGTATAGAATTGCGCGTCGCCAAGGTGATACCATTGCAACCGTAATGGCTACCTCACCCCCGAATGTGACGTTCGGACGGGTTTTACTAGGACAAAGGCTCGTGGCATGGAACAACCTAATTCTGCGGCTTGGAGATATTCAGTTATCGCGGAGCCGGATGAATTTCGATGGAACCTCCACGTAGGTGGTTCCTTTTACGTAAAATCTTTATACAATGCGATGCTGCTTTCGATTTACCGAGTTGATAATAATAAGAAAATTTGGAAGATTAAGATACCATTAAAAATTAAAATTTTTGGATGGTATCTTCGTCGAGGGGTTATTCTCACCAAAGACAATCTTGTTAAGCGGAACTGGCACGGAAGTACACGATGTGTCTTTTGTCATCATGATGAAACCATCAATCATTTATTCTTTCAGTGCCAGTTTGCGAGGTCTATATGGTCAGTCATCCAAGTAGCGTCTACCTTGTATCCTCCGACTAGTGTCGCTAATGTCTTTGGCAATTGGCTTCATGGTATCAACTAAAGGTTTAAAATGCTTCTTAGGATGGGGGCGCTAGCAGTTATCTGGGCGCTCTGGCTATGTAGAAATGACAAGATATTTAATGACAAAAATTGCTCTTTGTTGCAGGTTATTTACAGATGCACAGGTATTCTCCGTTCGTGGTTACCTCTTCAGCGGGTGGAGAACCGAGACCTGCTTACGGAGATCTGTACACGGTTGGAGGATACGGCGAGGGGTACTTTTTCCCTACATGGGTGGCAGCATACTCTACGGATAGAAGCTCCACCTAGCTCTTAGGCGTTATATGATTCATCGTTCCGATATGTATTATTTTTGTTTTATGTAACTTTGGTCACTTGAGACAATAAACGGCTGTGTGCATCCTGGTTATGCAGAGGCTGGATGTAATTGCTTCTTAAAGTAATAAAGCATCCTTTATCGAAAAAAATCAGTGTCACCACATAACACACAGTTGCCATCAACATGGACCATGACGCTTTGCCACCTTCTCGAGCATGGGAGCTTGCCTCGAATGAGTTGCCAATGAAATACTTTGATCCTTGATCTCTCTGTCATCTTATTTTGTTTGTTGTCTAAGTCGGTGTATTCACCACGGCAGCTACACATTGGTATGTGAGTTTCTTTTTACATCAACCCATGAAATAGTTTGCCCACTTTTCCGTTTTCTTTTCAAAGGCCTAGAACCTCTAAATGATCTTGTAGTTTATAATTAAGCTCATTTTTTTAGGGGCACGAAAAATGATGCTGAATAATGAACATGGTTTTTCCTGAACCGAACGGAATTGGAGAAATGAACCAAAGAATGAGCAAATGAAGACTAAGCAGATCGGAAATCCGACTTATGGCCAGTTGTAAAATCATCTAGATGATGATTAACAGTCCATGTTATTAACACTTTAAGTAAATTCATCTAAACTACTTTTTATCGACTCTAAGTGGTTTGAAGAGTCAACAATTAATTCTAACTTCACAGATGCCCATAGATTGGATAATTAGTCAACATGATTAATTTGGATGAGAAAAATAACAGAACAGATTGTTTTTTGATGTTATCATTTTGGATTTACATATAACTTGGACGCCAACAATGTTTCCAAGATCGAATTGCCCATTTCTAGAGAAAAAACTTCGAAGCCAAGATCGTGACGTATTGTGTCCACTGTCCAGGAATACAGCCAGTGTGATCAGCCTAATAATCCAACATAAATATTTCAATGTCATCAGTGTTTTTTGTTAATTCATTTTTATTCTCGGAACATGATCGAAGATTTAGTTCAAATTTGACCAAATTTGAACTAAAGTTCCTACATTTATTATGAATCGAAGGGTACCTAATTAGTACCTAGTAAATAAGATTTTTTGTGAAACCGTATCTCCACGTTAGTTCAACGTGCTGTATTTATTTGGTAACATGCAAATATGCAATTAACATGAGAAATAATACCTTTTTGAAAAAAATGGCCGAGTACGCATGGACTTTTTGGAAATCAGGCGTCTAATACTTAATAAGTTTAAGTTGAGCGCTTTTGTGCTTGTAGATTTGTGCTATGACTTTTGAGCTGTTTGTGTGTGTTTGTGTTGTTGTTGGCCCGACGCGTAAGCGGGCTGACTTGTTCTTTGTGGGCCTCGCGGAGTGGGCTCATGGAGTGGGCTCGTGGTGACAATTCCTATCTACAAGGTGTATTTGTCTCTCCCATGGAACCTCTTACCGCGCATTTTAGTTGCGCGTGTATTGTAAACGATATATTTCCAGTTATGTGGGTTGCAACTGAGATTTTTCTGTTTACATGTGAGTTGCAACTGACTTTTTTTCTAATTGCATGAGCGTTGCAACTGATATTTTTTCAGTTGCGTATATGTTGCAACTAAGAATTTTTACATACATATGGGTTGCAACTGAGATTTTTCTAGTTACATCTGCGTCACAACTAAGAATTTCAAGTTACATGTGGATTGCAACTGATTTCTTTTTCCAATTGCATGAGCGTTGCAAATGAGATTTTTCCAGTTACGCATATGTTGCAACTAAGAATTTTCATATATATGTGGGTTGCAACGGATATTTTTCCAGTTACGAATGCATCGCAACTAAGAATTTCCACTTACATGTGGATTGCAAGTGAGTCTTTTTCAGTTACACGTAAATTGCTACTGAGATTTTCTTATGATTGCACAGATTATTTTTTCTAGTGAAAAATGTAAAATAAAACTGGACGCTGAAACTAAAGTAGTACACGCCTTAATAAGCATGTCAGCCGACCGAGACTCAGCGGCATCTCCTTGGGCGCCGGTGATCGGCAGCGCGGCAAGCCTCCAAGGCCGGTGGCCACGGAAGCTCGTACGGGTACGCCGGCCCCGCGTACTTGTTCCTCTCGTGCGTGCGCTCCGCCTCCTGCGTGTCGAGCTCGACGGAGAAAAGCCAGGTCTCCCCTCTCGGTGTCAGGAGGACGGACGTGTCGTTCGCCGCAACAATCACGGCTGGCTGCTGGAAGTCGGTCTCATCGCGTCCCGGCAGCCCCGAGGCCGCCTCGAGCAGCCTCACAGGCTTCTCCTTCACCCACTCGTCGCTGCCCTGGAGACGCGCAAAGACCACGAGGTCTCTGTCGATCACGCGGACGACGCGCACCGCGCCGTCTTCGCCACCGACGACCCAGAAGGTTGACCACTCGTGCGTCATCCCCACGACGTCGTCCGGAAACGCGACGAGCGAGAACTCCGCGGTGGTCTCGTCCAGAGCGAGCACGACGCCGTCGCGCTCCATCGCCCAGTAGAGAGACCAGCGCGTGCGCCCAACGAAGTTGAGCACGCCAAACGCCGGGAGGGGGACGCTGGCCGCGCTCTGCCCCAGGCTCCAGCCGCCGTCGACGCCGGAGGAGAAGACGCACGCGCGGGGCGCGCCACGGACATAATTGACGTACTCGTAGACCGCGACGATCACGCGAAAGTTGGACATGCCGATGCAGCCACCCGTGTCGTCGACGGAAGCGCCGTCGAGCAGGAACGCGCCGAAGCAGAGGTGGAGACGCATCTCCGGCGGGTAGGCGATCCCCTGGTACCGCCGAGAGAGCGGCTCGCAGACGACGAGGTCGGGGAAGCGGAACCGCCAGGACCGGTCTCTTCTCGAGCGGTAGAGGAGGAGGAGGCCCCCGCGGCTGTCGGCGAGCTCCCAGGACGAGGAGCCGTCGAGTTCCGGGAGGAAATCGAGGGAGAAGTGGCGTCTGTCGATGGCACCGGCCGTGGAGGGCTCTGGCACGAAGACGTGGTTGTTCTCATCGGGCGTCAACTTCTCGCGGTAGGGGTCGACGACATGGTAGTGGCCGTGGACGTGAGCCGCGTGGAGGGAGCGGAACCGGGTCAGGAAAGCGGTGTCCGCGACGATGCGGCGCCAGCGCTTGCAGGTGAAGGCGGCACGGAGGATGGTGAGGGAAGAATCCACGCGGAGGAGGAGCAGCTCGAGGAGGTGATCGGGAATGTGGTGGACGCTCGTTGGCCCAGGCGGCAGTATGTCGCTCTTCCTCTTCGTCGACGCCGTCTTGAGCTTGTTGCTGCGCCGTCGTCGCCCGCGGCCCGCCATTGACACGCAGCTCCCGGAAAGCTTCTTGATTTATGGGAATGTAAATCCTCTGAACACGTAGGTATAGGTCTTATAGCCGATTCAGTGAGCAATCATTAACTATTTAAAATGGCTTCGCAACGCGATTTGGAGAGCATGTCCTTGCGTCCCACGGAACCTAAATCTGGGTCAATGCTTGCACTGCGCCAGAGAATAGAATATAGGTATGTGATTGAACGCGGTTTTACCGCAACCGGCCGGTTGAAGCAGAGCACGAACTGAACGTGAGAGCATATGCCCCTGCTAGGTAGAAAAAATATTTTAAATTGCTCAAAAAATCTAACTAAAAAATTGATGCGTATATGTCGACATTATATGTATGCACGCCAAGTTTTGTGGAAAACTAATATTTTTTTATGTCTTGTGTAAAAAACATAAAAAAAATGTCTAGTGAAAAGTTTTTTTTAAAACACCAATTTTTCTTTTTTTCAAGACCACACACAAAATGTCGCTTTTTCTGAGAAACTACTTTCTAAGCACATATGATATCGAGATATACATGTTAATCTTTTGTTCGTAACATTTTCAACTGTGTTTAAAAGATACTTTAAAAACAAGAAACATATGCTCCCGGATGCCAAAACGCCTCATCCAACGAACTCATTTTTTTTTATGCAATATCGGATTTTTTAGATAAGGAAAACAACATCAGTAGTAACATTCAGAAGGATAACAACTACTTCCTCCATTACAGAAAATGCAATTGCGCTCTATCTTCATCGAAACGTCAGCGTCCAAGGAAGGAAAACAAAGATGCATGGCCAGTCGCTGGTTCATGTGCTCAGATCCATAGAGGACCAAGCCTCGTTGAAGCGCCGCAATGATAGATCGCCGCAAACAGCGGAGATTAGAAGACGATGAACCACATCGGTGGGGGGGGGCGACGCTCCAATCCTCGCAGACGATAGTTTGATTTTTTTTTTTTTTGATTTGGAACCTCTACTTATAATAATTCTTCAACTAGGCCACCACACAAAACTCAATCGATCTGAACCGTACTTGTTCTAAGCATGGAAACTTAGAGATTCTCGTTTCTCGGTCAATAAGAACATGAATCTCCTTCTTAATCAATCAGAACATCAATCACTTGGCTACATAGTACACACTCACGGTGGATGACATCAGCCGCGAAGGGAAACTCTACCGATCTACCACCGCCACCACCACCGCTGCTGCCATTACCACTGGTGTGTGCAGGTACACTTTCTCCTCTGCAGCGAAGGGCGGTGTATTTCTCCCGTGTCCTTGCGTACATCTCACTCGTGGTCATGGGTTCATCAACATCGTGGGGGATTAGATCACTCCTTCTGATTAATCGGACATCAAGATTGAATCGAAATCAAACAATAGGCTGATGGTTCTCAGATCACGTGCGATTGTGTTCTTTCAACAGTTTTGGGGTTAGATTTTTGTGGAGAGATTTGGAGAAGTTTCTCGCCGTTGGATCTTTTAGGGTCTGTCACACTGTGCACCACCCTCTGTGCACGTATGCGATATGATTCACCTCGGCCATGCAGATGCAACAAATACGCCATCAATGGCGGCTACAGGTTCGGTACACGCTCAGAGTGGCGTACCTTTTACTCTTCAGACCGAGATGTAACCTTGCTCGCGTTGTCCTTTGATACGTCTCCAACGTATCGATAATTTCTTATGTTCCATGCCACTTTATTGATGATACCTACATGTTTTATGCATACTTTATGTCATATTTATGTATTTTCCGGCACTAACCTATTAACGAGATGCCGAAGAGCCAGTTGCTGTTTTCTGCTGTTTTTGGTTTCAGAAATCCTAGTAAGGAAATATTCTCGGAATTGGACGAAATCAACGCCCAGGATCTTATTTTTCCACGAAGCTTCCAGAACACCGGGGGAGATACGAAGTGGGGCGACGAGGCGGCGACACGCCAGGGCGGCGCGGCCCAGCCCCTGGCCGCTGATACGTCCAATTCACTATTTTATATCATAATTTGCTGTTATTCATTGATATATCTCATATTTGGAGATAATACTTATGTTATTTCATCTATTTTGCATGTTTCATGATTATTGGAGGATCGAGCACCGGAGTCAGGATTCTGCTGGAAAAAGCGCCGTCAGAATGCAATATTTCGGAAGATCTACAGTTGACGGAAATTATACGAAAAATCCTATTTTTCCAGAAGACGAAGTGAGCTAGAAGGGGGAGCCGAGGGGACCCGAGGTGGGCCCACCCCATAGGCCGGCGCGGCCCAAGGCCTGGCCGCGCCGCCCTGTGAGGAGGGGGCCCACAGCCCCCTCTCGCCTCCTTTTCTTCGCGTATGCCTTCGTCCCGAAAACCTAAGCTCCAGAGGTACCTCGCGAAGAGTCACAGCCGCCTCTGCGGGGCGGAGAACACCAGAGAGAAAAGAGCTCTCCGGCAGGCTGAGATCCGCCGGGGAAATTCCCTCCCGGAGGGGAAATCGACGCCATCGTCACCGTCATCGAGCTGGACATCATCTCCATCACCATCATCATCATCTTCATCATCATCACCGCCGTCTCCACCGCTGCACATCGTCACCGCTGTAACAATTTGGGTTTGATCTTGATTGTTTGATAGGGGAAACTCTCCCGGTGTTGATTTCTACTTGTTATTGATGCTATTGAGTGAAACCGTTGAACCAAGGTTTATGTTCAGATTGTTATTCATTATCATATCACCTCTGATCATGTTCCATATGATGTCTCGTGAGTAGTTCGTTTAGTTCTTGAGGACATGGGTGAAGTCTAAATGTTAGTAGTGAAGTATGGTTGAGTAATATTCAATGTTATGATATTTAAGTTGTGGTGTTATTCTTCTAGTGGTGTCGTGTGAACGTCGACTACACGACACTTCACCTTTATGGGCCTAGGGGAATGCATCTTGTACTCGTTTGCCGATTGCGGGGTTGCCGGAGTGACAGAAACCTAAACCTCCGTTGGTATATCGATGCAGGAGGGATAGCAGGAGCTCAGAGTTTAAGGCTGTGGTTAGATTTATCTTAATTACTTTCTTGTAGTTGCGGATGCTTGCAAGGGGTATAATCACAAGTATGTATTAGTCCTAGGAAGGGCGGTACATTAGCACAGGTTCACCCACACAACACTTATCAAAACAATGAAGATTAATTAGCCGTATGTAGCGAAAGCATTAGACTAAAATCCCGTGTGTCCTCGAGAACGTTTGGTCATTATAAGTAAACAAACCGGCTTGTCCTTTGTGCTAAAAAGGATTGGGCCACTCGCTGCAATTGTTACTCTCGCACTTTACTTACTCGTACTTTATTCATCTGTTACATCAAAACCCCCGAATACTTGTCACGTGAGCATTTACGAGTGAATCCTTCATCGAAACTGCTTGTCAACACCTTCGCTCCTCGTTGGGATCGACATTCTTACTTATCGAAGATACTACGATACACCCCTATACTTGTGGGTCATCAAGACTATTTTCACGGTGCCGTTGCCGGGGAGTGAAGCGCTATTGGTAAGTGGAATTGGTAAGGGAAATCTCTACTGTTTGTGCTGATTTTATTTCTGCCTGCTGCTATAATTCATTATGGAGAGATCTTCTCTTGAATGTTTATTTGGGAAATCTACTACTACTGCAAAGGTTGTGGATAAGGCGCCAGGTGAGGAAGAAATACCATACAAAATACCTATGAAAATTATTGAACGTGTAGTGGATAACCGTTATACAGGGGATGGAACTGTCCACCCTGGAGATCATTTACTGTTCTTACATGAATTATGCGGTTTATTCAAGTGTGCAGGTATAGCTATGGATGAAGTGAGGAAGAAACTATTCTCTATATCGCTTGTCCGGTAAAGCGGCGCATTGGTATAAATTACTTGGATAATGGGGATTCTCTTGAATGGAATGATATTGTGCCCCGGTTTTATTCTAAGTTCTATCCTCCAAGTGAGATTCACAAAGATCGGAATCGCATATATAATTTTTGGCCTCATGAAGGAGAGAGTATTGCCCAAGCGTGGGGGAGATTGAAGTCTTTAATGCTCAAATGCCCCATTCATGAGCTTCCGGTAATATTATTATTGATAATTTCTATGCAAGACTTTCTTTTGAAGACAAGACCTTGCTTGGATAATTCTTGTTCCGGATCATTCACGCGCAACAAAGAAGAGTTTAAAAGGGACCTTCTTAATCGGATCCAGGAGAATACTGAAGGATGGGAGAACGACAAAGATAGAGAATCAGGTATAAATTATGATTATAAATGCATTGAAGCTTTTATGGATACTGATAAATTTTGTAATATGAGTGCTACTTATGGTCTTGATTCTCAAGTTGCTGCAAATCTTTATAAAACTTTTGCCTCTCATTATGAATTGCCTAAGAAGAATTTTGATAAGTATCATGAACCGTATAAAGATAAAATTGATTCATCTATAAATAAATGTGTTGTAGTTGAAACTGTTGATCATGTTATTCCTGAAGTTTATATTGAAAAACTCCTTTCCCTGCTAAAATGAAGGAGTACTCTGTTATAAATAGTGCGGTTCATAAAAGTGAAAAGAAACCTATAGAACCCGAAGAACAAATAAAAGTTGAACCTGCTGTTGCAATAGTTAAAGATCTTGTGACTGAAAATGTGGAGGATGGTCATATTATTTTCTGTGAAGATGCTTCCAGTATTGTTTCACATCCTAATAAGTCCAAGCAAGCTAGTATTCCTATTCTACCTGTTAGAATTGGTGATCATTGTTATTATGGTTTATGTGATATTGGTGCAAGTATTAGTGCTATTCCTTATGAGCTTTACACGGAGATTATGCACGAAATTGGTTCTTGTGAACTTGAAGATATTGATGTGGTTATTCGGCTGGCTAATAGAGAAACTATTTCTCCAATTGGTATTGTTCGAGATGTGAAAGTTCTATGTGGTAAGATTAAATATCCTGCTGACTTTTTGGTACTTGGTTCTGCTGCTAGTAAATATTGTCCTATCATTTTTGCTAGACCTTTTCTAAATACTTGTGGAGCTATTATAGATTGCAAGAAAGAGAAAATTTTGACTAAATTTGCTGGTGAATCTTATGAGTTTAACTTCTCTAAATTTGCCAAAACTCCTTATAAAATTGATCCGCCTAATAATGACTTTAAAGTTGAACAGTGTGCATCTATTGCTCTTGCTCCTAATAATCCTTTGCAGCAACATTTGGAGAATAGTGAGAGTGAAGTTTTTAGGGAAGAAAGAGATGAGCTTGATGAAATTTTCCTTCGTCAACCTATTCTTAAGCATGATTTACCGGTGGAAGATCTGGGTACAACACCACCACCAAAGGAATGACTGTTGTGCCTAATGATAATGATGAGCTCATACCTCAAAGAGTAGTTGTAGGGTATAGAATGTGCATTGATTATCGAAAAGTTAATAAGGTTACTAAGAAAGATCATTACCCTTTGCCTTTTATTGATCAAATGTTAGAAAGGTTATCTAAAAATACTCATTTTTGCTTTCTTGATGGTTATTCCGGGTTCTCACAAATTGTCTGTTAAAACTAAGGATCAAGAGAAAACCACTTTCACTTGTCCCTATGGAACTTATGCTTATAGACGTATGCCTTTTGGTCTATGTAATGCTCCCGCTACTTTTCAAAGATGCATGTCTGCTATTTTTCATGGCTTTTGTGAGAGTATTGTAGAGGTATTCATGGACGATTTTTCCGTCTATGGGAATTCTTTTGATAATTGCTTGCGGAACCTTGATAAAGTTTTGCAGAGATGTGAAGAAACTAACCTTGTTCTTAATTGGGAGAAATGCCACTTTATGGTTAATGAAGGAATTGTACTGGGACATAAAATTTCCGAGAGAGGTATTGAAGTTGATAGAGCTAAAGTTGAAGCAATTGAGAAGATGCCCTATCCTAGGGATGTTAAAGGTATTCGTAGTGTTCTTGGTCATGCCGGGTTTTATAGGAGGTTTATTAAAGACTTCTCCAAGATTTCAAAGCCTCTTACTAATCTTCTTCAAAAAGATGTACCTTTTGTTTTTGATGATGATTGTAAGGAAGCTTTTGAAACTCTAAAGAAAGCCTTAACAACTTGCTCCTATAGTTGAACCTCCTGATTGGAACTTACCTTTTGAAATTATGTGTGATGCTAGTGATTTTGTTGTAGGCGCTGTTCTTGGACAGCGAGTAGATAAAAAATTGAATGTTATTCATTATGCTAGTAAAACCCTTGATGCTGCTCAAAGAAATTATGCTACTACTGAAAAAGAATTGTTAGCTGTAGTGTTTGCTTGTGATAAGTTTAGATCTTATATTGTTGATTCAAAAGTTACAATTCATACTGATCATGCTGCAATTAGATACCTTATGCAAAAGAAAGATGCTAAGCCAAGGCTTATTAGATGGGTACTTCTGTTGCAAGAATTTGATTTGCATATTGTAGATAGGAAAGGTGCTGATAATCCTGTTGCTGATAATTTGTCTAGATTGGAAAATATTGCTTATGATCTTGTTCCTGTTAATGATAGTTTTCCAAATGAACAATTGGCTGTAATAAAGGTGAGCTCGCGAGATAGCCCTTGGTATGCTGATTATGCTAACTTTATTGTTTCCAAGTACTTGCCTCCAACCTTTTCAGCCCAGCAAAGGAGGAAATTCTTTTATGACTTGAGGCATTATTTTTGGGATGACCCACACTTATATAAAGAAGGAGTGGATGGTATTCTGCGAAGATGTGTTCCCGAATATGAACAACAAGAGATATTGAGTAAATGTCATGGTAGTGCTTATGGAGGACATCACGCCGGAGAAAGAACCGCGCAAAAGGTTCTACAATCAGGTTTTTATTGGCCGACTCTCTTCAAAGATGCAAGAAAGTTTATTTTATCTTGTGATGAATGCCAAAGGGTTGGAAATATCTCCAGACGCAATGAAATGCCTATGAATTATACTCTTGTTATTGAACCATTCGATTGTTGGGGATTTGACTTCATGGGACCTTTTCCCTCTTCAGAAGGTAACACTCATATACTTGTTGCTGTTGATTATGTTACTAAATGGGTGGAAGCCATACCTACAAAAAGTGTTGATGGTGAGACCTCTTTAAGAATGCTTTTAGATATTATTTTTCCTCAATTTGGAGTTCCTAGATATATTATGACAGATGGAGGTTCTCATTTTATTCATGGTGGTTTTAGAAAAACTCTTGCTAAATATGGTATTAATCATAGAATTGCTTCCGCTTATCATCCTCAAACTAGTGGGCAAGTAGAATTATCAAATAGAGAGATTAAATCTATCTTGGAAAAGACTCGTTAATAAAACTAGAAAGAATTGGGCTAGTAAATTGAAGGAAGCACTATGGGCTTATATAACTCGCTTATAAAAATCCCATGGGAATGTCACCTTATAAAATGGTTTATGGAAAAGCTTGTCATTTACCTTTAGAACTAGAGCACAAAGCTTATTGGGCTGTTAGAGAATTAAATAAAGATCCTAAACTTGCCGGTAATAAGAGGTTGCTGCAATTAAGTTCTCTAGATGAATGGAGAAGTGAAGCTTATGAAAATGCTAAACTCTTTAAAGAGAAAGTTAAGAAATGGCATGATAGAAGGATTATAAAAAGAGAATTTAATATTGGGGATAAAGTCCTATTGTATCGGTCTCGTCTCGCATTCTTTGCGGGAAATTACTCTCGAAATGGGAAGGACCATATGTTGTTGAGGAGGTGTATCGTTCGGGAGCAATTAAAATTAGCTCTCTCCAAGGCAACGCCACACAAGTGGTGAATGGACAAAGACTCAAGCATTATATCTCAGGTGATTCTTATAATGTAGATGTTGATATTATTCGAGTGGAAACACCGGAGGCTTTCATCAAAGGTCAAATTGACAGTCCGCCAGAACTCGACTTTGAATAGGTAACAGTACAGGTAATAAAAGTTCGCGATTTACTTTCCGAACAATATTTTTGCTGTTTTTGGAAAATATGAAAAATTACGAGATCGAAACGGAGTGGAGGAGACGCACGAGGGCGAGCCCCCATAGGCCGGCGCGGGCCCCAGCTAGGCCGCGCCGCCCTATGAGCTGGCCGCCTCGTCGCCTCTTTCCGACTCTGGTTCGACCTGGTACTTTCCTTGTGACATAAAAATTCCTGCTATATAATCCCCCGGACCCCTGGAGGTCCGTATATCGTTTTCTCGACGTGTTTTGTTTCGAGTTGTTTCTGCCAGGATTTGCTTCGGATCTAGAGGTATCATGTCTTCGTCGGAAACTCCGAAGGACAGCTCCTGCAAGGACGTTGGCAACTTGTACATGAACGAGCTGAGGATGCACCCCAAGGAGTTGCTGCTCGTTGATGGGGAGCTGCAGATCAAAGATGTCCAGGGTCCTAAGGGAGAAGGAAGCTTGGAAGACAGGATGGAGAAGCTAGAACAAGAGGTCTTCAACTACAAGAAGATGGCTGAGCGTGAGGTGGATATCTTCCACAAGATTGTGTCTGAACTCATTGCTGAACACGAGAGCTATGGGGCGACATCCTCTCACTTCACGACACCACCAACAAACTCCAAGCTCAACTCTATGATGTTCAGAATCAGAACTGTGAGTATGAAAACAAGTTTAAACACATAAGCCATGCTGCTAGTTTCAGGATTCCCGAGACCAAGATGTCGTTTGTTGATGGAGAGCCTCTTCCTTGGAAGTCTGATGATGGGAATTCATCACCACCATCACCGAAGGAGTAATTCATCATCGGTATTGGCATCCCCTTGGTTTGTTCCAAGCTTGGGGGAGTGCCACGGTATCACATCATCACTACCTTTTTACTTTTTACTATTAAGTAGTGTTATATCATGAGTAGGAAAGTTATCATATAAGATGGGTTGCAGTGTGGAAGTGTCTCTCCTTTAGTTGGTTGTCTATGTATCCCTTGGTGTGAGTTATCGTTATGGAATATTAATGAGAAGTCTTATCATTTACATATTGCACACCTTATTTTAGTTTGCAATCTCTATTATATGATTGATCTTGATTTTAGTATTGGTATCACTTTGGGAGCATTGAATAAATCTATTTGGTTTTGGCAAACTTAGCATTGGTCAATAGCAACAACACCTTGAGGTTTAAGTAGAAAAGAGAAATACATGTAGTTGTTTCATTGTCTTCCTTTCTTGTTAGCTCATAGCTTATTATTCTGAAGTTAAAATTGTTTGTGCTTACAAGAAAGATGCATGATTGTTTCTATCACATGTATATTTGTTTGTTTCCCTCAACTCTTGTGCTTGCTAATTAACCTTGCTAGCCAAAAACCCGCACTGAGAGGGAATACTTCTCGTGCATCCAAACCTTAACCCAAACCTATGCCATTTGTGTCCACCATATCTACCTACTACATGGTATTTCCTGCCATTCCAAGTAAATACTTCGTGTGCTACCTTTAAATAATTCAAAATTTACTACCCTTTATTTGTGTCAATGTTTTATAGCTCATGAGGAAGTATGTGGTGTTTTATCTTTCAATCTTGTTGGGCAACTTTCACCAATGGACTAGTGGCTTCATCCGCTTATCCAATAATTTTGCAAAAAGAGCTGGCAATGGGATTCCCAGTCCCAAATTAATTAACCTAAATAGACACTCCTCCATGGTATGTGATTGTTGGACGACACCCGAAGATTCGGTTAGCCATGGCTTGAGAAAGCAAAGGAGGGGAGGAGTGTCATCTAAATAAAACTAAAATAAAAAGCACTCCTTCATGGTATGAGATTGTTGGCAGGCACCCGAGAATTCGGTTAGCCATGGTTTGTGAAAGCAAGGTTGGAAGGAGTGCTAAACCAAAATAAAACTTAATGGGAGCCGCTCTTCGAGAGTTTGTCTGGCAAGGGGGTTAGAGTACCCGCTACCAGTCGTTGACAACAACAAACACCTCTCAAAATGTTACTTTTATTCTCTTTATATGATTTCAAAATTGAAGAAGCTCTAGCACATGATTTAATCCCTGCTTCCCTCTGCGAAGGGCCTGTCTTCTACTTTATGTTGAGTCAGTAAACCTATTTCCCTCCATCTCAAGCAAGCATTTGAGTAGTTGTGATCAAACCATTATATTGTGATTTGCTTCATCATGTCTTTTATTCTTCCTTGTTTAGTGCAAGTTTTATCTAAATGAATATAGCTTTGCAAGTTATCAATGATCATGAGGAGACTATTATGATTGAGTATGCAAGTTGTGCCATATAAACTTTAACATGAGAGCGCTGCTCGATAGATAAGAATAACCTGTTAATTGTTCTCTGACCAAGAACGAAGTTTGCCATCACCAACTATGATTTCTTATGCACCTTTATTTGTGATTACCTTGTACTTGTTTCAAGTTGAGTTATATGAGGAAGTTGTTTACTAGAATATCTTGTGTGAATGAATATGATGCTTCTTGTCCGTATTTTATTTATCGACTCTTCACTCCATAAACATGTGGTCCTGTTTACCGAGTTCAGTTTCGCTTGGGGACAAGCGAAGTCTAAGCTTGGGGGAGTTGATACGTCCAATTTGCATCACTATTTTATATCATAATTTGCTGTTATTCATTGATATATCTCATATTTGGAGATAATACTTATGTTATTTCATCTATTTTGCATGTTTCATGATTATTGGAGGATCGAGCACCGGAGCCAGGATTCTGCTGGAAAAAGCGCCGTCAGAATGCAATATTTCGGAAGATCGACAGTTGACGGAAATTATACGAAAAATCCTATTTTTCCAGAAGACGAAGTGAGCCAGAAGGGGGAGTCGAGGGGACCCGAGGTGGGCCCACCCCATAGGCCGGCGCGGCCCAAGGCCCGGCCGCGCCGCCTCGTGAGGAGGGGGCCCACGGCCCCCTCTCGCCTCCTTTTCTTCGCGTATGCCTTCGTCCCGAAAACCTAAGCTCCAGAGGTACCTCGCGAAGAGTCATAGCCGCCTCGCGGGGCGGAGAACACCGAGAGAGAAAGAGCTCTCCGGCAGGCTGAGATCCGCCGGGGAAATTCCCTCCCGGAGGGGGAAATCGACGCCATCGTCACCGTCATCGAGCTGGACATCATCTCCATCACCATCATCATCATCTTCATCATCATCACCGCCGTCTCCACCGCTGCACATCGTCACCGCTGTAACAATTTGGGTTTGATCTTGATTGTTTGATAGGGGAAACTCTCCCGGTGTTGATTTCTACTTGTTATTGATGCTATTGAGTGAAACCGTTGAACCAAGGTTTATGTGCAGATTGTTATTAATTATCATATCACCTCTGATCATGTTCCATATGATGTCTCGTGAGTAGTTCGTTTAGTTCTTGAGGACATGGGTGAAGTCTAAATGTTAGTAGTGAAGTATGGTTGAGTAATATTCAATGTTATGATATTTAAGTTGTGGTGTTATTCTTCTAGTGGTGTCGTGTGAACGTCGACTACACGACACTTCACCTTTATGGGCCTAGGGGAATGCATCTTGTACTCGTTTGCCGATTGCGGGGTTGCCGGAGTGACAGAAACCAAAACCTCCGTTGGTATATCGATGCAGGAGGGATAGCAGGATCTCAGAGTTTAAGGATGTGGTTAGATTTATCTTAATTACTTTCTTGTAGTTGCGGATGCTTGCAAGGGGTATAATCACAAGTATGTATTAGTCCTAGGAAGGGCGGTACATTAGCACAGGTTCACCCACACCACACTTATCAAAACAATGAAGATTAATTAGCCATATGTAGCGAAATCATTAGACTAAAATCCCGTGTGTCCCCGAGAACGTTTGGTCATTATAAGTAAACAAACCGGCTTGTCCTTTGTGCTAAAAAGGATTGGGCCACTGTTATCACCAGAATTTGACCTGATCAGAGGTGGGCCGTGATTAAGATGGGCTTGAAGAATATATACGGAAGATATACATGAATCGGCCTTGTACACGAAGTTTGGGCTAGTTTGCCTGTGTATCTGTAAATATAGTAGGATACGTGTTGGTTAGGTAGAATTTGGCTCGTACACGGTTGGGATTATTCCCACGTTAGAAAGTCTACGGACTATAAATATGTATCTAGGGTTATTGAGAAAGAGGACAATCACGTTCACAACAAACCAATCTAGGCGCATCGCCACCCCTTGTTTCGAGGGTTTCTTCCGGGTAAGCATCATGCTGCCTAGATCGCATCTTGCGATCTAGGCAGTATACGTTTATTCGTTGTTCATGCGTTGCTCGTGCTGAAGCCTTGTTGATGGCGAGCAACGTAGTTATCATAGATGTGTTAGGGTTAGCATTGTTCTACCGTGATATATGCTTTATCTATGCTACCCTTAGACATCTAGCTGCCTTTACACCTATCTTAGGTGTAAGGGCAGCACCTTGCTTGATTCTTGTTTAGTAGATCCGATCCGTTACGATTGCTCCTTGTTCTTCAAGGATTAGTTTAATATCTACATAGTTAGGCCTTGCAAACGGGTTGAAGGATCCAGTAGCACTTAGGGTGTAGTTTGCTAGCCCTAGATAAGATGTTCCGGGAATCAACTTCATGTTGGTTTTTAGGCCTTATCTAGGGCTGTATTATTATCATCTTGCGTGGCTGCCAGGCTCAATCACGTGTAGGATGTTCCGATTATGTGGTGAAAACCCTAAATCGTTGTAGGTCGTTTTAGCTTCATATTGATCAAGCAGGACCACCATGTTATCGTAGATCTCATACGAATCATGGGTGGATCGGCTCCTTGAGCCGATTCACAGGACAACCCGAGAGCCGATCGAGGCTCGTATTTAATGTTTACGTGTATGCCATGCAGAAACTAAGCGAAGCAATCCATCACCTTCCCGACCGGGTATAGGTCGAGTGGCACGCCCTTGCACCAGCATCGGACGTGCGTGCCGGAGCTTTGCGGGCCGTCGCTCGAGGGACCAGGGCCAACCGCAGTTCTGGGAGCCTCCCGGCTCTATGTGTTGCCCGTCGTTACTCGCCCTTGGGTTTTGGACGCCAACACATTCTGGCACGCCCGGTGGGATAGTCTTCGACATCAACTGCATCGCCATCTGCATCTGAGATGGCGGAAGATCCAGTCACGTACGAAGATCTGACTGAGGAGCTCAAGAAGAAGTATGACGATGTCAAAGCTATCTTCGAAGCCGACCTCATCGGCTCTTTCCGGAGGACCCGCTCACACGGCATCGGGTGGAAAGGGTTCTCACCCGAAGGCGCGCTCGATGGAGTGGATCTGTCTACCCCTTCGAAGAACGCACCGTGTCCTCGCGTCGAGAGGTTAATCACATGGTAGCTCATTCGCTACACCGCCATTCTGAGAGCCTGGTGAACGCCTTGGAGCGTGTCGCGCTTCGCGTGGTCCAGGAAATCATGAGGCATCAGTACTCTCCATCAGGACCTGCTCTAGGGACTCACCAAGGAGAGATACCACTCCAGGCGCGACCACCGCTGCCGTTCGCGCTGGCAGCACCAGAAGTGCCGAGTTCATCGGCATTCATCGTCTATAAGATCGGTGGCGATCCTAGTGATTACCAGTTCTTGTATGAGGCGCCTAAGGAGATCCCGCACGGATACACGTGCACATATGTGCCAGACTGCAGCAACTGGGCACTCACGAACCAGACTGCAACAGCAGGGATTTCTGGAACAGCAGGAGGGGCTTCTGGATCAGATCTTGAGAAGCAGGCGTGGCTAGCCAAGTATGCCACTCCAACAAACCTTCAAAGCTCAACTCCTGCAGCCTAGCTCAGATCTTGAGAAGCAAGCGTGGCTAGCTAAGTATGCCACTCCAGCCGAATCTTCGTAGCTCGACTCCCGCAGCCTAGCACCGCGGATCAGATCAGTGCAATCTTGAGAGACCAGTTCGGCATGGTGCCGAAAAGGAGGGCAATCGGCTATTTCAAGCCGTACCCCAACGAGTACGATCTGATCCCACTACCACCCAAGTATCGGCTCCCTGAATTCTCCAAGTTTAGCGGGTCAGATGGCTCCAGTTCAATCGAGCATGTGAGCCGATATTTGGCGCAGTTGGGCACGATCTCAGCATCGGACCCATTACGTGTGAGGTTCTTCGCACAGTCCCTCACAGGATCGGCTTTCGGGTGGTATACCTCGATGCCACCAGATTCAATCCGGACTTGGAAGCAGCTGGAAGAGCAGTTCCATATGCAGTATCACTCAGAGGCTTCCGAGGCTGGCATTGCCGATCTAGCACAAGTACGACAGAAGCGCGGAGAAACAGTGTCGGAATACATCCAGCGCTTCAGGACCATCAGGAACCGATGCTATTCGGCTCGTTTGACCGAAAAAGAAGCGGTCGAGTTGGCGGTCGTGGGTCTCGCATCGCCGATCAAGGATATGGCTTCCCAAGCAGAGTACGCTTCACTGGCGCATATGGTTCAGAAACTGTCATTATATGAACAGCGCCACCCAAAGTTGTACCAGGACAAGTTCAAGCGCGCGGTAGTCCTGGTTGAGACAGAGGAAGATCAAGACTCTGCAGGGGATCAGGAGGTAGCAGTGGCTGAATGGACTCGGGGGGCAAGCCCCGTGTCCTGCAAGTGGGTTAAGCCACAAGGTCCTCCAAGAGGGTTTGACTTCGACGTGACCAAAGCTGAGCAAATTTTCGACCTCTTACTCAAGGAGAAGCAGCTAAAGTTACCCGAAGGCCACAAAATCCCCACGGCACAGGAGCTGAACGGAAAGCCATACTGCAAGTGGCATAACACGTTCACCCATACCACCAACGACTGCAGGGTGTGGCGTCAGCAGATCCAAATGGCGATAGAACAAGGGCGTCTAATTTTCAGCCAGTACGCCATGAAAGTCGACACACACCCCTTCCCCGCCGTTAACATGGTGGAGTACACTTACCCCGGAAGGTGCCAGCCAGGTTTCTCGTTCAGCATTAACATGGTAGGGCCCATGCACCACCCTGGTAAGGACAGAGACGAGGGCAGCCGCTCTCGTGGCAAGGACAAGGAGGAGGCCATTCCGCGCGACCGGCCCCGACACGATGGCAAGTGCTACATCACAGAGGGAGAAGTGAAGAATGTACGATATCAGCGACCTCTCTCTGATCATCTCCTCAACAAATATGAGCGTCAGTACGGCCAACGCCGGTGATACAACGACGACGACGAAAGAGATCGTCGGTCTAGCATAGACAACATGAGATATCGTCGGCATGATCGAGACGATGAAAGATATGAGCGCCAGGCCAAGGAAAAGTCAAGAGAGCAGGACGACGTGGACAGGCACTGGGACTGTCCCTTCTTCAAACACTGCTGGGATTCAGGACTGAGCCGATTGCCCACAATCGGCAACTGCCCAGAATGTAGACAGAAGAAGAAGGGCACAGGAGACGTGTCAGCGTTCAAGCGTCTAGGACCTCTCCCATCTCGGAACAAGCAAGCTGAGTCCTCTCGGGTGGAACATCTCGAGGAGTTAGAAGAAGAAGAAGAAGAAGATAGGTACCACCGGCCAAGGTGGTGCCCTGATGGACTCAGCCACTCCCAAAAGCGTAGGGTTCAGCGACTACGTTGCTTGGAGGAAGCCGAAAGGTTATACCTGCACACGTTGAGGAAAGCGCGGCCTGATCTAGCCGCGAAAATTCAGCGAACTCTGGACGAAGAGGGTCGGCCACAGAAGAAAGAGTGGCGCCCCAAACAAAAGAAAGCCGATGATGAGACATCGGCTGGCACAAACATGGTGTTCATCCTTCCAGCGGAGTTTAGTGCTCCTGGAACAGAGGAGGCACCTGTGGCACAACTTGACTGCGGCCCGCGGCCAGTTATCTTTGAGAAGCCACGAGAAAGAAGTTACAGACACCTGAAGGCCCTGTACTTACGAGGTTATATCAATGGGCAGCCTGTCAATAAGATGCTGGTTGACACCGGAGCGGCAGTCAACATCATGCCATACTCCATGCTACGTCGTCTGGGACGCTCTAACTCGGATCTGATCAAGACCAACGTCACATTGAGCGATTTCAACGGCCAAGCATCAGAAGCACAAGGTGTTCTGAACGTGAATCTGACCGTAGGAAGGAAGACCATCCCTACGACGTTCTTCATTGTCGATAGCAAGAGCACCTACGCTGTCCTGCTAGGGAGAGATTGGATCCACGCCAACTGCTGCATTCCATCCACGATGCATCAATGCTTAATACAGTGGGATGGAGATGAAGTAGAGATCGTCCACGCAGATGACTCAGCCGAGATCTCAACGGCTGGCATGAACGTTTGGGAGACGGCAGGCCAAGAGCCACTCTCCGGCATCACTATGGACGACTGTGAGCGCATCGACGTGACAAAAAACGGGGTGAGGCTGATCTTATCCACCGGCCTGATTGTGTAACAAGAGCAAAGGCTATGGACGTACGTGGCGAGGCCGATCCCTGCGATCGGCCCCAAAAAATAAAAAGTGATGATCTTGTCTCAACCATGTCACGTAGTCGTAGTAAAGCACGAACAAGATGTAAACCTTCATTGAGCAATGCAATCAAAATGGGGGCCGATTCCAGCAATCGGCCCATATTATCCTCGCCATACGTTTTACCTGTGTTCAGTGTCGATCTAACAGGTGACGGAAAGCTAGGATATGGGTTTACATCGGCTGATGAGCTAGAAGAGGTTGACATTGGTCCTGGGGATAAGCCACGACCAACTTTTATCAGCAAAAAGTTAGATCCACATCTCAGGAGCCAGATGATAGCTCTGTTAAAAGAATACCTGCATTGCTTTGCATGGGATTACACGAGATGCCCGGGTTAGACAGGAGCATCATTGAGCATCGGATCCCTCTCAAGAAAGGATTTCGGCCATTCCAACAACGAGCACGTCAGATGAAGGCCGAAATTCTGGAAGAAGTCAAGAAAGAGATCGAGAAAATGTTGGCCGCCGGGTTCATCAGGCCATGCAGGTATGCTGAATGGATCTCCAGTATCGTACCTGTAGAGAAAAACGATGGCCGATGGCGTGTGGCCATAGATTTCCGAGATCTCAACAGAGCCACTCCAAAGGATGAATATCTAATGCTTGTGGCAGAAACATTGATCAATGCAGCTGCTGGCCACAAGGTGTTAAGTTTCATGGATGGCAATGCCGGCTACAACCAAATCTTCATGGCTCCAGAAGATATACACAAGACCGCATTCAGAGTACCAGGATCAGTGGGCTTGTTTGAATATGTGGTCATGACTTTTGGGTTGAAGAATGCCGGTGCAACATACCAAAGAGCCATGAATTACATTTTTCATGATCTGATCGGCAAGTTGGTAGAAATTTACATCGATGACGTGGTGGTCAAGTCTGTCTCCATGGAAGGACACTTGGATGATTTGCGACGCATCCTAGACCGAACTCGGAAATTCGGGCTGAGAATGAATCCAAAGAAGTGTGCCTTTGGTGTGACGGCCGGTCAGTTCCTAGGTTTTCTGGTTCATGAACGAGGAATCGAGATCGGCCTGAAAAGTCAGGAGGCAGTACGTACCATGCAGCCACCTACCACGAAGAAGGAACTCCAACGTCTTATCGGCAAGATCAACTTCGTTCGACGGTTCATCTCTAATCTGTCAGGACGAATTGAGCCGTTCATGGCGTTGGTGAAGATTAAATCTGATGACGAGTTTCACCGGGGCGTAACAAGCAGCGAGCGTTTGACGAGATTAAGCGGTATCTAACAACGCCGCCTGTGCTAGTTCCACCTCAGCAAGACAGGCCGTTCTATATCTACTTATCAGTAGCTGACACGTCCATTGCTTCAATGGTGGTGCAACTCTACGAGGGTGTTGAAAAGGTCATTTTCTACCTCAGCAGAAGGATGTTGGATGCAGAGACAAGGTATCCCGAGGTCGAGAAGTTATGCCTCTGCCTATTCTTCACCTGCACCAAGCTTCATCATATCCTTTTGACGGCAGAAATCATCATTATATGCAAGTCAGACGTTGTCAAGCACATGCTGTCGGCCCCTGTTTTGAAAGGCCGACTTGGTAAGTGGATGTTTGCGTTATCGGAATTCGATCTCTGGTATCAGCCTGCGAAAGCAGTCAAGGGACAAGCGTTGGCCGATCTTATAGCTGAACGGATCAATACTAATATAGCAGCACTATCTGTACGTGCATGGGCTATGTTCTTTGATGGATCGGCTTGTGACGATGGTTGTGGCATCGGCATTTTGCTCGTGTCGCCTCGGGGGGCAACATATTCCTTCTCCATCAGGCTATCTACCCCTTGCACCAACAATGTCGCTGAATATGAGGCAATACGCAAGGGAATGGAGTTGCTTTTGGAAGCCGGGCGTGCGGTGGAACTTTTGGAGACTCGAAGTTGGTGATCTCCCAGCTCACGGACGAATACAAGTGCGAGAGTGAGTTACTCTTCCCATATTGGATGGAATGCCGCGAGCTGATGGCACAATTTCGGTACATCAACTTCAATTGGGTCCCAAGATCTCAAAATACCGAGGCCAACGATCTCGCACAGATGGCGTCAGGCTACAAGGACATACCAGACGGGTCAGAAGTTCAGGTGCGGCTTCCTGGAACAGATGATCGGAGAGCCGATATCTTCAATTACTTGAAGGATTCGGCTCGGGGGGCACCTAAACGGATAAGGTACAAGGCCATGAAATATGTCCTTATAGGAGATGACATGTTCTACAGGACGTTGGAAGGGTTACTACTCAAATGCCTGGGACCAACTGAGTCTAATCGGCTCTTACATGAGGTGCATGAAGGCGCCTGTGGAACTCACCAATCGGCTCATAAGATGAAGTGGCTGATCAGGCGATCGTGGTTTTATTGGCCCACCATGCTTGAGGACTGCTTCAAGTACTACAAGGGATGCCAAGCGTGTCAGATGTTCGGGAAGATTCAGATGGTACCCGCATCAGCAATGAACCCCATCATCAAGCCTTGGCCATTTCGAGGTTGGGGCATGGATATGATCGGCAAAATTCATCCTGCGTCGAGCAAAGGCCACGAGTGGATTCTGGCCATTACAGATTACTTCACTAAATGGGTGGAGGCCGTCCCTATGAAGAAGGTAAAATCAGAAGATGTTATCAAATTTGTGAAAGAACACGTCATTCATAGATTCGGGATCCCCCAAACCATCACGACCGATGGAGGTTCGGTCTTTATTTCTAAAGAATTCAGAAAGTTCTGTGATGACATGGGGATTAAGCTGATCCGATCATCTCCATACTATGCTCAAGCCAACGGGCAAGCTGAAGCGTCCAATCGAGCCTCGATCAAGCCGATTAAGAGGAAAATTGACGAGAACCCTAGGGTTTGGCATGAAACATTGTCAGAAGCTTTGTGGGCCTATCGCATGTCATGCCATGGAGCTATAAAAACTTCGCCATACCAGCTCGTCTATGGGCAGGAAGCCGTATTACCTTGGGAAATTACGGCTGGATCGAGACGTGTTACGTTTCAGAATGACCTGACAGCTGAAGAATATGCAGCCCTGATGAGTGATACTATTGAGGATGCAACAGAACTTAGACTTTGGTCGTTGGAGAAGATTAAAGAGAATAAAGCCAGGGTAGCTCGCGCATACAATAAGAAGGTGAGACCAAAGGAGTTTCAAGTTGGTGATCTAGTATGGGAAGCCGTGTTGCCATCAGGAACCAAGGATAAAGCATATGGCAAATGGTCTCCTAATTGGCACGGTCCGTACAAAGTCGTCCAGGTTTTGAAGGGTAATGCATACATGCTTGAACAGCTGAATGGTGTTAAGTTCCCAGCAGCTGTCAATGGTCAACATCTCAAAAAATATTTCCCAAGCATGTGGGATGACGAACAGTGAAATATGGGGGCCGATGTATGAAATCGGCTAGTAAAAAAAAATTTCATATACAATTCACAGCCGATGCGCAGACATCGACTTTAGAAATATGGATAACAGTAAAGCCGATGCATAGCCATCGACTCTAGAGGAATAAGCTCAATTGAGCAGATTAACAGATCAGTTTCAGGCCAGAGACCATGGCATTTGAGATGATTCTCCCATTAGATTTGCTGAGGAGTTGAATCTATGCGTTTGAGATTTGAGGATGGCGTGGACACAGATTGGACCTGTTTAACCGTGTGAATAGGCAACTGATTTGGCCTTGAATCGTGTTTTATGGTAAAAGCCGATGCCCTGCCATCGGCTCTTTGCGCGTTGACTTCGTTTGGCAATCGGCAAAATTAATACGAAACAAGATCAACATAGGAACATTCTCTTCATTAATAGGAGGGATTTCTTACAAAGGAAGAGCCGATTGCTCAAGGAAGGAAGAACAAAAGAAAGGTCTATTGACCAATCTGCTACTACTACTAGACCTATACGTGGAAAAAGGTTACTGTGATTTTCTACTCAGCTCACGCTTTCCTGATTGATTTGAGGTGCTGCTCTACGGGCCATCACTGCCCTCGTCGTCGCCATCAGAGCTCTCGTCGGCGCTGCTGCCGGCGGGCTCCTCGTCGCTGCTCCAGTAGCCCTCATTGGGGGCCTCCTCTTCTTCATCATCGTCGTCGTCGTCATCATCATCCGACCCGGCGCGGAAGCGCTTCGCCGGCGGGTAGTCCTCGAGGGAGTCATCGTCCTCCTCTTCTTCCTCCTCCTCGGAGGAAGTGTAGTCGTCCCAGGAGAACGAGTCGTCCTCGCTCTCCGCCTCCAGTTCCCCATCAGCAAGGAACTGGAGGTCCTCGTCTCCGCTGGTCAGGGACTTATCGTCCTCGCACTGCACGGAGGAGTTGTGCTCCTCCTGGTCCCATTCTTCGGGGGCGCGTGGTTCTGCGCCGCCGTCAGAACATACTCCGGTGTGGTCTCGCGGGAGGAGGAGGACGAGGAAGAGAAGGATTGGGAAGAAAGATCCGACGAGGCGGAGGAGGAAGAAGAGGACGACATTGCTACAGGAGAAGGGGAATTTTTTAGTGCCGATGGCTAGAACAGAGTAAGGGGATGGATAGGCGAACTGTTCGGAGCGGTTAAATAAAAGGGGAGATAGTGGAGGTTTAATGCCACAGCAGTTTCCGAGGAAGTGGTGCCAAAAAGAAAAAAAAACTGCCAGATCACGCGGAGAAGTTGAGAAGGCAAGGCATCATGATGAAGGATACTGCGACGGTTCTGCTCTGCCACGACATGACCCGACGAAGAAAAAGCAGAGTGGTTTTGGAATTATCATTTCCAAAACCAGGGGGCATGTGTTATCACCAGAATTTGACCTGATCAGAGGTGGGCCGTGATTAAGATGGGCTTGAAGAATATATACGGAAGATATACATGAATCGGCCTTGTACACGAAGTTTGGGCTAGTTTGCCCGTGTATCTGTAAATATAGTAGGATACGTGTCGGTTAGGTAGAATTTGGCTCGTACACGGTTGGGATTATTCCCACGTTAGAAAGTCTACGGACTATAAATATGTATCTAGGGTTATTGAGAAAGAGGACAATCACGTTCACAACAAACCAATCTAGGCGCATCGCCACCCCTTGTTTCGAGGGTTTCTTCCGGTAAGATCATGCTGCCTAGATCGCATCTTGCGATCTAGGCAGTATACGTTTATTCGTTGTTCATGCGTTGCTCGTGCTGAAGCCTTGTTGATGGCGAGCAACGTAGTTATCATAGATGTGTTAGGGTTAGCATTGTTCTACCGTGATATATGCTTTATCTATGCTACCCTTAGACATCTAGCTGCCTTTACACCTATCTTAGGTGTAAGGGCAGCACCTTGCTTGATTCTTGTTTAGTAGATCCGATCCGTTACGATTGCTCCTTGTTCTTCAAGGATTAGTTTAATATCTACATAGTTAGGCCTTGCAAACGGGTTGAAGGATCCAAAGAGCACGTAGGGTGTAGTTTGCTAGCCCTAGATAAGATGTTCCGGGAATCAACTTCATGTTGGTTTTTAGGCCTTATCTAGGGCTGGTTTATTATCATCTTGCGTGGCTGCCAGGCTCAATCACGTGTAGGATGTTCCGATTATGTGGTGAAAACCCTAAATCGTCGTAGGTCGTTTTAGCTTCATATTGATCAAGCAGGATCACCATGTTATCGTAGATCTCATACGAATCATGGGTGGATCGGCTCCTTGAGCCGATTCACGTGACAACCCGAGAGCCGATCGAGGCTCGTATTTAATGTTTACGTGTATGCCATGCAGGAAACTAAGCGAAGCAATCCATCACCTTCCCCGACCAGGTATAGGTCAGGTGGCACGCCCTTGCACCAAAGATCGGACGTGTGTGCCAGAGCTTTGCGGGCCGTCGCTCGAGGGACCAGGGCCAACCGCAGTTCTGGGAGCCTCCCGGCTCTACGTGTTGCCCGTCGTTACTCGCCGGTGGGTTTTGGACGCCAACAGCCACTCGCTGCAATTGTTACTCTCGCACTTTACTTACTCGTACTTTATTCATCTGTTACATCAAAACCCCCTGAATACTTGTCTGTGAGCATTTACAGTAAATCCTTCATCGAAACTGCTTGTCAACACCTTCTGCTCCTTGTTGGGATCGACATTCTTACTTATCGAAGATACTACGATACACCCCCTATACTTGTGGGTCATCAGTCGCGCGGCCCTGTTGTGTGGGCCCCTCACGTCGCCCCTAAACCTACCTCCTCCGCCTACTTAAGCCTTCGTCGATAATAACTCCAGTACCGAGAGCCACGATAAGGAAAACCTTCCAGAGATGCCGCCGCCGCCAATCCCATCTCGGGGGATTCAGAGATCGCTCTCCGGCACCCCGCCGGAGAGGGGAATCATCTCCCAGAGGACTCTTCACCGCCATGGTCGCCTTCGGAGTGATGAGTGAGTAGTTCACCTCTGGACTATGGGTCCATAGCAGTAGCTAGATGGTCGTCTTCTCCTAATTGTGCTATCATTGTTGGATCTTGTGAGCTGCCTAACATGATCAAGATCATCTATCTGTAATGCTACATGTTGTGTTTGTTGGGATCCGATGAATATGGAATACTATGCTATGTTGATTATCAATTTATTATCTATGTGTTGTTTATGATCTTGCATGCTCTCCGTTACTAGTAGAGGCTCTGGCCAAGTTTTTGCTTGTAACTCAAAGAGGGAGTATTTATGCTCGATAGTGGGTTCATGCCTCCATTAAATCTGGGACAGTGATAGAAAGTTCTAAGGTTGTGGATGTGCTGTTGCCACTAGGGTTACAACATCGATGCTATGTCTAAGGATGTATGTGTTGATTACATTACGCACCATACTTAATGCAATTGTCTGTTGTTTGCAACTTAATACTGGAGGGGGTTCGGACGATAACCTGAAGGTGGACTTTTTAGGCATAGATGCATGCTGGATAGCGGTCTATGTACTTTGTCGTAATGCCCAATTAAATCTCACAATACTCATCATAACATGTATGTGCATGGTCATGCCCTCTTTATTTGTCAATTGCCCAACTATAATTTGTTCACCCAACATGCTTATTCTTATGGGAGAGACACCTCTAGTGAACTGTGGACCCCGGTCCATTCTTTTACATCGAATACAATCTACTGCAATACTCGTTCTATTGTTCTCTGCAAACTTCATCATCCACACTATACATCTAATCCTTTGTTACAGCAAGCCGGTGAGATTGATAACCTCACTGTTACGTTGGGACAAAGTACTTTGGTTATGTTGTGCAGGTTCCACGTTGGCGCCGGAATCCCTGGTGTTGCGCCGCACTACACTCCGCCGCCATCAACCTTCAACATGCTTCTTGGCTCCTACTGGTTCGATAAACCTTGGTTTCTTACGGAGGGAAAACTTGCCGCTGTACGCATCACACCTTCCTCTTGGGGTTCCCAACGGTCGCGTGCTGTACGCGTATCAAGATCATGCTCTCGGCGCCGTTGCCGGGGAGATCAAGACACGCTGCAAGGGGAGTCTCTACTTCCAATCTCTTTACTTTGTTTTTGTCTTGCTTTACTTTTATTTACTACTTTGTTTGCTGCATTATATCGAAAACATAAAAAAATTAGTTACTTGTTTTACTTTACTTAATATCATGCATGTTTTTATTTCACTAGTTAAGCATAATGGAAAGTAACAGTGAGCTTTTGAAGCTATTTTCTGAGTTAAGACATGGATTGTTTGATGCGAAAATTAAAAAACCTATTGAACCTTATTTGCATGCTAGTAGCAATGTTATTAGTATGAACACTATTATTTCTAAAGCTATGGAAGAATCTAAGCTTGGGGAAGCTAGTTTTGATGAGCATGATATTTTTAGTCCCCCAAGCATTGAGGAGAAAATTTTATTTGATGATACTTTGCCTCCTATTTACGATGATTATAATGATAGTGGTCTTTTGGTGCCACCTACTATGGAGAGTAAATTTTATTATGATTATACTATGCCTCCTATACTTGATGAGAATAATAATGATAGCTACTTTGTTGAATTTGCTCCCACTACAACTAATAAAATTGATTATGCTTATGTGGAGAGTAATAATTTTATGCATGAGACTCATGATAAGAATGTTTCATTTGATAGTTATATTGTTGAGTTTGCTCATGATGCTACTGGATATTATTATGAGAGAGGAAAATATGGTTGTAGAAATTTTCATGTTACTAAAACACCTCTCTTTTGCTGAAAATCTTGAAGTTGCGCTTGTCTAGTCTTTCTATGCTTGTTGCATTATGCTTCATGAACTTGTTTATTTACAAGATTCCTTTTCATAGGAAGTGGGTTAGACTTAAATGTGTTTTGAATTTGCTTTTTGATGCTCTCTTTTGCTTCAACTCTTATTTTTTGGGAGTGCATCATTAAAATTACTGAGCCCATCTTAATGGCTATAAAGAAAGCACTTCTTGGGAGATAACCCATGATTTTACTACAACACTTTTATTTTATATTTGAGTTTTGAAAGTTGTTACTACTGTAGCAACCTCTCGTTATCTTAGTTTTGTTGCATTGTTGTGCCAAGTAAAGTCTTTGATAGTAAGGTTCATACTAGATTTGGATTACTGCGCAGAAACAGATTTCTTTGCTGTCACGAATCTGGGCCTAATTCTCTGTAGTAACTCAGAAAATTCTGCCAATTTACGCGAGTGATCCTCAGATATGTACGCAACTTTCATTAAATTTGAGCATTTTCATTTGAGAAAGTCTGGTGCCTCTTAGAAATTCATCTTTACGAAGTGTTCTGTTTTGACAGATTCTGCATTTTATTTCACATTGCCTGTTTTGCTATGCTTGATGGATTTTTCTATTCCATTAACTTTCAGTAGCTTTGTGCAATGTCCAGAAGTGTTAGGAATGATTATGTCACCTCTGAACATGTGAATTTTGATTATGCACTAACCCTCTAATGAGTTGTTTTGAGTTTGGTGTGGAGGAAGTTTCCAAGGATCAAGAGAGGAGGATGATACAATATGATCAAGGAGAGTGAAAGCTCTAAGCTTGGGGATGCCCCCGTGGTTCATCCCTGCAAATTTCAAGAAGACTCAAGCTGCTTAAGCTTGGGGATGCCCAAGGCATCCCCTTCTTCATCGACAACATTATCGTGTTCCTCTAGTGAAACTATATTTTTATTCCATCACATCTTATGTGCTTTACTTGGAGCGTCTGTATGTTTTTATTTTTGTTTTGTTTGAATAAAGTTGGATCCTAGCATTCATTGTGTGGGAGAGAGACACGCTCCGCTGTTGCATATGGACAAATATGTCCTTAGGCTTTACTCATAATATTCATGGCGAAGGTTGAATCTGCTTCATTAAATTGTTATATGGTTGGAAACGGGAAATGCTACATGTAGTAATTGGTAAAATGTCTTGGATAATGTGATACTTGGCAATTGTTGTGCTCATGTTTAAGCTCTTGCATCATATACTTTGCACCTATTAATGAAGAAATACATAGAGCTTGCTAAAATTTGGTTTGCATAATTGGTCTCTCTAAGGTCTAGATAATTTCTAGTAAGGGTCGAACAACAAGGAAGACGGTGTAGAGTCTTATAATGTTTACAATATGTCTTTTATGTGATTTTTTCTGCACCGGTTCATACTTGTGTTTGCTTTACACAACCTTGCTAGCCTAAACCTTGTATCGAGAGGGAATACTTCTCATGCATCCAAAATCCTTGAGCCAACCACTATGCCATTTGTGTCCACCATACCTACCTACTACATGGTATTTCTCCGCCATTCCAAAGTAAATTGCTTGAGTGCTACCTTTAAATTTTTATCCTTTATCTTTGCAATATATAGCTCATGGGACAAATAGCCTAAAAACTATTGTGGTATTGAATATGTACTTATGCACTTTATCTCTTATTAAGTTGCTTGTTGTGCGATAACCATGTTCCTGGGGACGCCATCAACTACTCTTTGTTGAATATCATGTGAGTTGCTATGCATGTCCGTCTTGTCTGAAGTAAGGGCGATTTACCATGAGTTGAATGGTTAGACCATGCATACTGTTAGAGAAGAACATTGGGCCGCTAAATAAAGCCATGATTCATGGTGGAAGTTTCAGTATTGGACAAATATCCTCAATCTCATATGAGAACATTAATTGTTGCTAAATGCTTATGCATTAAAGAGGAGTCCATTATCTGTTGTCTATGTTGTCCCGTATGGATGTCTAAGTTGAGAATAATCAAAAGCGAGAAATCCAATGCGAGCTTTCTCCTTAGACCTTTGTACAAGCGGCATAGAGGTACCCCGTTGTGACACTTGGTTAAAACATATGTATTGCGATGATAATCCGGTAATCCGAGCTAATTAGGACAAGGTGCGGGCACTATTAGTATACTATGCATGAGGCTTGCAACTTGTAGGATATAATTTACATGATACATATGCTTTATTGCTACCGTTGACAAAATTGTTTCTTGTTTTCAAAACCAAAGCTCTAGCACAAATATAGCAATGAATGCTTCCCTCTGCGAAGGGCCTTTCTTTTACTTTTATGTTGAGTCAGTTCACCTATTTCTCTCCACCTCAAGAAGCAAATACTTGTGTGAATTGTGCATTGATTCCTACATACTTGCATATTGCACTTGTTATATTACTTTACATTGACAATATCCATGAGATATACATGTTACAAGTTGAAAGCAACCGCTGAAACTTAATCTTCCTTTGTGTTGCTTCAATGCCTTTACTTTGAATTTATTGCTTTATGAGTTAACTCTTATGCAAGACTTATTGATGCTTGTCTTGAAAGTACTATTCATGAAAAGTCTTTGCTATATGATTCATTTGTTTACTCATTGCATTACCATTGCTTCAAATCGCTGCATTCATTACATGTGCTTACAATAGTATTGATCAAGATTATGATGGCATGTCACTTCGTAAATTATCTTTGTTATCGCTTACCTACTCGTGACGAGTAGGAACTAAGCTTGGGGTGCCGATACGTCTCCAACGTATCGATAATTTCTTATGTTCCATGCCACTTTATTGATGATACCTACATGTTTTATGCATACTTTATGTCATATTTATGCATTTTCCAGCACTAACCTATTAACGAGATGCCGAAGAGCCAGTTGCTGTTTTCTGCTGTTTTTGGTTTCAGAAATCCTAGTAAGGAAATATTCTCGGAATTGGACGAAATCAACGCCCAGGATCTTATTTTTTCACGAAGCTTCCAGAACACCGGGGGAGATACGAAGTGGGGCGACGAGGCGGCTACACGCCAGGGCGGCGCGGCCCAGCCCCTGGCCGCGCGGCCCTGTTGTGTGGGCCCCTTGCGTCGTCCCTAAACCTACCTCCTCCGCCTACTTAAGCCTTCGTCGATAATAACTCCAAGCATCGAGAGCCACGATACGGAAAACCTTCCGCAGACGCCGCCGCCGCCAATCCCATCTCTGGGGATTCAGGAGATCGCTCTCCGCACCCCGCCGGAGAGGGGAATCATCTCCCGGAGGACTCTTCACCGCCATGGTCGCCTCCGGAGTGATGAGTGAGTAGTTCACCCCTGGACTATGGGTCCATAGCAGTAGCTAGATGGTCGTCTTCTCCTAATTGTGCTATCATTGTTGGATCTTGTGAGCTGCCTAACATGATCAAGATCATCTATCTGTAATGCTACATGTTGTGTTTGTTGGGATCCGATGAATATGGAATACTATGCTATGTTGATTATCAATTTATTATCTATGTGTTGTTTATGATCTTGCATGCTCTCCGTTACTAGTAGAGGCTCTGGCCAAGTTTTTGTTTGTAACTCCAAGAGGGAGTATTTATGCTCGATAGTGGGTTCATGCCTCCATTAAATCTGGGACAAGTGACGTAAAGTTCTAAGGTTGTGGATGTGATGTTGCCACTAGGGATAAAACATCGATGCTATGTCTAAGGATGTATGTGTTGATTACATTACGCACCATACTTAATGCAATTGTCTCGTTGTTTGCAACTTAATACCGGAGGGGGTTCGGACGATAACCTGAAGGTGGACTTTTTAGGCATAGATGCATGCTGGATAGCGGTCTATGTACTTTGTCGTAATGCCCAATTAAATATCACAATACTCATCATAACATGTATGTGCATGGTCATGCCCTCTTTATTTGTCAATTGCCCAACTTTAATTTGTTCACCCAACATGCTTATTCTTATGGGAGAGACACCTCTAGTGAACTGTGGACCCCGGTCCATTCTTTTACATCGAATACAATCTACCGCAATACTCGTTCTACTATTCTCTGCAAACTTCATCATCCACACTATACATCTAATCCTTTGTTACAGCAAGCCGGTGAGATTGACAACCTCACTGTTACGTTGGGACAAAGTACTTTGGTTGTGTTGTGCAGGTTCCACGTTGGCGCCGGAATCCCTGGTGTTGCACCGCACTATACTCCGCCGCCATCAACCTTCAACATGCTTCTTGGCTCCTACTGGTTCGATAAACCTTGGTTTTTTACTGAGGAAAAACTTGCCGCTGTACGCATCACACCTTCCTCTTGGGGTTCCCAACGGTCGCGTGTTGTACGCGTATCATCCTTCTTTGGAATCAAGGTGATAAAAACTGAGTTGAGCCCCTCGAAGAACTAGTCTCGATCATTGAAGACGGCTTCAACGGCTGCGAGCACGTCGCCCTTGATTATTGGCTATCAAGATTGATAGAAGGCCCAAGGGAAGCCCTCCATCCCAAGAGACTTGTCAGCTGGCATGGAGTGGATCGCAGCCCAGCCTTCATCCTCGGAGAACTCGGCATCGAGCGCAGAGAGGTACTCAAAATCGGCCTCACTGTTCGCCGATGCAGATGTGCCCCTCCGTCCTCCGCCCGAAATCGTCGCTGGCCTCGCCGTTCCCCCCACTGCACCGACGCTCCCTCCTCTCTGGCCACAGCATGTCGCCCGCTCGCTCAAACATCAACTTTTTTTTTACCAAAACTTAAATTTTAAAAATATACATGATGCGCCTTGAATATGTATAGTACCCATGGTGAATCATAATTTTAAGTGGGGCACTAGTAGTGGTGCATCAGTGGTGCTCCTCCACGGGTTGTAAAAATGTATGCGCCATGTGTAGCTATTTTCTAGTAGCGTGCCTTGATTCGCAAGCGATAATACACACTGCCTCCTTCAAAAAACAAGGCGTGGATGAGGTTAGGTGCAGCTCCACCATCTAAAAATAGGTGTCTTAGTTTTTTGTAGATAGAGATTCTGAATAAACAAAGGATTCAAAATAACGTAAAAATAGGCGGGAAATAACCTTTTTGTTTGACAAGTTTTAAACTAGTAAAGCATATCCCCAGGATAAAGAAGAAAAAAAATGGGCTAAGGAAACTCGTAAGGAAAATTCCAACCGATCATTTAGCTAAGTTTGAGTGAGTATTCAAAGCATAAAAACGTATAAATATGTCTGTTTTCAAAGCACAAAAACGTACAAATATATCTATTTTCAAAGCACAAAGAGTTCTTGATGAGATTCACTGGAGTTACTACGAGAAAACTGTTATGATACTAAACCTCATGCCTTATCAAGCATCTTATCCTATCTTAAAGTTGGCAAAAAATGCTACTCATTATAGGAATTTCGAAAAAGCAAATTTATTCATTACTAAAGCCGAAGTCAATAGGAGTACTATTATGAAAAAAAATCAGACCTAGGCTCGAGGACATAGTTTCCCCATAAAAACATGTGTCATATAACAATTATACTAAATATAGTAAAGAAATAAAGAAATCTAAATAATCTTTGGATTCATCTAAGATTCTGATTCCCAATAAAAAAATATAGAATCGAAAAATATGGGACAAAAAATAAATCCACTCGGTTTCAGACTTGGTACAACCCAAAAACAATTAATTAGGGATAGTTTTAGAAACATAAGTACATGCATGGATCGTGTAATTTTACTCCCTTCATGGGAACAGGCTATTAATAGCGTGCCATTCCAACACAGACTGCAAGTTTTAGATAGTTCTTTTTCCACGACACTACACACGATGAACTGGGACTTCCTCGCTGAAGTGCTCCGCTGCAAAGGCTTTGACGAAGGATACATCCATCACATTATGCAGCTGGTTTTGGGTGGCCATACTACGATTTCGATAAATGGGGAAGTTGGACCGTCTTCAGGAACAAGCGAGAAGTGACACAAGGGGACCCGCTCTCCTCTATTGTTCAATTTTATTGGAGAGGCAATGCATGTGCACAACATGCAATGCATTCATCGCGAACATTGCATATCTGTTCTTTTATGAACACAACTCAAAGCAACTTAGCATGTCCAATAGCTGTTGTTGTTCAACGGTTGCATCTACCAGGAACTGTAATACTACTTGTACACTGTTTATGGGCTGAATGAAAATTTAGGGAGCTATGCACCCTACCCTGTTTCAATTTTATTTTGGAGAGGCTCTCTCTTTTGCTGCTGCGTCCGCGGGCCACATTCATGGGCTAGTCCCACATTCATGGATATTGCTAATCTGAAACTCCTGCTTATGTGCTTCGAAGACATGCCAGGATTAAAAATCAACTACCAAAAAAGCGAGATCATTATTTTTGGTTAACCTAGCTCCGCTAAAATCCGGATAGCTAGCAAGTCAAACTGCAAGCTGGGTGACTTCCCCTTCATATACCTGGGCTTGCCTATCTCAAAAAGAAAGCTATCCCTTGAGCAGTGGCTTTTCTTGGTGAGGAAACTTGCAGAAAAGATAGAACCCTGGCTCGGGAGATTGTTATCCTCGGGTGGATGATAACCCACAAGTATAGGGTATCGCAACAGTCTTCGAGGGAAGTAAAACCCAAATTTATTGATTCGATACAAGGGGAGGTAAAGAATATTTATAAGCCTTAACAACTGAGTTGTCAATTCAGCTGCACCTGGAAAAGCACTTGTAACACGGGTGATGTGAAAGCAGTAGTAATATGAGAGCAATAGTAGCAGTAACACTGACAAGGGATTAACTTGTCAATGCCTATGGATTGTAGGCTAGGGTTTAGTTAGAAGTAGAGGGCAAGTAGATCTCGAAGGTTTCAGCCGAAAAGTACTCGACGGCTATGAAAACTAGGGTTTGCAGACAATGTTTCGATCGATTCTTTGTCCCTCGACTCCC
>NC_061512.1:172480609-172589530 GCF_022539505.1 Lolium rigidum | reverse complement strand
AGAATATGAGAGCAATTGTAACAGTAACACAGCAGCAATAGCAGTAACACAGAGGCAATGGCACCAGAAAATAGTTGATACTACTTCCAATGACATATAGAACGAGTATATGATGATGAGAGATGGACCGGGGTTCCCAGCTATCTACACTAGTGGTAACTCTCCAATAACAAGTGACAAGTGTTGGGTGAACAAATTATAGTTGGGCAATTGATAGGATTGAAATAGCATTAAGACAGAACATCAAGATTATTAATCATGTAGGCATGTTTTCCATATATAGTTATACGTGCTCGCAATGAGAAACTTGCATAACATCTTTTGTCCTACCAGCCGGTGGCAGCGGGCCTCAAGGAATCCTGCGGCGATTAAGGTACTCCTTTTAATAGAGCACCGGAGCAAAGCATTAACACTTGGTAAAAACATGTGATCCTCATATCACAGCCTTCCCCTCCGGTTGTCCCAATTTCTGTCACTTTGGGGCCTCGGGTTCCGGACAGCAATATGTGCAAACAACTTGTAGATACAATCTAAGAAATAAGTATAGAGCTTAAATTTAAGATCATGCCACTCGTGCACTAGTGACAAGCATTAAACACAACAAGATTGCAGCAACAATAACTTCACAAACTTTATAGATAGACTAATCATAATGTAACAATCCATCGGATCCCAACAAACACAACACCGATTACATCAGATGAATCTCAATCATGTAAGGCAGCTCATGAGATCATTGTATTGAAGTACATGGGAGAGAGAGTACCAACTAGCTACTGCTAGAACCCGTAGTCCATGGGGGAACTACTCACGGAGCATGATGGAGGCGGTGGCGTCGATGGAGATGGCTTCCGGGGGCACTTCCCCGTCCCGACAGCGTGCCGGAACAGAGATTCTGTCCCCCGAATTGGAGTTTCGCGATGGCGGCGGCGCACCTGGAGTCTTTCTGGAGTTTCGTCAATTCGTCTCGCGTTTTTAGGTCGCAAGGGCTTATATAGGTGAAGAGGCGGCGCAGGAGGGGCACCAGGGCGCCCTTGATACGCGTACAGCACGCGTCCATTGGGAACCCCAAGTGGAAGGTGTGATGCGTACAACAGCAAGTTTCCCTCAGTAAGAAACCAAGGTTTATTGAACCAGTAGGAGTCAAGAAGCACGTGAAGGTTGATGGTGGCGGAGTGTAGTGCGGCGCAACACCAGGGATTCCGGCGCCAACGTGGAACCTGCACAACACAATCAAAGTACTTTGCCCCAATGTAACAGTGAGGTTGTCAATCTCACCGAGCTTGCTCGTAACAAAGGATTAGATGTATAGTGTGGATGATGATGTTTGCAAAGAACGGTAAGAACAAGTATTGCGATAGATTGTATTCGATGTAAAAGAATGGACCGGGGTCCACGAGTTCACTAGTGGTGTCTCTCCAATAAGAAATAGCATGTTGGGTGAACAAATTACAGTTGGGCAATTGACAAATAAAGAGGGCATAACAATGCACATACATATTATGATGAGTAGTGTGAAATTCAATTGGCCATTACGACAAAGTACATAGACTGCTATCCAGCAAGCATCTATGCCTAAAAAGTCCACCTTCAGGTTAGCATCCGCACCCCTTCCAGTATTAAGTTGCAAACAACAGACAATTGCATTAAGTATGGTGCGTAATGTAATCAACACAAATATCCTTAGACAAAGCATTGATGTTTTATCCCTAGTGGCAACAGCACATCCACAACCTTAGAACTTTCTGTCACTGTCCCAGATTAAATGGAGGCATGAACCCACTATCGAGCATAAATACTCCCTCTTGGAGTTACAAGTATCAACTTGGCTAGAGCCTCTACTAGCAACGGAGAGCATGCAAGATCATAAACAACACATAGATGATAGATTGATAATCAACATAACATAGTATTCCATATTCATTGGATCCCAACAAACGCAACATGTAGCATTACAAATAGATGATCTTGATCATGTTATGTAGCTCACAAGATCGAACAATGATAGCACATGAGGAGAAGACAACCATCTAGCTACTGCTATGGACCCATAGTCCAGGGGTGAACTACTCACACATCAATCCGGAGGCGATCATGGCGATGAAGATTCCTCCGGGAGATGATTCCCCTCTCCGGCAGGGTGCCAAAGGCGATCTCCTGAATCCCCCGAGATGGGATTGGCGGCGGTGGCGTCTCTGGAAGGTTTTCCGTATCGTGGCTCTCGGTACTGGGGTATTCTCGACGAAGGCTTTAAGTAGGCGGAAGGGTAGGTTTAGGGGTGATACGTCTCCGACGTATCGATAATTTCTTATGTTCCATGCCACAATATTGATGATATCTACATGTTTTATGCATACTTTATGTCATATTTATGCATTTTCTGGAACTAACCTATTAACAAGATGCCGAAGAGCCAATTCTTGTTTTCTCGCTGTTTTTGGTTTCGAAATCCTAGTAAGGAAATATGCTCGGAATTGGACGAAATCAACGCCCAGGGGCCTATTTTCACACGAAGCTTCCAGAAGACCGAAGAGTCAACGAAGTGGGGCCACGAGGTGGCCAGGAGGTAGGGCGGCGCGGCCCCACCCTTGGCCGCGCCGACCTGTCTCCTGGGCCCCTCGCGACGCCCCCTGACCTACCCTTCCGCCTACAAATAGCCTTCGTCGCGAAACCCCCAGTACCGAGAGCCACGATACGGAAAACCTTCCGGAGACGCCGCCGCCACCAATCCCATCTCGGGGATTCGGGAGATCGCCTCCGGCACCCTGCCGGAGAGGGGATTCATCTCCCGGAGGACTCTACGCCGCCATGGTCGCCTCCGGAGTGATGAGTGAGTAGTCTACCCCTAGACTATGGGTCCATATCAGTAGCTAGATGGTTGTCTTCTCCTCATTGTGCTTAATTGTCGGGTCTTGCGAGCTGCCGAACATGATCAAGATCATCTATCTGTAATGCTATATGTTGTGTTTGTTGGGATCCGATGAATAGATAATACCATGTTATGTTGATTATCAATTTATATCTATGTGTTGTTTATGATCTTGCATGCTCTCCGTTATTAGTAGAGGCTTTGGCCAAGTTTTTGCTAGTAACTCCAAGAGGGGGTATTTATGCTCGATAGTGGGTTCATGTCTCCGTGAATGCGGGAGTGACGAGAAACCTCTAAGGTTATGGATGTGCTTGTTGCCACTAGGGATAAAACATTGATGCTATGTCCGAGGATGTAGTTATTGATTACATTACGCGCAATACTTAATGCAATTGTCTCGTTGTTAGCAACTTAATACTGGAAGGGGTTCGGATGATAACTCGAAGGTGGACTTTTTAGGCATAGATGCATGCTTGGATAGCGGTCTATGTACTTTGTCGTAATGCCCAATTAAATCTCACTATACTCATCATAATATGTATGTGCATGGTCATGCCCTCTCTATTTGTCAATTGCCCAACTGTAATTTGTTCACCCAACATGCTTGTTTATCTTATGGGAGAGACACCTCTAGTGAACTGTGGACCCCGGTCCAATTCTCTATACTGAAATACAATCTATCGCAATACTTGTTCTACTTGTTTTCTGCAAACAATCATCTTCCACACTATACATCTAATCCTTTGTTACAGCAAGCCGGTGAGATTGACAACCTCGCTTGTTTCGTTGGGGCAAAGTACTTGGTTTGTGTTGTGCAGGTTCCACGTTGGCGCCGGAATCCCTGGTGTTGCGCCGCACTACATCTCGCCGCCATCAACCTTCACGTGCTTCTTGACTCCTACTGGTTCGATAAACCTTGGTTTCTTACTGAGGGAAACTTGCCGCTGTGCGCATCACACCTTCCTCTTGGGGTTCCCAATGGACGCGTGTCGAACGGAAAGACAATACGTCAACCACGCGCATCAAGCAAATTTCTGGCGCCGTTGCCGGGGAGATCAAGACACGCTGCAAGGGGAGTCTCCACATCGCAATCTCTTTACTTTGTTTTTGTCTTGCTTTATTTTATTTACTACTTTTTTTGCTGCAGTAAATCAATATACAAAAAAATTAGTTGCTAGTTTTACTTTATTTGCTATCTTGTTTGCTATATCAAAAACACAAAAAAAATTAGTTATTAGTTTTACTTTATTTACTGTCTTGCACTCTATATTAAAAATACAAAAAAATTTAGTTACTTTTGTTACCATGTCTAGCTCTGCACCTGTTAGTACTTCGCCTGAAGAATTAGTCTTCCCTTTTAAACAAGGGGATGAGGAGAGTTTTAAAGATGCTTGGTCTAGAATTTTTTACTTCTTACCGTAAAACTGAACCTCAAATGACTCTAAGTTTGCTCCTTAGTAATTTTTATTTTGGTCTTATGATTCGCTATAGATATGCTTTGGATGCTCTAGTGGGAGGAGATTTCCTTCATTGCAATGGGGATCAAGCTTTTAATGCCATAAAGAAGTTGGTTGCATCACATGATTCAGCTAATAACTTTGATTCAGCCCTTATTAGCATTTATAATAGATTAAACAATCTCGAGATAAGTACATCTCGCTTGGATGACAACTATCGCTATGTTCGTAACCATCTTGAACAAGTTTTAGTGAACTCTGAACCTTCATTATGGGATCCTACTGTTAAAATTGTTATCGGTGATAAAACTCTTCATGCCAATTGTGATATTATGTCTGAATTTTGCCTTATACTTAGTAGTATTTATGAATCCTTGAAACTTTGGGGAGTTGATGAAGGAGGAGAAGAAATAACTCTTATTGATAACTCTGTTATAATTCCTAAGGGAATAGCCGCAGGTGTGCATACAACCATTTTTGGAAGAACAATATCCATTGATTATCTTGTTATTGAATGTGTAGGAACAGGACAAATCACACTCGGAAGATCCCTGCTGAAACTATTGGGAGCAGTCATAGATATGGGAGAAGGCACCCTGAAATTCACCTCTACACCGGGGGGAAGACATATATTCCCTAAATCAAAGAAAAATAAAAAGAAAGGTAAGGGTAAAGCCCAAGGTAATGTTGATACACCATCTCTCGATAATACTTGATACACACTTTCTGCGCCTAGCTGAAAGGCGTTAAAAAAAAGCGCTTATGGGAGACAACCCATGTTTTTACTACAGTACCTTTGTTTTTATTTTGAGTCTTGGAAGTTGTTTACTACTGTAGCAACCTCTCCTTATCTTAGTTTAGTGTTTTGTTGTGCCAAGTAAAGTCGTTGATAGTAAGGTTCATACTAGATTTGGATTACTGCGCAGAAACATATTTCTTTGCTGTCACGAATCTGGGCAAAATTCTCTGTAGGTAACTCATAAAATTATGCCAATTTACGTGAGTAATCCTCAGATATGTACGCAACTTTCATTCAATTTGAGCATTTTCATTTGAGCAAGTTTGGTGCCTCAATAAAATTCGTCATTATGAACTGTTCTGTTTTGACAGATTCTGCCTTTTATTTCGCATTGCCTATTTTGCTATGCTTGATGGATTTTTCAATTCCATTGACTTTCAGTAGCTTTGTGCAATGTACAGAAGTGTTAAGAATGATTATGTCACCTCTGAACATGTATATTTTAATTGTGCACTAACCCTCTAATGAGTTGTTTTGAGTTTGGTGTGGAGGAAGTTTTCAAGGATCAAGAGAGGGAGATGATACAACATGATCAAGGAGAGTGAAAGCTCTAAGCTTGGGGATGCCCCGGTGGTTCACCCCTGCATATATCAAGAAGACTCAAGCGTCTAAGCTTGGGGATGCCCAAGGCATCCCCTTCTTCATCGACAACATTATCAGGTTCCTCCCCCGAAACTATATTTTTATTCCATCACATCTTATGTGCTTTGTTTGGAGCGTCGGTTTGTTTTGTTTTTTGTTTTGTTTGAATAAAATGGATCCTAGCATTCTTTGTGTGGGAGAGAGACACGCTCCGCTGTAGCATATGGACAAGTATGTCCTTAGGCTCTACTCATAATATTCATGGCGAAGTTTCTTCTTCGTTAAATTGTTATATGGTTGGAATTGGAAAATGATACATGTAGTAATTTGCTATAATGTCTTGGATAATGTGATACTTGGCAATTGTTGTGCTCATATTTAAGCTCTTGCATCATATACTTTGCACCTATTAATGAAGAAATACATAGAGCATGCTAAAATTTGGTTTGCATATTTGGTCTCTCTAAGGTCTAGATAATTTCTAGTATTGAGTTTGAACAACAAGGAAGACGGTGTAGAGTCTTATAATGTTTACAATATGTCTTTTATGTGAGTTTTGCTGCACCGGTTCATCCTTGTGTTTGTTTCAAATAGCCTTGCTAGCCTAAACCTTGTATCGAGAGGGAATACTTCTCATGCATCCAAAATACTTGAGCCAACCACTATGCCATTTGTGTCCAACATACCTACCTACTACATGGTATTTCTCCGCCATTCCAAAGTAAATTGCTTGAGTGCTACCTTTAAAATTTCTATCCTCTACCTTTACAATATATAGCTCACGGGACAAATAGCTTAAAAACTATTGTGGTATTGAATATGTACTTATGCACTTTATCTCTTATTAAGTTGCTTGTTGTACGATAACCATGTTCCTGGGGACGCCATCAACTACTCTTTGTTGAATATCATGTGAGTTGCTATGCATGTCCGTCTTGTCTGAAGTAAGGGAGATTTACCACCTTTATGGTTAGAGCGTGCATATTGTTAGAGAAGAACATTGGGCCGCTAACTAAAGCCATGATCCATGGTGGAAGTTTCAGTTTTGGACATATATCCTCAATCTCATATGAGAAAATTAATTGTTGCTACATGCTTATGCATAAAAGAGGAGTCCATTATCTGTTGTCTATGTTGTCCCGGTATGGATGTCTAAGTTGAGAATAATCAATAGCGAGAAATCCAATGCGAGCTTTCTCCTTAGACCTTTGTATAGGCGGCATAGAGGTACCCCTTTGTGACACTTGGTTAAAACATGTGCATTGCGATAATACTGGTAATCCAAGCTAATTAGGACAAGGTGCGGGCACTATTAGTATACTGTGCATGAGGCTTGCAACTTGTAAGATATAATTTACATAACACATATGCTTTATTACTACCGTTGACAAAATTGTTTCTTGTTTTCAAAATCAAAGCTCTAGCACAAATATAGCAATCGATGCTTTCCTCTTTGAAGGACCATTCTTTTACTTTTATTGTTGAGTCAGTTCACCTATCTCTCTCCACCTCAAGAATCAAACACTTGTGTGAACTGTGCATTGATTCCTACATACTTGCATATTGCACTTGTTATATTACTTTACATTGACAACTATCCATGAGATATACATGTTATAAGTTGAAAGGAACCGCTGAAACTTCATCTTCCTTTGTGTTGCTTCAATGCCTTTACTTTGAATTATTGCTTTATGAGTTAACTCTTATGCAAGACTTATTGATGCTTGTCTTGAAGTACTATTCATGAAAAGTCTTTGCTATATGATTCACTTGTTTACTCATGTCATATACATTGTTTTGATCGCTGCATTCATTACATATGCTTACAATAGTATGATCAAGGTTATGATGGCATGTCACTCCAGAAATTATCTTCGTTTATCGTTTACCTGCTCGGGACGAGCAGAAACTAAGCTTGGGGATGCTGATACGTCTCCGACGTATCGATAATTTCTTATGTTCCATGCTACATTATTGATGATATCTACATGTTTTATGCATACTTTATGTCATATTTATGCATTTTCCGGCACTAACCTATTAACAAGATGCCGAAGAGCCGATTCTGTCGTTTTATGCTGTTTTTGGTTTCAGAAATCCTAGTAAGGAAATATTCTCGGAATTGGACGAAATCAACGCCCGGGGCCTATTTTCACACGAAGCTTCCGGAAGACCGAAGAGTCAACGAAGTGGGGCCACGAGGTGGCCGGGAGGTAGGGCGGCGCGGCCCCACCCTTGGCCGCGCCGACCTGTCTCCCGGGCCCCTCGCAACGCCCCCGACCTACCCTTCCGCCTACAAATAGCCTTCGTCGCGAAACCCCCGATACCGAGAGCCACGATACGGAAAACCTTCCGGAGACGCCGCCGCCGCCAATCCCATCTCGGGGGATTCGGGAGATCGCCTCCGGCACCCTGCCGGAGAGGGGATTCATCTCCCGGAGGACTCTACGCCGCCATGGTCGCCTCCGGAGTGATGAGTGAGTAGTCTACCCCTGGACTATGGGTCCATAGCAGTAGCTAGATGGTTGTCTTCTCCTCATTGTGCTTAATTGTCGGGTCTTGTGAGCTGCCGAACATGATCAAGATCATCTATCTGTAATGCTATATGTTGTGTTTGTTGGGATCCGATGAATAGAGAATACCATGTTATGTTGATTATCAATTTATATCTATGTGTTGTTTATGATCTTGCATGCTCTCCGTTATTAGTAGAGGCTCTGGCCAAGTTTTTGCTAGTAACTCCAAGAGGGGTATTTATGCTCGATAGTGGGTTCATGTCTCTGTGAATGCAGGGAGTGACGAAACCTCTAAGGTTATGGATATGCTTGTTGCCACTAGGGATAAAACATTGATGCTATGTCCGAGGATGTAGTTATTGATTACATTACGCGCAATACTTAATGCAATTGTCATGTTGTTAGCAACTTAATGTCGGAAGGGGTTCGGATGATAACTCGATGGTGGACTTTTTAGGCATAGATGCATGCTTGGATAGCGGTCTATGTACTTTGTCGTAATGCCCAATTAAATCTCACTATACTCATCATAATATGTATGTGCATGGTCATGCCCTCTCTATTTGTCAATTGCCCAACTGTAATTTGTTCACCCAACATGCTTGTTTATCTTATGGGAGAGACACCTCTAGTGAGCTGTGGACCCCGGTCCAATTCTCTATACTTGAAATACAATCTACTGCAATACTTGTTCTCATTGTTTTCCGCAAACAATCATCTTCCACACTATACATCTAATCCTTTGTTACAGCAAGCCGGTGAGATTGACAACCTCGCTGTTTCGTTGGGGCAAAGTACTTGGTTTGTGTTGTGCGGGTTCCACGTTGGCACCGGAATCCCGGTGTTGCGCCGCACTACATCTCGCCGCCATCAACCTTCACGTGCTTCTTGACTCCTACTGGTTCGATAAACCTTGGTTTCTTACTGAGGGAAACTTGCCGCTGTGCGCATCACACCTTCCTCTTGGGGTTCCCAACGGACGCGTGTCGAACGGAAAGACAATACGTCAACCACGCGCATCAAGGGGCGACACGAGGGGGCCACACACTAGGGCGGCGCGGCCCCCCTAGGCCGCACGACCCTAGTGTGGCGGCGCCTCGTCGCCCCACTTCGTATTCCTTTCGGTCTTCTGGAAGCTTCGTGGAAAAATAAGACCCTGGGCGTTGATTTCATCCAATTCCGAGAATATTTCCTTTGTAGGATTTCTGAAACCAAAAACAGCAAAAAATAGCAACTGGCTCTTCGGCATCTCGTCAATAGGTTAGTGCCGGAAAATGCATAAATATGACATAAAGTGTGTATAAAACATGTGAGTATCATCATAAAAGTAGCATGGAACATAAGAAATTATAGATACGTTTGAGACGTATCAAGCATCCTCAAGCTTAGTTCCTACTCGTCCTCGAGTAGGTAAACGATAACAAAGATAATTTCTGAAGTGACATGCTATCATAATCTTGATCAATACTATTGTAAAGCACATGAGATGAATGCAGCGATTCGAAGCAATGGTAAAGACAATAAGTAAACAACTGAATCATATAGCAAAGACTTTTCATGAATAGTACTTTCAAGACAAGCATCAATAAGACTTGCATAAGAGTTAACTCATAAAGCAATGGATTCATAGCAGAAAGTTTTGAAGCAACACAAAGGAAGATATAAGTTTCAGCGGTTGCTTTCAACTTCAACATGTTTATCTCATGGATAATTGTCAACATAAAGCAATATAACAAGTGCAATAGGTAAACATGTAAGAATCAATGCACAGTTGACACAAGTGTTTGCTTTTAAGATAGAACGAAGTAGGTAAACTGACTCAACATAAAAGTAAAAGAAAGGCCCTTCGCACAGGGAAGCATGGATTACTATACTTGTGCTAGAGCTTTTATTTTGAAAACAAGAAACAATTTTGTCAACGGTAGTAATAAAGCATATGTGTTATGTATAGGACATCTTATAAGTTGCAAGCCTCATGCATAGAATACCAATAGTGCCCGCACCTTGTCCTAATTAGCTTGGATTTACATGGATTATCATTGCATAGCATATGTTTCAACCAAGTGTCACAAAGGGTACCTCTATGCCGCTTGTACAAAGGTCTAAGGAGAAAGTTCGCATTGGATTTCTCGCTTTTGATTATTCTCAACTTAGACATCCATACCGGGACAACATAGACAACAGATAATGGACTCCTCTTTAATGCATAAGCATTCAACAACAATTAATATTCTCATAAGAGATTGAGGATTGATTGTCCAAACTGAAACTTCCACCATGGATCATGGCTTTAATTAGCGGTCCAATGTTCTTCTCTAACAATATGCATACTCATGATAAATCACCCTTACTTCAGACAAGACGAACATGCATAGCAACTCACATGATATTCAACAAAGGTAATAGTTGATGGCGTCCCCAGAAACATGGTTACCGCTCAACAAGCAACTTATTAAGAAATAAGATACATAAGTACATATTCAATACCACAATAGTTTTTAAGCTATTTTCCCATGAGCTATATATTGCAAAGACAAAGAATGGAATTTTAAAGGTAGCACTCAAGTAATTTACTTTGGAATGGCAGAAAAATACCATGTAGTAGGTAGGTATGGTGGACACAAATGGCATAGTTTTTGGCTCAAGGATTTGGATGCACGAGAAGTATTCCCTCTCAATACAAGGCTTAGGCTAGCAAGGTTGTTTGAAGCAAACACATGTATGAACCGGTACAGCAAAACTTACATAAGAACATATTGCAAGCATTATAAGACTCTACATTGTCTTTCTTGTTGTTCAAACACCTCACCAGAAAATATCTAGACTCTAGAGAAACCAATCATGCAAACCAAATATCAACAAGCTCTACAGTATTTCTTCACTAATAGGTGCAAAGTATATGATGCAAAAGCTTAAACATGAGAACAACAATTGCCAAGTATCAAATTATTCAAGACATTATACCAATTACCACATTTAGCATTTTCCGTTTCCAACCCTATAACAATTAACGAAGCAGTTTCAACCTTCGCCATGAATATTTAAGAATAAAGGTAAGAACATATGTGTTCATATGCAATAGCGGAGCATGTCTCTCTCCCACACAATGAATGCTAGGATCCAATTTTATTCAAACAAAACAAAAATAAAAACAAACAGAAGCTCCAAGCAAAGCACATAAGATGTGACGGAATAAAAATATAGTTTCACTAGAGGTGACCTGATAATTTGTCGATGAAGAAGGGGATGCCTTGAGCATCCTCAAGCTTATGCTTGAGTGTTCTTGAAATATGCAGGGATGAACCACGAGGGCATCCCCAAGCTTAGAGCTTTCACTCTCCTTGATCATATTGTATCATCCTCCTCTCTTGACCCTTGAAAACTTCCTCCACACCAAACTCGAAACAAACTCATTAGAGGGTTAGTGCATAATCAAAAATTCACATGTTCAGAGGTGAAATAATCATTCTTAACACTTCTGGACATTGCACAAAGCTACTGAAAGTTAATGGAACAAAGAAATCCATCAAACATAGCAAAACAGGCAATGCGAAATAAAATGCAGAATCTGTCAAAACAGAACAGTCTGTAAAGACGAATTTTTCTGGGGCACTTAAATTGCTCAAAAGAAAATGCTCAAATTGAATGAAATTTGCGTACATATCCGAGGATCACTCATGTAAATTGGCAGAATTTTCTGAGTTACCTACAGAGAATACTACTCAAATTCGTGACAGCCAGAAATCTGTTTCTGCGCAGTAATCCAAATCTAGTATGAATCTTACTATCAAAGACTTTACTTGGCACAACAATGCAATAAAATAAAGATAAGGAGAGGTTGCTACAGTAGTAACAACTTCCAAGACTCAAATATAAAACAAAAGTGCAGAAGTAAAATCATGGGTTGTCTCCCATAAGCGCTTTTCTTTAACGCCTTTCAGCTAGGCACAGAAAGTGTGAATCAAGTGTTATCAAGAGATGAAACATTAACATTCTTACCAGGGGTGTTGGGAGTTTCCTCAACAATGCATTGTATCTGGTCTATGTAAGTTTCTCCTCTTCGTACGCTTTTAGGCTTGCTATTCTCATCAAACAAATTTTCAGGAACAAGCCAAGCATAGTTATTTTCTAGAGCTTCATGCATTCCTAGGAGCTTACTAGGTATCGGTACTTTAATCTCCCCACCATCATTAACATTATTAGTGTACCTTATTCTATCCATGTCAATCTTTTCAAGTGTTCTTTTAAAATCTGTGAACAAACCAAGCCTCTTATGCTTAATAAAAACTTTTCTAGCTTCTTTAGCTATATCTTCATATTCTCTAACAAGGACTTTTAAAACAAAATCTCTCTTTTCTCCCATCTCCATATCAGAAAGTTTAAGAAACATATGTTGTATTATGGGATTGAGATTAACAAATCTAGTTTCCAACATGTGTACTAAACAGGCAGAAGCACTTTCATAAGTAGGAGCAACTTTTAATAATGGTATATTTTCAAAATCTTCATCCATGCTAACATGGGTGAAATTTGTTTCTATATTATCTCTTCCAATGATAGACCCTTGTCCTACCGGTATATCTTTCAGAGTAAACTTAGGAGGAAACATGATGAAATAAATAAAGTAAATGCAAGTAACTAATTTTTGTGTGTTTTTAATATGGAGAACGCAAACAAGATAGTAAATAAAGTAAAACAAATAACTAATTTCTTTGTATTTTTGATATAGTGAGCAAACAAAGCAGTAAATAAAGTAAAGTAAAGCAAGACAAAAACAAAGTAAAGAGATTGGAAGTGGAGACTCCCCTTGCAGCGTGTCTTGATCTCCCCGGCAACGGCGCCAGAAATTTAGCTTGATACGCGTACATCACGCGTCCGTTGGGAACCCCAAGTGGAAGGTGTGATGCGTACAACAGCAAGTTTCCCTCAGTAAGAAACCAAGGTTTATCGAACCAGTAGGAGTCAAGAAGCACGTGAAGGTTGATGGTGGCGGAGTGTAGTGCGGCGCAACACCAGGGATTCTGGCACCAACGTGGAACCTGCACAACACAATCAAAGTATTTTGCCCCAACGTAACAGTGAGGTTGTCAATCTCACCGGCTTGCTGTAACAAAGGATTAGATGTATAGTATGGATTATGATGTTTGCAAAGCACAGTAAGAACAAGTATTGCAGTAGATTGTACTCGATGTAAAAGAATGGACCGGGGTCCACAGTTCACTAGTGGTGTCTCTCCAATAAGAAATAGCATGTTGGGTGAACAAATTACAGTTGGGCAATTGACAAATAAAGAGGGCATAACAATGCACATACATATTATGATGAGTAGTGTGAAATTCAATTGGGCATTACGACAAAGTACATAGACCGCTATCCGAGCATGCATCTATGCCTAAAAAGTCCACCTTCGGGTTAGCATCCGCACCCCTTCCAGTATTAAGTTGCAAACAACAGACAATTGCATTAAGTATGGTGCATAATGTAATCAACACAAATATCCTTAGACAAAGCATTGATGTTTTATCCCTAGTGGCAACATCATATCCACAACCTTAGAACTTTCTGTCACTGTCCCAGATTAAATGGAGGCATGAACCCACTATCGAGCATAAATACTCCCTCTTGGAGTTACAAGTATCAACTTGGCCGGAGCCTCTACTAGCAACGAAGAGCATGCAAGATCATAAACAACACATAGATGATAGATTGATAATCAACATAACATAGTATTCCATATTCATCGGATCCCAACAAATGCAACATGTAGCATTACAAATAGATGATCTTGATCATGTTAGGCAGCTCACAAGATCGAACAATGATAGCACATGAGGAGAAGACAACCATCTAGCTACTGCTATGGACCCATAGTCCAGGGGTGAACTACTCACACATCAATCCGGAGGCGATCATGGCGATGAAGAGTCCTCCGGGAGATGATTCCCCTCTCCGGCAGGGTGCCGGAGGCGATCTCCTGAATCACCCGAGATGGGATTGGCGGTGGCGGCGTCTCTGGAAGGTTTTCCGTATCGTGGCTCTCGGTACTGGGGTATTCTCGACGAAGGCTTTAAGTAGGCGGAATGGTAGGTTTAGGGGCGACACGAGGGGGCCACACACTAGGGCGGCGCGGGCCCTCCCTAGGCCGCGCGTCCCTAGTGTGGCGGCGCCTCCTCGCCCCACTTCGTATTCCTTTCGGTCTTCTGGAAGCTTCGTGGAAAAATAAGACCCTGTGCGTTGATTTCGTCCAATTCCGGGAATATTTCCTTTGTAGGATTTCTGAAACCAAAAACAGCAGAAAACAGCAACTGGCTCTTCGGCATCTCGTCAATAAGTTAGTGCCGGAAAATGCATAAATATGACATAAAGTGTGTATAAAACATGTGAGTATCATCATAAAAGTAGCATGGAACATAAGAAATTATAGATACGTTTGAGACGTATCAGCCCTCCCCACCTGGTGGCGCGGCCAGGCCTAGGACCGCGCCCAGGTGTGGTGTGGTGGCCCCCTGGCCCGCCTCCGACTCCCCTTCGGTGTTCTGGAGCCTTCCGGGAAAAATAACATATTTGGTCTTTGTTTCGTCGAATTCCGAGAATATTGCCCGAACAGCCTTTCTGGAACCAAAAACAACAGAAAACAGGAACTGGCACTGTGGCATCTTGTTAATAGGTTAGTTCCGTAAAACGCATAAAAATATTATAAAGTGTGAGCAAAACATGTAGGTATTGCCATAAAACAAGCATGAAACATCAGAAATTATAGATACGTTGGAGACGTATCAGTGGAAGATTTATTCTCTCCAGTGCATGCCTCGTCATGTTTCCGATGTTTTCTATGGGGCTATTTCTCTTGCATGATGAGATTCGTGCGAGATTCGATGCCCACATATAGAAGTTTTACTGGGAAGGCTCAGGCCCGAAACGCAAGTATCACCTCGTTAACTGGCCAATGATATGCAGACTTAAGGAAATAGGGGGCCTTGGATTTCTCAATACAAAGAAAATGAACATGGCTCTCCTTCTCAAGTGGGTGTGGAGGCTCTACCAAGACGAAGACAACTGGGCCAAGATTATTCGCGCAAAGTACGCTGATGCCTCTGACCTGTTTGCGGGTACTGGTCAAGGGAGCTCCCAATTTTGAAAAAAAATCTTCACAAGGTTAAACACCTTTTTAAAGTTAGGGCTAAGCATGAGGTAAGGGATGGAGCACATACCAATTTTTGGCTGGACTGGTGGCTGGGTAGTGATGGCGTGTAACTCACACGTTCGTTGGGAACCCCAAGAGGAAGGTATGATGCGCACAGCAGCAAGTTTTCCCTCAGAAAGAAACCAAGGTTTATCGAACCAGGAGGAGCCAAGAAGCACGTTGAAGGTTGATGGCGGCGGGATGTAGTGCGGCGCAACACCAGGGATTCCGGCGCCAACGTGGAACCTGCACAACACAACCAAAGTACTTTGCCCCAACGAAACAGTGAGGTTGTCAATCTCACCGGCTTGCTGTAACAAAGGATTAACCGTATTGTGTGGAAGATGATTGTTTGCGAGAAAACGAGTAGAACAGTATTGCGGTAGATTGTATTTCGGTATAGAGAATTGGACCGGGGTCCACAGTTCACTAGAGGTGTCTCTCCCATAAGATAAACGGCATGTTGGGTGAACAAATTACGGTTGGGCAATTGACAAATAAAGAGGGCATGACCATGCACATACATATTATGATGAGTATAGTGAGATTTAATTGGGCATTACGACAAAGTACATAGACCGCCATCCGAGCATGCATCTATGCCTAAAAAGTCCACCTTCGAGGTTATCATCCGAACCCCCTCCGGTATTAAGTTGCTAACAACGAGACAATTGCATTAAGTATTGCGCGTAATGTAATCAGTAACTACATCCTTGAACATAGCACCAATGTTTTATCCCTAGTGGCAACGACACATCCACAACCTTAGAACTTTTCGTCACTTGTCCCGGATATCAATGGAGGCATGAACCCACTATCGAGCATAAATACTCCCTCTTGGAGTTACAAGCATCTACTTGGCCGAGCATCTACTAGTAACGGAGAGCATGCAAGATCATAAACAACACATAGACATAACTTTGATAATCAACATAACAAGTATTCTCTATTCATCGGATCCCAACAAACGCAACATATAGAATTACGAGATAGATGATCTTGATCATGTTAGGCAGCTCACAAGATCCGACAATTAAGCACAATGGGGAGAAGACAACCATCTAGCTACTGCTATGGACCCATAGTCCAGGGGTAGACTACTCACTCATCACTCCGGAGGCGACCATGGCGGCGTAGAGTCCTCCGGGAGATGAATCCCCTCTCCGGCAGGGTGCCGGAGGCGATCTCCTGAATCCCCCGAGATGGGATCGGCGGCGGCGGCGTCTCTGGAAGGTTTTCCGTATCGTGGCTCTCGGTACTGGGGGTTTCGCGACAGAGGCTTTAAGTAGGCGGAAGGGAAGGTCAGGAGGCGGCACGAGGGCCCCACACTACAGGTCGGCGCGGCCAAGGGGCAGGCCGCGCCGCCCTAGGGTGTGGGCGCCTCGTGGCCCCACTTCGTCTCCTCTTCGGTCTTCCGGAAGCTTCGTGGCAAAATAGTACCTCGGGCGTTGATTTCGTCCAATTCCGAGAATATTTCGTTACTAGGATTTCGAAACCAAAAACAGCAGAAAACGACAAGCGGCACTTCGGCATCTTGTTAATAGGTTAGTTCCAGAAAATGCACGAATATGACATAAAGTGTGCATAAAACATGTAGATAACATCAATAATGTGGCATGGAACATAAGAAATTATCGATACGTCGGAGACGTATCAGGTAGCGCCCCCCTCAAGGACACCTCCCCCCTCTTTGTTGTTTGTGACAACCATTCGCTTTCGGTGGCCAACACTTAGCGTAACTCAGAATTGGAGACCTTCTTTCGTCGCTCCCTAGACCAGTAGGGCATGTTCCAGTGGCGGGATTTGTTGGATGTTGTCAACAATGTGGAGCTTTGTCCTGGGCGTGATAAGGTTTCCTAGCATTTGGAATCTTCGAGCAGATTCTCTCTCAAGTCAATGTACTCTAAACTTTCACATGGCGCGAAGGTAGCTCAATTTGAAGACATGTGGGAAACAAAAGTTCCTCTGAAGATTAAAATCTTCTCTTGGCATCTAGCGCTTGACAAGTTCCATTAGAGCCAGCAGACCGTCATCTGTCACGGCCCTTCGAATGGTGCTTGCACCCTCTGTGGGGTGTTAGAGGATGCGAACCACATTTGCTTTTCATGTTCCATTGCTTAGTTTTCTTGATCCGTGATGCGTCAGCTATTTGGGTGTAATTGACGTCCTGCCAATTTTGTTCAATTTCGTGCCATTTTGTGCGGTTTCACGGGCTATAATCGGCGGATTTTTTTGGGTCTTTTTCCTTGCACAATCTTGGGTGTTATGGAAAACACACAACAAACTTAGGGCATGTACTATGCTGGAGAAGGCAGCCCTCCCTTGTGCCTTCCACGTAAGCAAGAGAAGGCAAAACAAACATCTGCTACAACGCATTGTTGCTTAGAGTTATCTCTAACGCTTTAAATGCTAGCAAAAAATCAGGGATCAACAATAAACAGTATATGTGCGGACTATGGTGTGTTTCATGAGTGTGCAAATCGTATGTGTTGTCCACCAAATACAAACGGATCAAGATGTTGAATATATTATGACTGGAATAACTCCACAGTTGAAATACATGAGAAAAATGCGGTCGATCAACAAGTCATGGCAAAGATGAATTTATTCATGTTGCGACTCTTATATGATCTCTTGGTATGTGCCTTCTTGGTCCACTACGACGACGAGATGATTCTGCACTTCGTTCTTCAAGCTTGGCCTTCAACTTCCCTGCAATCTTCCGACCAATCGAATCTAGAAACTCTTGCTCTGCCAAGAAATCTTCTAGTGTGTACACAATAGCTGGGTCTACATCATCAGCTGCATCAAAATCATCGGAGGAGCTGTCGCCTGATTGAGACATAGCCTATGTAGATTGCAAACATAAGTTGTGTTTTGGGCGTGTAAGATCTATTCGGGGGTGGGTTTCATGTATATATATATAGCATATCCGACGTGAAAAGCAAGGATACATGCGAGTTGAAAAATCGGACTTGAAGTCCTTGACATACACGGCACACTAGTAGCCCAAGTTCCGAGATAAATACAACTCGTGAAACACAGTTCAGATCCAAAACAACTCAAAATAAGACTTTCCTTGAGACACGTGCACGTATTGCCAATTTGAAACAATGAAAACTCTATCAATTTCCTTGAGACACACACATACTCCAAGTTTGAAACCAAAACATGTACTGTATAATATTAAGAAAGGCAACAGAAACCTCATACAGTATAATAATTCCTGTGCGTTCAATTTATACTCTAAGACGAACACGAATATAAAAACCATGCGTAAATCATTTGAAACTTGTGGAGACACACGACAGGTAGTTCGGCACCAACAGTTGCGCCGAAGTTTCCGGCGGACATGAAGTCAAGAGCCAGCACTACAAAACACAATATTTATGCAAACTCAGCAGCTAGTACATGACGTTAATCTATATAGCCTTATTGGTATTAATGCTTACCTTTCAACTTTGATGAGTTTTCCCCCATAATGTTTCCCGCATTAATGAAATTGCCTTCAAATGCTCAGCTTTCATATCATCAGGCATCCCGCTAGTGTCATGTGTGAGGAGCTTAGTGTATTGCTCTAGCATTTTGGCTTTTGTCTTTGCCTCCTTGTTCTCCTTTGCTGCCTCTAGGGCGAGCCGTGATGCCTCAACTTTATCCTGTGAAATACGTTTTTGTACTTCTAGCATCTGCAGGTGCGATTTTTGCTAGCTTCTTCCCGAGCTTCAATATACCTATCAAGCTCTTCCATATCCTTTGACACCTGCTTATTCTTTCCTTTGCCATCTCTTTCAGCTTTAGCCTTTTTGACCCCCATAGAAGGACGTGGAATGTCATCAGTTTCTATAGCAGATAACTTAACCCCCACATCTCCCAGATCAGCCACATCACGTTTCTTTGATCCGTGCATTTCTGCATTGTAAGCGTGCCACTTCGGAAATTTTTTACATGCCTCCCAAGTATCCTTATGCGAAACGGCCCATGGTCCTTTTCATACTTCCTTTGGACCTTTGTCATCAAATCAGCTTCACTCTGTCCACTAGAATATACCCGACTTATCTCTATATAAACAAGCATGGAAATCATTTACAATTTTGTTTACTTTATGCCAACGGCTCATGCATTGCTTCATTTGCCTTTTTCGAGTGGTGTCGGACGTGTTGCTATTGTACTCAGCAGTCCACGACATCCCAATACTGATCATTCTTCTTGTAGTTTCCACTCGATAGCATCATTTGAGTTACTCAGCCAAGCACTCATCTACATTGGAGAATAAAACCTTTGTTAATCTTGGACATATGCATAGGGCCGGCCATATTTAGTAAGGAATGCAAGAAATTTAGAAACTCACCAATCTTTCATCCTCCTTTGTTGTCCATGTCATTCGTTTTTTATTGCTAGGTTCTCCATCATCACCATCTTCAAGATTAATACTCCTAGAATGTGCACGCTTATTCGATGCTTTCTTTTGGGTCTTTTGGTACCGGATGGATGTGCTGCTACTAATGGAGTGTGTTGTGCGGAACTACCAACAAAATTGTAGTTTTGTGGCATATCTGGATGGCTAGGAATTTGATGTGGAAAAGGGAAACTAGCAGGAGTTTGTAAAAGATTCACATAACCTTCTGGTGGATGAACATCATTTACCCTAGACAGGACAAACATTGAAATGTTAAAATAATACATGATAACACTATGAGAGAGAAAAAACTAGTTCAGCATTGATTAACAATTTATTACCAAGCACTATCTTTACTTAAATATAAATAGTTAGGGGAAGATAGCTATTTACCTAGAAAAATAACTATATGGTTTGGTTAGAAAGTTAGGATTCTACGCGTAGGTGTGAAAGTACTCGTAATTTATAGCTTTCCAATACTTACGAATCTACATATAATTTTGTATTCGCTTCACACTATAATTAGAGGGGAGGAGCTTCGGGGTCAATTGTTGATGAATCCCAGCAAAATGAATGTGCAATTCTCCGAGCAGATCATCAATAACCGTACTGAAGGCTTTTAAAATTGTACATTAACTAGAGGTCTGAAGCAAAGACAACTATGTGGAAGATACCTGTACATAGACTAAGAAAATTCGATGCTTCCTATCATTTTGCTCTGTAATACGAATCTAGTATTTTCTAATCCTCCGGCCGAGCAACCCATCCCATCTAATAAAGCTTACAAATTCGAGAGTGCAGATTGCAGCATATTGATTCACTTAGATATAAAATTAGGACCACCGAGCATCATCGGATCAACCGGATAATAAAGATGAAGAGAAGATCCATTCGAGAGAAGTACAAGGAGAAGGGCCTGACTTACCAATCCGTTGGAGAAACAAGATTGGGGTCACTAGCGGCCGCCCCGCCCCACCAAACTTTGGAGGCGGCCGAGTCAGATCCGGCATAGTCCGGCCGTGTGGGAGGAAACACGGGCACTGGGGGTGGAGAAGTGTATCCACGAATGTGCAGAGACGAAGGTGCTTCATTCCGAGCTTGCTGCCTGTGAGACATGGCCGGAGAAGTGGTGGCTCAGATGGATTTCCGTTGCTGATGGTAGTGGCGGCGGTAGGGTTTGGTTTCTCGTTCCTCGATTGGGTGTGGATATATGCCATCGAGAGAGGAGGATTCGGCGCTGGGAGAACAAGAATTTGGCGCGCCAAGCAAAAATAATTCGCGCCAGATGACGAAATTAGCTTTCGGAGCAGGGGATTTGGAAAGCGCGAGGATAGGAGAGGGCAAGACGTACAACACGAAAGTATGCCTTCTCCTTCTTAGCAAGAGATGATCTCTTACGGAAGGGAAGGCTCGCGCGATTTTACGTTCTCTCTCTGCTCCATGTCACGAAACGTCCTACGTGTCATGGTTAAGAGAAGGCTGACATCAGAGCGTTGTACATGCCCTTAGTACTAAGAGGATTATTAACCACCCCACTGACATTAATATATAAAACTGTCATTTTCTTGCAGTTTTGGACTCTCAAATTTAAGGCAAAGGAAAAGGAGGAACTAAGCTGAATGGCACGCAAGCTAAGTGAGGCCATGATGCCAACAATCACAGTCCTAGTGTTTCCCCCTCCTGCTTTGTGCTGCTCGGAGCTTCGGTCTGTTAGTGGGGAGGCCGACCCCTGTATCATCTTGGGGGAGACTCGTATAGGATCAGCTCATTAGGTGAGATCATAGGATCATTTCTTAAAAATCATACTTACAAAATGCAAGAAAATCGGGAAAAAGTTTACAACATACCTATAGTCTGTATTTACAACTCCAAAATTTTTTAGCTCAAAACTCTATCTACATTTAGAGAAACAAAAAAGACAAATTCTGTTGTGAATAGGGTCAATCTTGGGTGAATAGTGTATCACAATATTCACTCCCAAACTTATCTTTTTCGATCTCTGAATGTAGATGGAATTTGAAGTAGCAATTTTTGTGTGTTGCATATATAGCACGGATGTGTGTTGTCACTTTTTTAAAGAATATTTGAACATGATTCTTGTATTAAAAAAAACGATCTCACAGATTCTATCTAAATCAGATCCTACCCAAGTTGTCCCCGTATCATCTTATGCGTATAGCGTGTTGTCGTTCTGTAAACCTTGCAAACCTCTAGCTTTATTAATTTAAAGTTGGACATTATATGTATTTTATATCTAAAAAACAGTGCACATGACAACAATTGTCCAGCCCATGTAGAAAACCACCCATCACTCGGCACACTGAAGTTCAGATTTGTCTCCGAACAGCTAAACACTAGCCAAAAGCTCCACTGGCCGGCCACAAGTCATAGCTAGCTCAAGCTCCATGGCGCTACTTCTACGAGCGGCCGCGGTAGCCGCCACCGCCGCTGCCGTGATGGGCATGCTGGCAAGCCCGGCTGCCGCACAGGGCGCGCCGTCCCCGTCGCCGGATCCGTCGTACAGGAATCACACGGTTGGGGGCGCCGACGGCTGGTTCTTCAACGCGACGAGCAACTCCACGTCAGGCAACTACTCCTCTTGGGCTGCCACCGAGACGTTCTACCTCGGCGACTACCTCAGTACGTTCAAGCTAATTCTTGTTGCTTCGTGTCTACAGTTCTCTTTATGTGGCTTGAAATGTGCTTTGAGAAATTAGTGTTCTCGTGCATTATGCGAAGAAAAATGGGAGCTGTAACCCCAGTCCCCAGATGCCATGAAATAGTTTAGAAAAATCGTCGTATATGATGAGACGTACCACTATCTAGATGTTTTACTTGAGAAAAGTGGAGGAAAACATATTCGAGCAAAGGCAATTCTTTCAGAATATGTTATGAACCAGCGGCCAGAGGCCAACTCTGAGAATTCTGAACTTAGATCCAGATCTAGCTATGCAGGAAACTTCCGAGCTTCATGCTCAAAGCACCAAGGCAAATTAGAATCTTTCTGTAGGGGATCACGTGTGCTGTCTGATATTCAATATCACAAGTCAACACTGTGGATAAAGTAATTATCCTCATTCTAGTCTGCTAATATTTTTTTTGACAGGTTAGTGGAACGATTTTTTTTTCTTGCGAAAGTGGAGATATATTAATCAAACAGCCTAGTGGAACGAAATTTTTTTTTTTTGACAGACTACTGGAACGATTTTGTATGTCAATTAGTCAAATATTTCTTTCCGGAGTAAGAGCATTCCCTGAAACATTTTAAAACCGCGTTCCAGATGTTCTAAATCATTATTGGACGGGACTACCCGGCGGCGCCGCACGGATAGCCCCCCTGTGCGACGGATGGAACTAAATAGACGTGCGCGCATAAAAGAACTGCGAGATAGCCTGGCTCCTAGTCACGTCTGGACGTTGTTGGAATTAAATATGAGCCTCCTCAGTAGCTACAAGCCTACAACCTACATTACAATAGTCAATACCAACTGAAAAAAGTTGTACGATCTGAAGAACACTTCCCCTTGCTCGCTAAAAATATGAGAGTTGCTACTTCCAGTATTAATTAGGCCTAGTTGCCAGATTACTAGAACTACGTAGTAGCAATACTACTTTCGTTGCCAGATTAATTAGACCTAGTTGCCAGGATCAAGACATAATCCGAATTAGGCTTTACCTGCCAGATTAATTAAACTTAATTGCACGTTAGTTAATCCTAGTTACCAGGTTAAATAATTTTAATTACAAGCTTAGTCAAACCTAATTGCCACATTTAATTGCTACTAATTATCTGGTTCAGTTGGTGCTAATTGCCAGGTTCGATTGGTAGTTTGGTACTACTGTAACCACGGATCCGCTTTAGATTAAGCTCACATGAAGAAATCCCAAAAATTCAAGAGCACAGCAGATCTAAAACGTAGGGGAAGAGGAAAACTCAGAAAGTCAACTAGCACAGCTGCTCACAGGCCACAGGACTCCTCATCGCCCTTGACGCGGGCAGCCTCCCCGCGCACAAGAGGGCAGCCTCCTCGCGCTCGACGGGCGGCGGGAGCCTCCTCGCGCTCGACGACGACTGGATCCCGGCTGCAAGCTCGCCGGTGCTTTCCTGCTGCGTGCTCGTCGGCGGCCGCCTCACCTCTCTGGACGCGTCCTCTGGCGCTCGTCGGCGGCGGCGGACTCCCCGCTGTTCCATGCTCGGCGGCCTCCCCCGATGCATCGAGCTCTGCGGCGGAGGCGGCCTTCCCGATTCTTCGTGCCTGCGCGGCGGCGACGTTGCTAGCGCAGCTGCTTCCGGTCCCTTGGTTTCACAGAGTGATAATGTGTGGTGGAGGAGCTCCTGTGATGGGATAAGATACAAGTGGGGCTGACGTGGTAAGATGTGATCGGTCCCTCTAAGGGATCGATGCTTTTTTTAAACCGTCGCACGGAATGCTAACGATGCGGCGCTTACGTATAGATTTCCCCATCATTATTTCCTCCATTTCCAGATATAGCACATTTTGCAGTTCAATTTAACCGCGAAATTGCCATATACTACATCTGGATTTAATTTATTGACGCCCCACATCTAAAGTGCATGCATGAATAGATACCCCTCCGCGTCGATTAAATCCGACCGGAGGGAGTATTTAGGAACAGAGGTACTCCAGTACTATTTATTTTCCAGCATGGTAGTGATTTTTACTCAGAAACTCAACGTGTAATGTTAGAATAATTAGGTGACCATTCACTTCAAGTATCACCTACTTTAATCATTGTTAACTGATTAATGCAGTGGTCTACTCCTAATGATTTGCATCAAACATCTGAGAAGTTATGCCAAAACCAAATTCAACTGACCATCTCCCTGCTTCTTCCTACCTACCAGTATTCCAGACGAACGACAACTCGTCGGTGGTGCTCACCACCAACGCAACCACCTACACTCTGTGCGACCCCAGCGAGGACGACGGGCTGGAGACCTACATATACAGCGGCGGCGGAGGCGGTGGGGGCGGTACCGAGGAGACCAAGGCCATCGCCGCCCCTCTACTCTACGAAGGCACCAACTACTTCTTCTCCGAAGCCGACGGCGGCGCACAGTGCCAACAGGGCATGCGCTTCGAGATCAAGGTAGCCTACGGCCGCGGCTTGCCGCCCGACCTCGCGCATCCGCCGCCGCCGCCCATGGAACGTGTCCTTGCGCCGCCTCCTGCTGGGTCGGTCTTATCGCAAGGGTTGGACGGCGCCGGCGCTGGTGATGACACTGATGTCAAGAACGCTGGCTGTAGAGCGATTGGTGCGGGTACTCGTTTCTTGGAGGCTGTTGCTGCGGTCACTTTAGCATTTTTTGTTGCTCTCTAAACGAATAGGGTCACGCTGTCAGTAAGGCAAGAATTATAGCACTGTTATCTGAATTCTGAAAAAAACGGTATTCGAATACTCATGTAGGTATTTCTGTTAGAGCGGTTCTTTTTCTTCTATTCTCTGCATCCTAAAATAAGTGATTCAATTTTGTTTCGGTAAGAATTCTAGAAGCAATTTTATGTGAAGATATATCCGTATCGAGACAAAGCTGAATCAATTATTTTAAAACGGAGAGTAGAAAATATGTCTTTCTATGTTATATGAACACTTTTTTCAAAGGTAATAAAAAGCTCACACATGTTTTTATAGCTTAAATGCCAAATAAGCATCGAGCATAGAGATAGAGGGCTCGAAACCGGAAACAGAAACCAACATCTTATCTCCCAAAGATACAACAAAAGATGAATAGAGAATGTATCATAGACTAGCACGAAGGAAGAAAATCTGGGAATAGCATCCTACTTAGTTGATTCCAGCTCCACAATCACATGATTCGGTTTGGTTTTTAACCTAGCTACTGCCAACCTTAAGTTCTTGATCTTGTGCTTTGAAGTTACGTTTGGGCTAGAATAAACTTCAACAATAGTGAGGTGATTGTAATGGAGGAACACGAGATCGAACAACATAACGTCGTTGGGGCTCCTTTCCTTGCTACGGCGACAAAATTACCATGGCTGAAAGGAACTTCCTTGTCAGCCAAGCGATGAACAAAGTGGAATCTTGACACGGTAGGTTTTCCTCAGCGTGACATCGTCTAATTCTATCCAATATTTTGTTATCAAGTTTAGCCACTTTTTTCATGGGCATCTTTCTCCTCCAAGGTAACACACTGTCAAGTTTGACTCGCACATGTCCCATATCTATTGCAAAGGCTCAGGACCTTAGCAGAAGTGAGAACGTTTGATTCTAACCAATATTCGGTTTGCATGTTTACCCACTTTTTCCATGGGCCTCTTTCTCCTCCAACACGGCACACATGACAAGTTTGACTCTCACATTTATCATTTCTATTAGGAAGGACAAGACCTAAGTGCAAGTATCATATGGTTAAGTGGCCTAATATTTGCCAATAAAAAGACCGTTGGGATCTTGGACTTCTTAACACTAAGGGGATGAACACTGATGCTCGAATGGATGTGGTAACTTTACTTGGGCGGTAATTCTCTACGGTAGATAATCCTACTTTTCAAGTACCGGAAAGCTTATGAAATATATATTCTGGATACCATCACAAGGGTTCTCACTTCAAGAAAAGCCTCAACAAAGTCACACATTATTTCAAGCTTGGCGCAAAATATGAGATTTTAGATGGGAAACACACTTCATTATGGATGGATTGATAGCTAGGTAGAAGTTCTCTAAAAGGTAGATTCCCAGTTTTTTTTGCAATCTGTCATTACCCCCAAGATTAAGGGGGGCCAACCTTTCCAATATGAGGGCTGGATCGTTCGGTTTCGATGAGATTTAGACTGAGGTAGAAGTGATCAATGGGACGCACATGGAGGAAACTTGAAGCTGTTCATATGACTAAGGGCCAGACAAGATGTCGCGGGCTCGCGATCCCTCGAGCAAGTACACCCTCGGCTCAATGTAGGCAAAGCTCTCTAAAGTTGTGTCGGTTGCTCATTTTAGGGCCATCTCGGCATTCAAGCTCCATCTCAAGGTGAAGAATTCTCTTAGCAATTGGTGCTAGAAAGATTGCGTTCTATAGAGATGATTGTCAAAGACCATGGCCATTCCAATGGCTTGTGTGCTCTTCGTGGCCCTTGAGCATGCCACTCTCAAAGTGAATTTAGTACCCTCTAGTGGGTTTTAGATGACTGATAACAACACAATTAATGTTCTAACTACTATATCTGGTGTACACATGCACATAGTCCGGGAATGGTTGGTCTGCCATGAAAACAACACCTCAAAAAGGAATTATAGCATCATATACCAAACTACATCAACACATTAGGTGTGCTTGAGGACCTCAAAATGCCAATGTTGAAGCAACAATATATGACGAAGTCAAGGAGAAAATCACTTGTTTTAAGGCAAGAATCATTTTACAGTCCTAGACGTCTATCCACTGCAATAAGACATCACTAAAAGACAAAAATCAATGAAGAACTCAAGGTTCATACCCTTGCTTGATGCATGAAATCAAATGAGCACCCTTGAGTACTATCCATTGTGGCAATGACGCCGTTGAACATAGCAGCACGTGAAGTATTCAAGAGGCGCAAACATCCGCTTGATGCAAGCACTCCAACTGGGGTCCTTGAAGACTATCTGTTTTAACAACAATAGGATAAATAAATAAATCAATCAATGAGGAACTCGCAGCAGAAACCATCCACTTGATACTAGAAAATCAACTACCGCTTGTGAGGACATACTAATATAGCGTAAACAACATTGAAGAAAAAACTCAACCTTGAACCTGGAAGCACAATCATCTACTTGATACACGTAACTCAATGGCGTTTATGAGGTATATCTGTTGTACAAATGACAACATGAAGACATCACTCAACAAAACACTCAAGGAGTATCCTCTTACCAGTGCCTGAATCCAACTAAACGCCCTTGAGGACTATCTTTTGTAGCAGCAATAAGACGAAGGCACGAATCACCTAAGGACTCAAGGTGCATCCTCTTGCCAGTACAAGAATTCAATAGAACACCCTTGACAAAATATATGTTGTAAATACGGTGAGCTAAAGAACTAGGCGTGCACACTACCTATACAAGGAGTTCCTCGACAATCTTAAAAAAATTGTCCCTGATGAAGAATGGTACCAACTATACAACAAGTAGAGGCGGATACCTACTTGAAGAAACAAGAGGATCCAGCTTGCTAGAATACTCGAAGCGGAGCAACATAAATATGTCATCATATTTCTTAACTTAGAGTCATAACAATAATCATATTGTTAGGAGGTTGACCTTTAAGGTTTCATCTGAAAATTGTTGTGAGTGCTCAATTAAACCCATACCTATGCACAATATTTTTTTTACCTAAACCCCCAAAATTCTGTTGAGGTATTAGTCTACCTTGATTAAATACCCAAAATTTTGTTGATCTTTAAGGACGATAGGATGAGTAACAATTATTCTAACTTTCTCTAGACAACACTTGATTGCCATGAATTTATTAGACTTCCAAATTTAAGCAATTAAGACTGATAGGGTATGTAAAAAAGATACATAAAAACAGAGTATCTCATTAAACACCCACATAAATAACTCAAGACTTTCTCAGACTTCTTTTCCATACATTGTATTTAAAAACTTCAACTCTTTGGTAACGACACCACGCCAAAATATGTAATATGGCTTATCACAAAATCGAGTAGACTTTGAAGAAACACTCGTGGCCATAACCAAGGGTTTCCCCCTTTATTAATTTATGGCATAACGATCTCTCATAGTAGTCATAGGAGTGCTCAACTTTGTTTGCAACACAACCATATAAGGAACTCGAAATTTTACCAACCATATCATTGTTGTTACAGATGTTTAATCAACTGATAGCCAAAACCTGAGAGTTATCTCAACGCAGATCGTTTAGTGGCCAAAGATGTTGTCGACTCATATATGGAAAGTGTTAGTAGTGCAAGCCATATGTAAAGTGATATCTTTACTTTAGTTTGTACATGACGGTTTTATTAGTTCCATCAAACAACTCTCATGGAAAAAGGCTATTAGTCAATCATATATCTCTATGGGGTTGAGTATCTCTAAGTCTAAACTCTTAACAAAATTATTTCAACACCCAAGTTAGCTTGAAGAGACTCTTTCTCATGACAATTTGAGTTGCGTAATTAGCTTCCAAGGAAAGGCTCGATTATCTAAAGTAATATAGAGTAAAAGCTACTTAACGAAGCATACAAAATAATAAAAGTTTTACTATAACTACCAAGACATACTCCCACTTAAAATAGCATTTCACGAACACTACCAACTAGCACAAGCATTTCGAATTTAATAAATGGGAATTATAAGACATACCTCTTGTTTGCAAGCTCACTCCTTTCTTCCATATGATGTGCTCCTTAGAAACTTGTTAAAATCTCTCTTCCGCGAAAGCATTGGACAAGTAGAAGCAAATAGGATCACCAATAAAACACGAAAGGATAAAAGGAATTTTTTGGGGGGTTTTGAATATGATATAAAAGATTAGAAAATTGGCAACAAAGACAATTCTTGCAAACTTTTGAAAAACTAAAAGAAAAATCAAACAAAATAAAAAGTGAGGTGTTGGGACGAAGCCAACACGAGTGTTTCGAAGACCTTATGAGATACAATGCAACCTCTAAATTATTAAAAAGAAAAAAGATGCCACCTCTTGATGTAGAAGTGTCAACAACCTCCCCAACCTTGGGCTTTTGCAAGCCTGTTTGGTTAGATTGTTGTGGGGGAGGATAGTTCTACGGGTTCAAAACCTGGCTCCAGTTGGTGAAGTGCTTTGACAAGTTGTGTGTTGCATCGTGGAGCGGACTGGCAATGTTTCTCATGTTATCGATGGAGCCTCCGAGAAAATAGACAACATTATACGCATTTTAGGGTTTTTGTACTTAAACCTCTTGTTCTGGCTCTCATGCTTCCTCTTCAACTTTTTCATCTTCTAGTTCCTCGAGCTCATGGTCAATCTCCACTTGTTCCTCCTACTCAACATAATGTAGTCGTCCATCCTCAATAGATTGTTAGAAAAAAACAGTGGGAAACAAGTGCCCAGCTCCAGGAATATGAACAACATAAATTCATTGTTTCATTAGGACCATGCCAACAACTCTAATAATGCAAACTGTGATACGTCTCTCACTATCCAAAAGTTGAAGGTTACCTATGTTTAGACGAGGGCGGTGGAGAGAACGGTTGTGATACCTTTGACAGATTTATGAGCTCAGTGATCCAAAGTTGAACACAAGCATGTCCGCTAGGTTTGGTGCCACATTGCAATTCAGAATAGCGGCTTTATCGAGGATGGTCATTTTATCCTCATTGACACTTTTTAACTCACCACTTTCCTACAAGGTGTTAGCTATAACATAGTACAAATAGCGAATATCAATACTTTCAATATGTTTTCCCCTATGGTTATGACTGTAGATGCTCATTTGTCTAAAATAAAATTCAGGGGCATTCTCAAATCAAGAGGACTTGAACGAAGGTAGGAGTCATTGTTGTAGAACCCCAAGATGCCACACCACTCATTGAGTGACATCGAAACTTTGGTTCATGAATTATCAAATCCCTCTCATATTCCTGAACATGGTCTGACAATGTGCTTCAATGTACCAACAACTCCAAGGTCAATCAGTGATAGGATAGGGCGACTTTCTAAACAAAATATTGCAGCCCCACATTAGTAATAAGCTTATGAAGTCATTACCTATACCGAGATTATTCAAAGTGATGATGCATGCCCACTTCATTGACTTCATTTATCAGCGGCGGAGTTGCCCGAACTTGGCAAACTCCTCCTTCCCCTTGAAATTGATGCCTAGTAATTCATCCACCTCCCCCTTCTTGGACTAAGCAAGAAGGCTTCCACGGGCTTGTCCCATTGTGTTCATCTCTAAGAAATAATAAAGTTACATAATTAAAGAGTTGTTGATACAGTGATGATCCTCTACATATTTCATATAAAATAATTCTTCAAAATAATACTACAAAACATGGTCAACACAAAAAAATTGTTGTCACAATACTATGAACTTAGATTGATAATGGAGAAGAATTGAGCAAAGGGTTGCAAAAATCATTGCAGGATCGGAGAAGAAATATTTAATAGATCAAAGTTGTGCGGGGAATCGAACCAAAATTGAGAAGGGGAAGAGATCTCCACATGTTTGTGAAGTGTTTAGGGGGAAAAATAATAGATTCATTTTTGTGAGTTATGATTGCCTCCTTAGAGAAGTTTTTAGGGGTTGTGTTGGTGGTACGGTTGAGGGTACGGCCTACTCGACGCGCCGCTAGATCCAGCCAAGTTGCCATGTACATCATCTTGGTACGGGCGCCTGGTAGGGTCGTGTCCAACTTTAGTGGTTGTTAAAATTTCTCATACTTGGCTCTTCTTGCTTTGTCATTTAGTAAGTGCATTATGTACAGGCACGCCGGCCCATATCACATATCGTTAAATTGTGTGGTTAAAATAATATTTCTGATTTTTTTGGTTAGGTTGATACAGTCAATGACGTGGTGTACGCCCGTAAGTTATTGACTTGGGTTTTAGGGAAAATGATACACTGGTGGATTCATGGGCGTACAAACAACACAAGACATATGACGCAATTCACCGAGCTTTAGGCTACCAGAGGAAAACCATACGTTCTGCTTGTCTGCTCTTGATTGATGATGGTGAGGGTTACAAGGTCGCCCTGATGGCCATGGCGTGATCTAGGTTACGTACCGTGTCTCTCCTTCCCCGTTGATCCCTCATGGTCCTTATATAGGAGGTAAGGTCTCAGAGTCTAGGCCGGTTAATGTTCGGCTACCCATGTATGGGCTTGTACTTGTGCTGCACGCCAGGTTCCTGGACATCGGTTGCTTATTGTGTTTTGGGCTTCATGGACCTTAAATTCAACCACATCAGGTATGGTATTGGTGGGTAGGTATGCCCATGTCAGTCAGGTCATACAGTCATGGATGACCGTACTATTGATCATTAAGCCTTCTGATTCCTGTTGCTAATTAGTTTCATCGAACAAAACACCAAAGGTATGGTCACCGAGTACGGTCAAGTCTGACCGTACCGGTGCTCATTCGAGTTAATGTTACCACGAAATGACTTCTTCTTCAAAATTCCCCTAAGCACATGAAAATTTCGTCCCATACGCGAATACACTATAAACTTTACATCAAATATATCAATTGAAATATAGGGAGTTCGTTACCTTGTTCTTGTCCTCTCTGTTACGATAAATTTGAACACTTTTTTATTTAAGAACAAACTTTCTGAACTAGAAGCTTTATTCACATGGTTTTCCTCCCATGAAACATTTTTGTTTTCAGTCGTTTAGCTCGATTGCAGTGATGTTCATCTCTTCTTTACTACCGGGATTTCAACCCCGAAGTAGTTGGCCTTCAAAGTGATGATCCATGTATTATTGGTTTTGTTCTTCTTCTTCCTAGGGAAATTAACACTAAAGAATCTCGTGAGGGAAATTCAAACCTCACTATCCATTAGTGGAAGTTAATCAAAGTCTTAATAGTTCTTACAAATAGCCTACCCATAAAGATAGGCGTTATGGGATCTTAATGCATATAAACAATAACTATATCAATAAGTGCAGTATATTCTTTTATTTGACCAACAATATTATCTTTGATGCCTGATACGCGTACAGCACGCGTCTGTTGGGAACCCCAAGAGGAAGGTGTGATGCGTATAGCAGCAAGTTTTCCCTCAGTAAGAAACCAAGGTTTATCGAACCAGTAGGAGCCAAGAAGCACGTTGAAGGTTGATGGTGGCGGAGTGTAGTGCGCAACACCAGGGATTCCGGTGCCAACGTGGAACATGCACAACACAACCAAATTACTTTGCCCCAACGTGACAGTTGCTGCTTGTGACTGTAAAGCACACGTCCGTTGGGAACCCCCAAGAGGAAGGTATGATGCGTACAGCGGCAAGTTTTTCCCTCAGTAAGAAACCAAGGTTATCGAACCAGTAGGAGTCAAGAAGCACGTTGAAGGTTGATGGCGGCGGAGTGTAGTGCGGCGCAACACCAGGGATTCCGGCGCCAAAGTGGAACCTGCACAACACAACCAAGATACTTTGCCCCAACTTAACAATGAAGTTGTCAATCTCACCGACTTGCTGTAACAAAGGATTAGATGTATAGTGTGGATGATGATGTTTGAAGAAAACAGTAGAACGAGTATTGCAGTAGATTGTATTCGATGTAAAGAATGGACCGGGGTCCACAGTTCACTAGTGATGTCTCTCCCATAAGATAAATAGCATGTTCGGTGAATAAATTACAGTTGGGCAATTGACAAATAAAGAGGGCATGACCATGCACATACATGTTATGATGAGTAGTGTGAGATTTAATTGGGCATTACGACTAAGTACATAGACCGCTATCCAGCATGCATCTATGCCTAAAAAGTCTACCTTCAGGTTATCATCTGAACCCCTCCAGTATTAAGTTGCAAACAACAGACAATTGCATTAAGTATGGTGCGTAATGTAATCAACAAATACATCTTTAGACATAGCATTGATGTTTTATCCCTAGTGGCAACAAGTACATCCACAACCTTAGAACTTTCTCGTCACCGTCCCGCATTTAATGGAGGCATGAACCCACTATCGAGCATAAATACTCCCTCTTGGAGTTACAAGTAACGACTTGGCCAGAGCCTCTACTAATAACGGAGAGCATGCAAGATCATAAACAACACATAGATAATAGATCAATAATCAACATAGCATAGTATTCCATATTCATCGGATCCCAACAAACGCAACATGTAGCATTACAAATAGATGATCTTGATCATGTTAGGCAGCTCACAAGATCCAACAATGATAGCACAATTAGGAGAAGACGACCATCTAGCTACTGCTATGGACCCATAGTCCAGGGGTGAACTACTCACTCATCACTCCGGAGGCGACCATGGCGATGAAGAGTCCTCCGGGAGATGATTCCCCTCTCCCGCAGGCCGGAGGCGATCTCCTGAATCCCCCGAGATGGGATTGGCGGCGGCGGCGTCTCTGGAAGGTTTTCCGTATCGTGGCTCTCGGTACTGGAACTATTCTCGACGAAGGCTTATGTAGGCGAAGAGGTAGGTCAGGGGGCGCCACGAGGGGCCCACACGCTAGGGCCGCGCGGCCAGCACCTGGGCCACGCCGCTCTGTTGTGTGGCCGCCTCGTCCCCCACTTCGTTTCCCTTTCGGACTTCTGGAAGCTTCGTGGAAAAATAAGATCCTGGGCGTTGATTTTGTCCAATTCCGAGAATATTTCCTAACTAGGATTTCCGAAACCAAAAACAGCAGAAAACAACAATTGTCTCTTCGGCATCTCGTTAATAGGTTAGTGCCGGAAAATGCATAAATATGACATAAAGTATGTATAAAACATGTGAGTATCATCAATAAAGTAGCATGGAACATAAGAAATTATAGATACGTTTGAGACGTATCAACAGTGAGGTTGTCAATCTCACCGGCTTGCTGTAACAAAGGATTAGATGTATAGTGTGGATGATGATGTTTGCAAAGAACAGTAGAACAAGTATTGCAGTAGATTGTATTCGATGTAAAGAATGGACCGGGGTCCACAGTTCACTAGTGGTGTCTCTCCAATAAGAAATAGCATGTTGGGTGAACAAATTACAGTTGGGCAATTGACAAATAAAGATGGCATGACACTACACATACATATTATGATGAGTAGTGTGAGATTCAATTGGGCATTACGACAAAGTACATAGACCGCTATCCAGCATGCATCTATGCCTAAAAAGTCCACCTTCAGGTTATCATCCGAACCCCTTCCAGTATTAAGTTGCAAACAACGGACAATTGCATTAAGTATGGTGCGTAATGTAATCAACACAAATATCCTTAGACATAGCATTGATGTTTTATCCCTAGTGGCAACAAGCACATCCACAACCTTAGAACTTTCCGTCACTCGTCCCGCATTTAATGGAGGTATGAACCCACTATCGAGCATAAATACTCCCTCTTGGAGTTACAAGTAACGACTTGGCCAGAGCCTCTACTAATAACGGAGTGCATGCAAGATCATAAACAACACATAGATGATAGATTGATAATCAACATAACATAGCATTCCATATTCATCGGATCCCAACAAACGCAACATGTAGCATTACAAATAGATGGTCTTGATCATGTTAGGCAGCTCACAAGATCGAACAATGATAGCACAATGAGGAGAAGACAACCATCTAGCTACTGCTATGGACCCATATTCCAGGGGTGAACTACTCACACATCACTCCGGAGGCGACCATGGCGGTGAAGAGTCCTCCGGGAGATGATTCCCCTCTCCGGCGGGGTGCCGGAGGCGATCCCTGAATCCCCCGAGATGGGATTAGCGGCGGCGGCGTCTCTGGAAGGTTTTTCGTATCGTGGCTCTCGGTACTGGAGTTATTATCGACGAAGGCTTCTTATAGGCGGAAGGGTAGGTTTAGGGGCGACGCGAGGGCCCCACACGCCAGGGCCGCGCGGTCAAGGCCTGGGCCACGCCGCCCTGTCGTTTCCCTTTCGGACTTCTGGAAGCTTCGTGGAAAAATAAGATCCTGGGCGTTGATTTCGTCCAATTCCGAGAATATTTCCTTACTAGGATTTCTGAAACCAAAAACAGCAGAAAACAACAACTGGCTCTTCGACATCTCGTTAATAGGTTAGTGCCAGAAAATGCATAAATATGACATAAAGTGTGTATAAAACATATGAGTATCATCATCAAACAAGCATGGAACATAAGAAATTATCGATACGTTGGAGACGTATCAGCATCCCCAAGCTTAGTTCCTACTCGTCCCCGAGTAGGTAAACGATAACAAAGATAATTTCTGAAGTGACATGCTATCATAATCTTGATCAATACTATTGTAAGCACATGAGATGAATGCAGCGATTCGAAGCAATGGTAAAGACAATGGTTAAACAACTGAATCATATAGCAAAGACTTTTCATGAATAGTACTTTCGGGACAAGCATCAATAAGTCTTGCATAAGAGTTAACTCATAAAGCAATAGATTCAAAGTAAAGGCATTGAAACAACACAAAGGAAGATTAAGTTTCAGCGGTTGCTTTCAACTTGTAACATGTATATCTCATGGATAGTTGTCAATATAAAGTAATATAACAAGTGCAATAGGTAAACATGTAAGAATCAATGCACAGTTAACACAAGTGTTTGCTTCTAAGATAGAAGGAAATAGGTAAACTGACTCAACATAAAGTAAAAGAAAGGCCCTTCGCAGAGGGAAGCATGGATTGCTATATTTGTGCTATAGCTTTTATTTTGAAAACAAGAAACAATTTTGTCAATGGTAGTAATAAAGCATATGTGTTATGTATAATATATCCTACAAGTTGCAAGCTTCATGCATAGATTACCAATAGTGCCCGCACCTTGTCCTAATTAGCTTGGATTTACATGGATTATCATTGCATAGCATATGTTTTAACCAAGTGTCACAAAGGGGTACCTCTATGCCGCCTATACAAAGGTCTAAGGAGAAAGCTCGCATTGGATTTCTCGCTTTTGATTATTCTCAACTTAGACATCCATACCGGGACAACATAGACAACAGATAATGGACTCCTCTTTAATGCATAAGCATTCAACAACAGATAATATTCTCATAAGAGATTGAGGATTATTATCCAAACTGAAACTTCCACCATGGATCATGGCTTTAGTTGGCGGCCCAATGTTCTTCTCTAACAATATGCATACTCAAACCATTGATCATGATAAATCACCCTTACTTCAGACAAGACGAACATGCATAGCAACTCACATGATATTCAACAAAGATAGTTGATGGCGTCCCCGAAACATGGTTATCGCTCAACAAGCAACTTAATAAGAAATAAGATACATAAGTACATATTCAATACCACAATAGTTTTTAAGCTATTTTTCCCATGAGCTATATATTGCAAAGACAAAGAATGGAAATTTAAAGGTAGCACTCAAGCAATTTACTTTGGAATGGCAGAGAAATACCATGTAGTAGGTAGGTATGGTGGACACAAGTGGCATAGTTTTTGGCTCAAGGATTTTGGATGCACGAGAAGTAATCCCTCTCAATACAAGGCTTAGGCTAGCAAGGTTGTTTGAAGAAAACACAAGTATGAACCGGTACAGCAAAACTCACATAAGAACATATTGCAAGCATTATAAGACTCTACACTGTCTTCCTTGTTGTTCAAACACCTTACTAGAAAATATCTAGACCTTAGAGAGACCAATCATACAAACCAAATTTTAGCAAGCTCTATGTATTTCTTCACTAATAGGTGCAAAGTATATGATGCAAGAGCTTAACATGAGCACAACACTTGCCAAGTATCAAATTATTCAAGATATTGTACCAATTACTACATGTAGCATTTCCCGTTTCCAACCATATAACAATTAACGAAGCAGTTTCAACCTTCGCCATGAACATTATGAGTAAAGCCAAGAACATTTATGTTCATATGCAACAGCGGAGCGTGTCTTTCTCCCACACAATGAATGCTAGGATCCAATTTATTCAAACAAAATAAAAATAAAAAGCAAACAGACGCTCCAAGTAAAGCATATAAGATGTGACGGAATAAAAATATAGTTTCACTAGAGGAACCTGATAATGTTGTCGATGAAGAAGGGGATGCCTTGGGCATCCCCAAGCTTAGATGCTTGAATCTTCTTGAAATATGCAGGGATGAACCACCGGGGCATCCCCAAGCTTAGAGCTTTCACTCTCCTTGATCATATTGTATCATCCTCCTCTCTTGATCCTTGAAAACTTCCTCCACACCAAACTCAAAACAACTCATTAGAGGGTTAGTGCATAATCAAAAATTCACATGTTCAGAGGTGACATAATCATTCTTAACACTTCTGGACATTGCACAAAGCTACTAAAAGTTAATGGAATAAAGAAATCCTTCAAACATAGCAAAACAGGCAATGCGAAATAAAAAGCAGAATCTATCAAAACAGAACAGTCCGTAAAGACAAATTTTTTATGTGCACCATACTTGCTCAAATGAAAATGCTCAAATTGAATTAAAGTTGCGTAAATATCTGAGGATTACTCACGTAAATTGGCAGATTTTTCTGAGTTACCTACAGAGAATACTGCTCAAATTCGTGACAGCAAGAAATCTGTTTCTGCGCAGTAATCCAAATCTAGTATGAACCTTACTATCAAAGACTTTACTTGGCACAACAATGCAATAAAATAAAGATAAGGAGAGGTTGCTACAGTAGTAACAATTTCCAAGACTCAAATATAAAATAAAAGTGCAGAAGTAAAATCATGGGTTGTCTCCCATAAGCGCTTTTCTTTAACGCCTTTCAGCTAGGCGCAGAAAGTGTGAATCAAATATTATCAAGAGATGAAGCATCAACATCATAATTTGTTCTAATGATAGAATCAAAATGTAACTTCATTCTATTTCTAGGGAAGTGTTCCATACCTTTCTTGAGAGGAAATTGATATTTAATATTACCTTCCTTCATATCAATAATAGCACCAACAGTTCGAAGAAAAGGTCTTCCCAATATGATGGGATAAGATGCATTGCATTCAATATCCAAGACAACAAAATCAACGGGGACAAGGTTATTGTTAACCGTAATGCGAACATTATCAATCCTCTCCAAAGGTTTCTTTGTAGAATTATCAGCAAGATTAACATCCAAATAACAATTTTTCAATGGTGGCAAGTCAAGCATATTATAGATTTTCCTAGGCATAACGGAAATACTTGCACCAAGATCACATAAAGCATTACAATCAAAATCATTGACCTTCATCTTAATGATGGTCTCTCAACCATCCTCTAACTTCCTAGGAATAGAAGTTTCACGATTTAGTTTCTCTTCTCTAGCTTTTATGAGAGCATTTGTAATATGTTTTGTAAATGCCAAATTTATAGCACTAGCATTAGGAATCTTAGCAAGAGTTTGTAAGAACTTTATAACTTCAGAGATGTGACAATCATCAAAATCTAAACCATTATAATCTACAGCAATGGGATCATTGTCCCCAATATTGGAAAAAATTTCAGCGGTTTATCACGAGCGGTTTCGAGCAGTTTTAGTAGTTTCAGGCAGTTTTGCACGCTTTGCATTAGGAGTAGAAACATTGCCAACACCAATTATTTTACCATTGATAGTAGGAGGTGTGTCAACATGTGAAGCATTTTCATTGCTAGTGGTGGTAATAGTCCAAACTTTAGCTATATTATTCTCTTTAGCATTTTGTTCTTTTTCCCACCTAGCACGCAGTTCGGCCATCAATCTTATATTCTCATTAATTCTAACTTGGATGGCATTTGCTGTAGCAAATGATTTAATATCTTTATCTTCATTAGGCATAACTTTCAATTTTAAAAGATCAACATCAGCAGCAAGACTATCAACTTTAGAAGCAAGAATATCAATTTTACCAAGCTTTTCTTCAACAGTTTTGTTAAAAGCAGTTTGTGTACTAATAAATTCTTTAAGCATGGCTTCAAGACCTGGGGGCACATTTCTATTATTTTTGTAAGAATTCCCATAAGAATTACCATAACCGTTACCATTATTATAAGGATATGGCCTATAGTTGTTACTAGAATTATTCCGATAAGCATTGTTGTTGAAATTATTATTTTTAATGAAGTTCACATCAACTTGTTCTTCTTGAGCAACCAATGAAGCTAACGGAACATTATTAGGATCAACATTAGATCTACCATTCACAAGCATAGACATAATAGCATCAATCTTATCATTCAAGGGGGAGGTTTCTTCAACAGAATTTACCTTCTTACCTTGTGGAGCTCTTTCCGTGTGCCATTCAGAGTAATTAATCATCATATTATCAAGAAGATTTGTTGTGGTGCCTAGAGTTATGGACATAAAAGTACCTCCAGCAGCTGAATCCAATAGGTTCCACGAAGAAAAATTCAATCCTGCATAAAAGGTTTGGATGATCATCCAAGTAGTCAGTCCATGGGTTGGGCAACTTTTAACCAAAGATTTCATTCTTTCCCATGATTGGGCAACATGCTCATCATCCAATTGCTTAAAATTCATTATGCTACTTCTCAAAGATATAATTTTAGCAGGAGGATAATATCTACCAATGAAAGCATCCTTACATTTAGTCCATGAATCAATACTATTCTTAGGCAAAGATAGCAACCAATCTTTAGCTCTTCCTCTTAATGAGAAAGGAAACAATTTTAATTTTATAATTTCACCATCTACATCCTTATACTTTTGCATTTCACATAGTTCAACAAAATTATTAAGATGGGCAGCAGCATCATCAGAACTAACACCAGAAAATTGCTCTCTCATAACAAGATTTAGTAAAGCAGGTTTAATTTCAAAAAGTTCTGCTGTAGTAGCAGGTGGAGCAATAGGTGTGCATAAGAAATCATTATTATTTGTGTTTGTGAAGTCACACAACTTAGTATTTTCAGGAGTACCCATTTTAGCAATAGTAAATAAAGCAAACTAGATAAAGTAAATGCAAGTAACTAATTTTTTTGTGTTTTTAATATGGAGAACGCAAACAAGATAGTAAATAAAGTAAAGCTAGTAACTAATTTTTTGTATTTTTACATAATGTAGCAAACAAAGTAGTAAATAAAATAAAGCAAGACAAAAACAAAGTAAAGAGATTGGAAGTGGAAGACTCCCCTTGCAGCGTGTCTTGATCTCCCCGGCAACGGCGCCAGAAAAAGAGCCTTGATACGCGTACAGCACGCGTCCGTTGGGAACCCCAAGAGGAAGGTGTGATGCGTATAGCAGCAAGTTTTCCCTCAGTAAGAAACCAAGGTTTATAGAACCAGTAGGAGCCAAGAAGCACGTTGAAGGTTGATGGTGGCGGAGTGTAGTGCGGCGCAACACCAGGGATTCTGGCGCCAACGTGGAACCTGCACAACACAACCAAATTACTTTGCCCCAACGTGACAGTGAGGTTGTTAATCTCACCGGCTTGCTGTAACAAAGGATTAGATGTATAGTGTGGATGATGATGTTTGCAAAGAACAGTGGAACAAGTATTGCAGTAGATTGTATTCGATGTAAAGAATGGACCGTGATCCACAGTTCACTAGTGGTGTCTCTCCAATAAGAAATAGCATGTTGGGTGAACAAATTACAGTTGGCCAATTAACAAATAAAGATGGCATGACAATGCACATACATATTATGATGAGTAGTGTGAGATTCAATTGGGCATTACGACAAAGTACGTAGACCGCTATCCAGCATGCATCTGTGCCTAAAAAGTCCACCTTCAGGTTATCATCCGAACCCCTTCCAGGTATTAAGTTGCAAACAACGGACAATTGCATTAAGTATGGTGCGTAATGTAATCAACACAAATATCCTTAGACATAGCATTGATGTTTTATCCCTAGTGGCAACAAGACATCCACAACCTTAGAACTTTCTGTCACCATCCCGCATTTAATGGAGGCATGAACCCACTATCGAGCATAAATACTCCCTCTTGGAGTTACAAGTAACGACTTTGCAGAGCCTCTACTAATAACGGAGAGCATGCAAGATCATAAACAACACATAGATGATAGATTGATAATCAACATAACATAGCATTCCATATTCATCGGATCCCAACAAACGCAACATGTAGCATTACAAATAGATGATCTTGATCATATTAGGCAGCTCACAGGATCGAACAATGATAGCACAATGAGGAGAAGACAACCATCTAGCTACTGCTATGGACCCATAGTCCAGGGGTGAACTACTCACACATCACTCCGGAGGCGACCATGGCGGTGAAGAGTCCTCCGGGAGATGATTCCCCTCTCCGGCAGGGTGCCGGAGGCGATCTCCTGAATCCCCCGAGATGGGATTGGTGGCGACGTCTATGGAAGGTTTTTCGTATCGTGGCTCTCCGTACTGGAGTTATTATCGACGAAGGCTTCTTATAGGCGGAAGGGTAGGTTTAGGGGCGACGCGAGGGCCCCACACGCCAGGGCCGCGCGGCCAAGGCCTGGGCCGCGCCGCCCTGTTGTGTCGGCGCCTCGTCGCCCCACTTCGTTTCACTTTCGGACTTCTGGAAGCTTCGTGGAAAAATAAGATCCTGGGCGTTGATTTCGTCCAATTCCGAGAATATTTCCTTACTAGGATTTCTGAAACCAAAAACAGCAGAAAACAACAACTGGCTCTTCGGCATCTCGTTAATAGGTTAGTGCCGGAAAATGCATAAATATGACATAAAGTGTGTATAAAACATGTGACTATCATCATAAAACAAGCATGGAGCATAAAAAATTATCGATACGTTGGAGACGTATCAATGCCTACCACTTATTTATAAGAAGAATCAGCTAGATGCAATTTCAGTCCAGTGACAACAAAGGAACCAATGTTAAGTCTATCAAATAAACTTCTAGGGATGATTGAGACGCCTCCATCAAGATCATAAGGTCCAGCTATCTCATTTATTCCAACACCAATCTTAATAGTTGGTTCAAATGTATTATCTAGCTTAGCAGGTAATTCTTTAGATAATATTGCATATTCCATCTGAAGCTCACGTGTCTCGGCAGCTACTTCATTGATGAAGCTTTTGTAAACCACCTCATTACCCGTTTCAAGGTATAGTCGGGTGCGGGTGCATAAATGTTAACCACTAGTGGCTTACGGTTTTCTTGTCTAAATCATGTAGTGTTAAACTGTAGTTGCATTGTTTTTGTAGGTGAAAAAAATTTAGTCATAAATATATTACAACAATTATCCCATGAAGTAATAGTCTCTCAAGGGAGTGCTAGCAACCCGTCTTTAGCTTCACTCTAAGTGAAAATGGAAATAAATGTAGTTTCACATCAGGGTTAGCATATTTTATTCTCGTCATCTCGCATATCTCACTGCATATGTTCAAATGCATACATGCATCTTCGCAAGCGGAACCACCAAATTAGTTTTGCTGCACCAAACTTAGAAAGTTAGGCTTTATTTCGTACTTCTTTGCAGTGATAGTTTGAGTTATAAGTGCACATAGATAATCATCATTAGGGGTAGAAAATTCCCCAACCTTATTCACTGCCATACTTCTAATTGTTTTGTGTTTTTAAAAAGGAACAAATAATTAAACTAAGAACAAAAAGATAAACTATTATTTTAATTTTTTTATTAGGAACAATAATAAAACTAGAAAACAAAAATGAAACTAATTAACAAAATCTCTAATGTCCTCACTTGGGATAGCAGTTGCCTTCGATCCGGATTATCAGATTTTAGTACTCTTCTTTTCCCTAAGAGACCCTAGGTTTATCAAATCAATGGGGAAAATATTAATGGTGTAAGATCACTGCAAATCATGACTTTGTTTATTTTTGTTTCACACTTTCACCGGACCAAATGTTTTATTTTGTTTTTGGTTTTATCAATGGATAGAAATAGGTTAGGGCCAAAGTTTCACCTGCAGCTGTGCAAAGACGGTTATGGGATTATAAACATAATACTCCCTCCGTTCCATTCTATAGTGCATGTAGTTTTTTAGCACGGAAATTAGCGCAAGAGTATTTTTTACACAAAACCCCTAGCTAAATGATTTGAGATCAACGTAAAATTTGGGAAATCCATATCTTCCTAACTTAGCATAATAAATTTGGGAGCTGAACGATTTGGAAGCTGAACATGGAGGGGGTAATTGAAAAAAAGCTAAGCTACAACCTTATAATCTGAAACAAATGCCAAAAATCTATAGGCACTATAGAAAGAAACAGAGGAAGTAGTAAGCACACATTTGAAGTATGTAATTATAAGATACACAATGTAAATGGGTGATGTGTTCAAAGGACAGCACTGTTTGTGTACATCACGCACCATTGATCTATTATCCTACCCTTGTCCCCAGCATAGCTGGGCGACTACAATAATTAAGTAAATGGAAAATGACCTTAAGATCAATGACGTTATAATTACTCCCTAGATAGCAAGTACACATTCAACTTTGTGTTAATCTAACCACACCGAAATCAAAGTATGCGAATCACCACCCACTATTATCTTCATACCATTATCAACTCCGCGAGACTTGAGTACCCGACAAGCCTAGAGATTGTGATTTAAAGACAATCGCTAGTGCATAGATCCATATAACATAACACACAATATCCCAATGATAATATAAAGATGCACTTGTTGCTGGGAGGATAGGCCTCAGCCCTCAACTTATGTGGACTACTCACACAAGATTGGATCAACAATCATAAACATTGTATTTAAGATCTTGAATAGATGAATAGTACTAGTCTTACTATGCTGGCAATTGCGATGGAATGAAGATTAAAAAGTTGAGAGGAGTGGAATGGCGATGGAGATGGAGATGATCGTGGCGACGAAAAATTAAGCTTTGGTTTTGAAGGAGATCTGACTTGTGGCAGCGGAATGGAATTTCGGTGCAACTCTCTATGATTACCAAGGTGCCTTCACTTTAAGTACTAGGTTTGACGACGCGAAGCCACCGACATGTGGTACGGGCACCCAGTATTGGCAGGTGTGACCATAACACTAGTCGTGAAACCTTCTGTGATTCGTCTTCGTGGCCTGGTTGACTTGGTGAAATTCCTAGCTCGTAATTTTTTTCCTTATTTGCCTCTGGTTTACTTCCTAAAATGTCCATTTCTGCATAGAAATAAACGAAGACAAGAATTTGCACATATATGCAATATTTAGTGATTGGCACTGGTCTAGATAGATATTATCATTATGTCAATGAATAATATAAGGTTTAGACGGTGATAAAGATGAGTTACCACTCACCAGGTGGCATTGACATTAGTGTTGTTGTCGTCGAAGGCCATGTCTTCGAAGAGGTTGCTGATTGCAAGGAAGAAGTCAGCGCTCAGAAGTAATCCCCAATGTTCATGTTGAAGAAGAAGCCAGAAATCATGCTAGAGATCTCCCCAAAAAACCTTATCGCCTCTTCCTGTACAAGATTAAAAGAGACAGGGTTTCAGATGCCTATTATTGCATCAAGCGGCTCATATGGGTGGACATGATGGGGAAGTCTTGAGTGCCGGTGCAATGCTCTTGTACCAAGTGGTCTGGTGGGCGAATGTGTTGTCGTGATGTTGTGTGTCTCTAGATAGGAGAGGCCTCTCTTTCATAGGCATAGAAGAGGAGGCGAACAAGTTGCACTGGGAGATGCAGTGAAGACGGTGAGACATATAGAAAATTTGTACACATGGCAAAATGACAGCTCGACTCATTTTAGCAATCTGTGGCGCGCGTCGTGGTGAGGCAAGCGGCGGAGGAGTAGGGGTGCGTGTGTACATGTACTCTTCTCATGCTCATACAAGTTGTTGAAGAGTCTCGCTTATAAAAATATTCAACTCTCTAAACAGGCATGTGAGACTAAACCTTTGTCCCACCTCTTTTCATGCATGAATGTGGCAATTGGGCATCAGGAATTACGGAAAATAACAAATGGATTGGGCATATTTAGACAAATTCCAACAGTCTCTACCATTACTACACAAGTTCTTGTACATAGATTTCACACTAAACTTTTCATTCTTTTTTGTCCACTTGCCAACCTGCCAGCTTCCCCATTCGCTACCTAGGACTTCTGCTCACCATGAGGCGTCTCTCACCACGGGCCGTCTCTGGCGTGCTGACATCTGGCACTCATCAACAAGTTCTCGGACAAGCTCCCAACTTCCGGTCTGGGCGCTACGCATCTTCAACCGTCGGTGCCGCAGTTTTGTTTGGCGCGACGAGCTGGATGTCAGCGGGGGTCACTGCCTCTTCCCCTGGTCTCGGGTTTGCATGTCGTTGCAGTAGGGGGGGGGTTGGTATCCTCAACCTGCTGTTGTTCGGTTGTGGCTGGCCATGGTTGTGTTGGGCCAGTAACCTTGCTCTTGGTGCTCGGTTTGTTGCGGCCTCCTTCATCCGCCTCGGCAACAGAGCTCGTGCTCTGTTTTGGACTGACAAGTGTCTGCATGGAGGACGTTTGGTTGCTGAAACTTATCTAGCATTGGCAGCCTTTGCTCGCAAATCTGGTGTGACTGTGGCCCAAGCTCTGCAAAGAAATAGTTGTATAAAGAACATTCATGAAGGTGTGTCTAAGGTTGCTTTGGGCCAGCACTTGCATCTTTGGGATTTGAGCGGTACAATTCAGCTTGACCCCATCGAGGAAGACATGGTGATTTGGATATTTTCTGCCCATGGATGCTTCCCTACAACCAGTGCCTACAACCTCTTCTTTGCGGCCAACATTCCCTTATGTGTGCAAAGGCTATTTGGAAATCCAAGGCCCCGCCACGCTGCAAATTATTCATGTGGCCTGCCGTACACCGGCGCTGCCTCACTGCCGATGATCTGGAGCGGAGGGGATGGTCATGCATAGCCACTTGTCAGTTGTGCCTTTCTGAACCAGAAACCTGCACTCATCTGTTCCTTCACTGCTCCTTTGCGGCTCAGGTGGGGCGGCAGATCAGAGGCTGGACGGCGCCGAATTTGCCCATCCCTGGTGATAACTTCGCAAGCACTGAAGTTTGGTGGCTGCAGGTCAGGAAATGTGCTCCCAGATCTATCCGCCGAGATTTCGATGTCGTGGTCATCCTTGGTCATTGGCGAATTTGGAAGGAGCGCAACTCAAGGGTGTTTGAAAACACCCAGCATGGGGCGTGCTTCAGTGTCCCCCCTTCCAACCAAACTTGAAGGGGGTAAACGTGCGTTTGGTTCGTGACCAGAAAATATGGATGATCCCATCCCAAAAACTGAATATTTCTGAGAAAGACGGGACTATATGATCCGTGAATTTCATGACTAATCTCACTAGCCACCTGAGAATCCATGGCCGTCGACGCGACTCCGACACCTACCACCGTCGTATGTCTGGCTCCCCAGCTCGGCGGCGGCCACCATGTCGCGGCGAGCGGTGGGCTTGTTTTCCGCATGGCTCCCCAGCTCAGCATCAGCAACCTCCAGGGCGCGGTGAGCGGCGGGCTTGATTTTCAACGTGGCTCCCTAGCTCGGCGGCGGCAGCCTTCATGGCATGGCGAGCAGCGAGCTTGCTACGTCTGCGCCACACCCAGTCGACAGAAACGACCTCGCTAAATACGTGCGGGCAGTGACCTTGCTAGGCATGGGTAGGCGGCCGCTCCGCTAGGTCCGGCCTCTGCCACGAAGGGAAAAGGACCCGTTAATTACATATTAACCGGTGTGTTAATAGCCTATTTATCCTTTTCTATTAATCGTTTATTAAATATATTTTATCCCATCACATACCGTACATATTTGCCCATGAATCAAACACACGTTAAATCAACCCACGAAGGGGTATCAGCAGATTCTAGCCATCTAAATAGAACAAAGTTTAGAGAGGGGGACACCGGAGCAATAGCCACCCAGCATTCGGCGGAGGTTGTTTTTGAACTGATCCGTGAAGATATTAGGCATTTGCGTGCAGTTGGCAGAGTGATTGCCATGTGAGAGTTTGTCTCTCTCCCTGCTCTGTTGTCCGGTTCTTTGCTGTAGCTCTAAACTTGTGCTCCACCTCGGAGCTGGATGTTGTAACTCTTGTTTTTTTGCTTAATTAAGATCGGCCTATGGCTTTTCAGTGAGTAATTGAACATGTAAAGTATAATTAGCAGATTAAATACATTCATATACGAATTTTATCACTTCAGCATGTTAATCCTCCTGCGACGCTGGCCGCTGTCTGCACGGCAAGCCTGCAATGCGGGTGGCCATGGTAGCTCGTATGCGTACGCCGCCCCTGCGTAGCTGTTCCTCTCGTGTGCCCGCTCCACTTCCAGCGTGTCGAGGTCGACGAAGACAATCCAGTTCTCGTCCTCCTGCGGCTTCAAGAGGATGTACCTCGTAGTCGCCGCGACAATCTTTGCTGGTCGTTGGAAGTACGTCTCCTCGTACCCCGGCAGCCCCACACGTGGCCTCCGGGAGCCTTACGGGCTTCTCCATAACCCACTCGGCGCTGCTCTGGAGCTTTGCAAACACCGTGAGGTCTCCGTTGTTGACAATGCGCACAACGCGCAGCTCGGTGCGGTCGACTTCGTGGCCGCTGATGACTCGGAAGGTCGAAGACTCGCCCGGCAACCCGACGACGTATACGGGAAGGTCACGAGCGTGAAATCCAGGGTAGTCTCATCGAGAGCCAGCACCACACCCTCGCCCTCCATGCGCCAGTAGAGTGACGAACACGCGCGCCCGACGAAGCTGATCAGGTGAAACTCTGGAATGGGGACGCCGCCGCTGCTGGCGGCGCTCTCCTGCCAGCCACCGTCGCTACCAGAGGTGAACACCCAGACGCTGGGAGTCGGAGTTTCGTAGACCACGGAGACCACCCGAAAGTTGGACATACTGATGCAGCAGCTACCTGTCTTGTCGAGGGCAGCGCCGTCGAGCAGGAATAGGCCTAGGCACAGGGCATGGTACATCTCGTTCCAGCATAGGATCCCCTGGCCGGTAACGGCGTGTGAGCGGGTTGCAGACGATGATGTCAGTGAACCGGAGCTCCGGTTGCGTCCTATACCACGCGTCATGCGGCCTCCTGTAGAGGAGGAGGAGGCCCCCGCGGCTGTCACCGAGCTCCCAGTCCAGGTCCGGGAGGAAATCGAGGGCGAAGTGGCGTCTGTCGATGACATCGGGCGTTGAGGAGTCCGGCACGAAGGCCTGGTTGTTCCCGTCGGGCGGCAGGTCGTCATGGCTGGGGTCGACGATGTGGTAGTGGCCGGGGACGTGCGGGGCATGGAGGGTGCGGAATGTAGTGAGGAACGCGGTGTCCGCAGTGATGATCCGACGCCAGCGCTTGCACGTGAACGCGGCGCGGAGGAGGGCGAGCGAAGAGCCGACGCGAAGGAGGACGAGCTCCAGTAGGTGGTCGGGGAGGTGGTGGACGCTCGTCGGCCCCGGCGGGATGAGCTCGGTCGTGGACGCTCTCTTGAGCTTGGTGTGGCGCCGGCGGTGGCGACGACGTGGTCCCTTGGTCGCCATCGATGGCGGACTCGGGATGCACTTGCTTACGGGAATGAATTGTCTTGACAGGAATGGGTCTTAAGTAGTGATTCAGTGAGCGGCACAAACGTGTTATTGACTCGTTAATACACTTGCTTTCAAAAAAAATACTCGTTAATACACTTGGCTATGGCGACGCGATTCGGAGCATACGCGGCTGCTTGCCTCCCACGGAACTCTTTTTCTTCGCTTTTTTGAGGGAAAAAGGCAACTTGCCACCCACGGAAACACTGGGTCACAAACTCACAATGCACTGCGCTGCACCCGAATAAATAAATGACGTTTTGTTTAGACGGATGCAATAAAATACTTCATCACAATCTAATGTGTCAAAAACTACTGTTTTTCTCAGATAGAGTATAAAAAAAAAAAACAAGACCAACCCAGGCACTAGCACCCGTTGGCATTTTTTTATAGAAGAAAACTCCCTGAGCCCGGGTTAAACTCAGCACTCGAACCCGGGTGGCCGGAGTGCGCTCCCGCACAACTAACCAACAGAGCGACGCTCTGTTCTCTCTCAGATCGAGTATCAAAGGGGAAAATAACACTCTCAGAGGACAATACATATCTACTAATCTACAACGTCATCGTTCAACTAGCAAACACAGGTGTGTTGCCTATTATAACTTGTCCCAAATATAATTTTGTACTGTGCTGCATCAGAATGGAATGTAGGATCTTTCTTCAGAAAAATACAGTAAAACATTTATATGTTTTACAGAAATATAACTTGGATGGTATCCGTGGCGCTTTTATGGCAGAACTTAAATCTGTGGAGGAGCCCGGCTCTTTCATGGCAGAACTTGAAGCTGTGGAGGAGGCTATAAACTGACAACAAGCTTTATATGATCACCGACGAGACAGATGCCCAGCTTGCCATGAACGGCAAGATGGCAGGCAACTCGATACCCGGCTGCATCCAAGATTGAGGATGCTATCGAAGGGTTACACAGCTCTGGGCACTATAATTCCATCTTTCGACGGTGCATAGTTTCACCAAGTATGCCCACTTGTGCAGCTGATGTTGACGGGAAGTCGAAACAGATGTTACATGGGGTAGCTTATGAGAGGTGGAAGACGACGATGGCATCAGATCACCTGGACAGGATTGGCACATGTGTGATGTATTCAGGTTCGCCCCCTCTCGGTCAAGATAAGACGTGCTTCCTACTTAAGACTGATACCGCTCAAATATGTTACAAGTGTTGACGAAGGCGGAGAATAAGACTAGAGTTATGGTACGAAAAGACGTAATGTTCGGTGCCCTCTAGTGCTCCCAGACAGGCCTTTTATAGACGACCCGACTAGGGTTTACAAGATATCTACCGACCCGGTTCAGGTTCTGGGCCGACATAGTCTATTCTAGCGGGGATGGCGTGGCAGTGACGACATAATTGTGGTGGACTTGCGTCACTGGGCTCTGCCGTTGCGACAACGCTCAATCCAGCGTCAGAGCGGAGCTCAGGAGGTTGTCCAAGAGTGCGTCGGTGACATCTTGAAGATGGTGAATCTTGTGTTGGTTTCGTGGTTGGAGGCAGACATGCATGATTTCCGACACGATGATGTTGCACTGGGGTGCTAGGTGTGGAGTTCGATGGCATGTACGTTCGGGGTGCCTAAATCTTTCAGCGACAATGGCTTTGGCAAGCTACTTTGGAGGTCCGCAAAGTGGCAGGTCAGCGATGAAGCCGCGTCGAGCTCAGGTAAAGATGTGATCTGCCCATTTTTCCTTGGATGGCCGCTACGGTCGTGACCGATGTCAGTGACATGAATTGGTATATTGCTCGCGGGTTTCTTTGGTCTTGATTGTAATTTTTTTTTGGCTGAGAGTTCTTTGCCAAAACTAGGATTCTACAATATTTTTAGTTCCATTAAGTCGGCGTGGCTTGTAATTTGATCTTTATTTTATAAATTAATGAGACACAAATTATCTGCAAAAAAACACACACTGTGTCTTGGACTTCACTCCCCGTCTGCTGCGAGGTTGTGATCCTGATCAGCTACGCGGCTTACGCGCCTACCCCAGATCCCGATCGTTTCCGATCACTAGCCCGCTCAGTACTTGGAAAAGGACAGGGAAACGATCCTGGTGCGCTACATCCCGATCAAAGGCCGGCATTCGTCGGATGTTCTACGAACTACTGCCCCCGATAACTTCGTCTGTTATCAGTTCAATTGGCTATGCCTCCATCGCGTCACAGGTTTGCGCCCCTGCCCCAGATCCCAGGCGGCTGAACACAAGGCCTGATCCACGCCTGAATGCCATCCACGCCTGAATGCGAGATGCGGCGAACCGACGGCGGCTTTCCACCCAGCCCCGATGAAAATTCTGCACTTCAATCTTTGAGTTCTTCCTGCCACGATCTTCCTTACTCCAATCTGCAGTTCAGTAATTGGTAACTCGATATGAATCGAATCAACCAATATGTTCATTAGTCGACCAAATCATTCTTTTTCTCTTATTGTTAGTACTGCAGCGTATCAAAGTGCTTGTCGGTAATTCATGATTGTGATGTCCTGGTGGTGCCGTCAATCCATGATTAACAAGATATTTGGAAGATTGTGCTTCCTGGTGGTGCTGTCAATTCATTATTCACTTAAGGCACTATTTGTTTCCCCTTAGGTACGCTACTCTTCAGTTTTATTGATAAACCTGCAATTCATTATTCATGTATTGTTTGAGTTCATTCAGATATTTTTGGTTTATAAAACATGAAAAGTCATCAACTCTGAATGGAGCATCGCCCACGAATTGCTAAATGAAACATAGACAAGAAAAAATCCATATACTATAAGAAAACCATCATCTCAACTTTTTGACCAGTATAGTTCACATAGCTGTGAATTCAAGCCCAGGCTACAGGCCTGTCGACTACATTCATACAAACATACATACCAGCAAGATATTGGTAACTCCAGTTACATGACAATGTTGGACTACAATTTTGAACCATCCATCGTGAACAATCCGGCAAGAAATGGCATTAATATAATCAGCACTACACTAGGGGCTACAATTCTGTCTTCATATCCATTAGGTCGAAATTTGCAAACACCATATTTGCAGAATGATGGCTCCTGCAGTTTAGGAAAACTAGCTCTGAGTGAGCGAACTAAGAGCATCTCCAGCCGCGTCCCCCAAAGCGTCCCCCAAAGCGATTTGGGGCGCGCCGGACAAAAAAACGTTCCCAGCCGCGTCCGCTAAAGCCCATTTTTGTCCGGCGCGGTCCGATACGGTGTCCGGCGCCCCGAGCCCGTCCCCGTCCCACAGGGGACGCACCGGGGACGCCGGATACAACGAAAAGCGAGGCGAACCGACGCGGGCCTGGCGCGTCAGTGGCTCAGTGAAAAATCGTCTCCCACTCCCGCCAAATCCCGCCCCTCCCGCCATATCACGCCTATCCCGCCGCGCATTTCTGGCCTCCCAACACATATCACGCCGCCGATTCATTTCTCCTATCCCCGCCGATTTGTTTCTCCCTCCCGCCGTCCACCCGCCGCCGCTACCCTCTCCCCATTCCATGACGCCGCCGGTAGCCCCCAAGAAGATGGCCAAGAAAGCGGCCAAGAAGTCGTCGGGCAATGCGACGAAAGGGGCGAAAGCGCCGTTCGCGAAGCCGCGGAAGGCGCCGGCCCCGAAGAAGAAGCCGGAAGGATGAACCGATGATCAGTGGCATCAAGACTGTCTGCACCGGAAGATGTCGACGGCGGAGCGGAAAGGACGGAGGGCGGCGGAGCAGGAGAAGAAGGCTGTGGCGGCGCGCCAGCACCAGCACTTAATGGCCGGGTGTCTCGCCGCCACCAACGCGAGCCCATATAGTACGAACATGCCGGTGTACGTTCCGGGAGTCTTCTCTCCGTCGTCATCCGCCTTCTACAACGATGGCCCCTCCGGCACTCCCGGTGCGTGACGCCTAACTTGTCGCCGCACTACCAGGATGCGCTGCCGCATGGCGGCTTCAACCCCAACAACCTCTACTCCCCGGCGTACGAGCAGCGCGAGCCGGACCCGCCGCGGACGGCGACGCTTTCATCGGCCGCGGGGGGCCGCTCGAATTCGACGGCGCCGGTGCTGAGGGTGCTGAGGAAGAGGGCGGGGATGAGGACGAGGAGGACGATGAAGAGGAGGGGGTGGAGGACGAGGACGACGACGAGGACGAAGAGGGCGGCGAGGAAGAAGACGAGGAGGGTGTCGGTGACGATGATCTCGTGGAGGTCGACGCGGACGGTGTGAAGAAGAAAAAGAAGAAGAAGGCGTCGGGCACACGAGGCCCCAAGTGGACGGTTTTGGAGGATCTTTGTCTGTGCGAGTCGTGGGCGACGGTGAGCCATGACTCCATCATCGGCGCCAACCAAAAATACGGGAAGTATTGGGCGAGAATCAAGGCCGAGTTCGATGAGCGCAAGCTCATCAAGAGCGACTACAACAAAGTGACAATGAAGAGGAGCCAAAAGGCAATGTCGACGCGATGGGCCATCATCCGTGCGTCGGTGAACTCCTTCCATGGATACCATCAGGACTTCATCGACCTGCGAGCCGAGAGCGGCGCCGACCTCTCCCAAATGGTACGACTCTTTCTTCCATAATCTGTAGCGCCTACATTGTGTTCGATGAAATGATTCCGCTTCCCGTGGCTAGTTTGATAGGGCCATGGAGGTTTACGCGAAGAACTCGGATGGGCATAAGTCGTTCGCGCTGATGCATTGCTATACCAAGCTCAAAGGGAACGAGAAATGGCGGTTGACGCGCCTTTCGCTGTCCAAGGGGAAGGACGGCATTGACCTGGACGCGCCGCCGGCAACGTCGGCAGGGCGTCCCATCGGCAACAAGGCTGCCAAGGCCGCCTTGGCCGACGCCGCGTCGTGTGAGAAGACGCAGGCGTCGATCACGAAATGCCTCGCGGACGTCTCCTCGACCTTTCTCTCCCGCGACAAAAAGACCGACGAAAGGTGGGCGGAGCTGCTCAAGAGGCAAGAGGAGAAGTTGGAGCTCAAGAAACGCAGGGACGACATGTCCCTGCTGAGAACGTCGACAGAGGGAATGTCTCCCCGGACGCGGGCGGCGCACAACTTCTTCAAAGGCCAGATCCTCGACGACATCGAAGCCAAAATAGCGGCGGCCGATGCTGCGGCCCAGGAAGCGGCAGCGGCAGCAACCGCAGCGCAAGAGCCGGCTGACGCGTCTTCGACTGCTACACCATCGTCGGCCTACGCGACGGCGGCGGAGCAGACGGAGCATGCACAGCACCGTGCAGATCGCGACGAGGTCATCGTGATCGACGGGCCTGCGTCGACTCAGGATACGTCGCCGTCGACCAACCCCTTCTTCTAATTTAGCATGCACTATGGTCTGTAATATGATCGCGCGCCTAGTACTTTGATCGCCGCTACTCTGATTGCGACGATTCGGCGGGAACGATCTCTTTTGAATGCAACAATTTGAATTCCTGATTGGGGGCGGCGTTTGGGGGACGCGGCTGGGGAGCGGCGTCCCCCGAATGCGGCACGAACAAAACACGTCCCCCAAACGCTCAATCCGGCGCGGTTTTGGGGACGCTTTGGGGGACGCGGCTGGAGATGCTCTTATAAGCCTCGGACTCCACATATGAATATGTACATGGAAAAGACAGAGTGATGGTCATATATATATAGACTACTAGCACATGATGTGTATGATGCGCTAGTCACATACAAAGACAGAGTGCTAGTCAATATGAAAATAAAATATATGCATTTTGTTGTGTCTCTATGCTCTTCATGTTTTAATAGATTAACTATAACACATGATTACCTTAGGAAACAACAACAATAACCTCGGTTGTTTATACATAGGCAGGTTCTCTTACTTGGACATGAGCTTATGGTAACATCGGTTCAGAAATACACGTGAAATTGTTCAGTTAGCCACACTCAAGTGTTCGTGTAGCTCGTGTATACTGAAACTATAGCCTCACACTTTCAATGGTTAACTATATATTCGAGACAGAATGGAATGCGAGTTTCTGTAAGAATTTCAGAGTGTATTAACAGCAAGAGCAGGAAAAATATTCAGGCTTTCACGAGTTGCATCAAAGGTTTCCTATGGTGTCTGACTGAACAACATAGTCATGTCTAGCTAATTTCATGAGTCAATTTCAGTTCTCTCCTCCTATAGAGGGGATTTCCATTCTTAAAACTCGGACCTCTATAACTAGTTACTAATGAAATTCAAATTTTATGATCTGGAAGGCCAAAGTCTATCAAATCTACTCTTTCCTTTACCAGCCACTGTTTGCACTTCTCCTAAGAAAAGCACTAACAAATTATTAAAAGAGGACTCCTAGCAAAGCATTTGAAGCAACAATACAGAGCAAGATTGTACGTACATATGATTCAATCCATACATGATGTATTGATTTTATTGGTGACGTCTTTCTGCACATGAAGTGCTCGGTGTTTGGTGAGCTTCAACGTCAAAAACTACGTCCGCCTCTGGCTGCATCCATCTGGCAGGGAGCTTCTGATTGCGCGGAGGGTTGCTGAGCTCTAAACCCCCCGTGAAGCCCTCAGCAGATGGGGCCCATCTGTCGTAGTCCGTGGCGTGCCCTATGATAAGCCAGATGGCATTCATGAACTCTCCTCCGGTGCTTAGCTTCTTGGCGTGAGACTCCGCGCCGCAGTGGTGGCTCGCGTAGCACAGCATCTCCACCCACACGCCTGCGATCACCTCCAGCATGTCAGCGGCAGGCAAGCACCACCTGTTGCCGAACAGCATCCCGGCGAGCCCATCCGTCAGCATAGACTGGCCTGTCATCGACGTCGTCAGCAGCTTCATCGCCGATGCCGTAAATGTACTTGTGCCTCGAATCAGCCGGGAGTTGCCACTCGGCTATCTTGTTGATGATCTCCGATCTGGACAGTTTCATGGTGCTTTCCTTGGTGGACCTCAAATTAACCCACCACACCATATCATAGTACTTCAAGTTCTCCTTGTAACGGCCGTTGCGAACAACTCCGGGCAACAGGTAGGGATGCACCACCATGAGGAAGAGCATGTGGTTGGAGAGCACCCTTATGTTGTCCCGGACCTCCTCTTGAGGGTCAGGGCACAGGGAGAGGTAGAGATCGGTGGCAATGTGCCACACGATGATGCTACGGTCCAGCTCGGTGTCATCGGCTATCCGCGTGAGATCCTCGTACATCCCTTTCTCCTTGAGGATCCACCTTCCCAGCGCATTCCTCAGGTCATCGACTTTCCTCTTCCAGATCTCTCCCAGCACGAGAGCCTTGATGCCGTCGGAGATGGGGGCGGTGCCGGAGTACTGCAGCTTCTGCCACCGGTCCCCAAGTCCGATCATCTTGGCGATCTTGCCTCTCAAGTGGTCGTCCTTTCTGGCGTCGGTGCAGAGGTCCAGTAGGTTGTACTGCCCAAGCGTGTCCAGACAGGCACTCCTCCTTGCTCCAGCCTTGAATATCTGGCGGAGGCGCACCACTGTGCCGCAGAGCCGGTGCCATCCTCGAGCATGGTAGGACGCGCACGCCCAGGAAGACCCTGCCACACTGAGAGACGACGCAAGCTCCAATGTTTAGTAGATTTCTTCCGGGAAATTGTCTTACCGGTCCTGACCGAAATGGGCGAAATTCGGACGCAATTCGAATTTTCCGGACGAAATCCAAATCCCTGGTCATGGCTCCGACAAGCAGGATGTAGGTGACGGCGACGTCAGCTCTGCCATAGGCGTCCTTGCTGCTGAGCTGGAACAGCACGAACACTGCGACCACAGAGAGCGGCGCGATGATACGGATGCACAAGCCGTGCCAGGTGTGGATCACTGCCGCCTTGGCGTAGAGTATGTCGTCCAGGAGGGAAAGCTCCATCGCGGCCAGTTGAAACAGGTGGTTTCTGCCGTTGAGCAGGATGCCTTGTCGCACGGCTTCGTACTCAGACTTGTGCATCACCGGCACATCAGCCAGGAGGCCCTTGCAGAAATTGAGCATGTAGTGGGCTCCCAACACGACCTCCTCCGTTTCTAGCCTCTTTCCCTCCTCCCTCGCATGGTAAGGACCAGCGGTGGCCGACGGCTTGCCGTCATGAAGAGAGCTGGCGATGCTGTCGATGCCGCCACACTTGAGAGCCCACGTCCTCTCGCCGTACTTGATGCAGCCGGTGACGAACATCAATGCAACGGCGGCGAGCAGCGTCCCAGCTGGGTTCCCGGCCGCGACGAACAGGTACACGACATAGGCGGCGCCAAGCACCTGCGCCGCGAGGGTGAGCAAGTGGCGCAGCCAGAGCTGGTTGTCCTGGAAGGCGTAGGCGGTGATGGTGTCCGGCCCACCAAGGTGAAGCAACAGGAAGGGAGCCCAGAATGGCACCATCTGGTGCTGGTGAAGGTCGCGTGGAAGAGATCTGCTCATACTGATGGACATGTGGCCAAGGGCATAGATCGCGGTGTAGTCGGCCATCAGGTACGCCAGCCAGAGGAGAATTGTCAATACAGCTGAGGCTTTACGACTACGCCGGATCCCTGCACAGAAGAGGAGGAGGCCTTGCAGGGCGAAGCTCAGGATCACCAGAATCTGGATGTTCCATTGTTCCCAAAAGGATGCCAGCCCTCCACCCATTTTGCTCTGCACCCACTGAAATTGGATACATATATAATCAAATGCAAGTTAAACTGGGCACAACTCCACTGTTTATGTCTGATGACTGCAAACTAAAATGAGTACATTGGGATATTTTATTTCTTCTTTTACTATAAGTTCAACCTTGGAGTTTTCCTTATTGAGTGTGTACTGAACCTCCTTATATAACTGCAAAAATGGCTAAACTGCTTACAAACTATGGGACATGTGCCACTGAAAATGTGGTCAGCTGTAAATAATGCAAATGCCATAAAGAAAAAAGAACATATGGTTTGAAAAGTCCCAGCAAAGGTCCAAAAGCAGGAGAAATTGCAGCTGTTGCCATGTATGATCTTCACCACTTGGTCATCTAATCAACTAATTAGCCATGCTGATAGCAAATCGGTAGTGTGCATTCATGTGAATGCTCTAATTAATGTACACAAACATTAAAAACTTCAATAATTCATAAAAAATTGTTCTCCTAAAATTATGATATTTTTGGATGCACTCAATTCTTTTACTTCAAAAGGTTTTTTCTGCTTATATTTTAAACCAAATACTCCTAGCCCACCTAAACAGATCATACAAAAATTACTATAGTGTGCACCTATTTTTGAACATATATTGTCCATATTTACGTTTTATGTAAAAAAAATCCTATAACAAGAAGTTCATAAATTTTCAGTATCTGTTTAGTTTTTTGGATGGATGACTAATGCTCAAAACTAGGTTTACTAAAACCTATAACGAACCAATAAAAAAAATCATGAATGTTGTACGGATAATTAATTTCCCTCTGACTACATATACTATTTCTTAATAACCATGATGATTCATATAAAATGCACCAATTACATCCTAATGGGCATCCACACAAAAGAACATCATTTCTGGATGACAAATTATTTTTATAATTTTTTAAAGGTTTCACTATTTCTTACATCCACGGAAGCGTTGACATACGAGGGTCATCCGCAACAATACTAAATAGTTGATTAGATGACCAAGTGGTGGACCTTGCAATAGATTAAACAACCACCTGACGCTTTTTGCAAAAAGAAAGCTCAAGTGGTGGTTTGTGCAACAAATAGAGTGGGACGTGGCGAACGGTGCAATTTCCGCACAAAAACCAACATGAATGTGATAGTCCCTTCAATGAAAAAATGATTTGGGTTTTTGTTCGAGAAATCAAAACTTTCTATAACAATGAGGATTGTGACTTGTCTTCAAGCATCGGAATATGTTGTTTTTTACTTAAAGGTAGAGTTAATTTTGTAAATCTAGAGACAAATTTTTTTTTGTGCGAACCGCACATGCATGACCAAAGCCATGTGTTGGTATGTGCCTTCTTTTTGGCACAAATCTAGAGACAAATTAACAAAGGAAGAACCACAAAGCCTCGAAACTCCTTAAATAAAAGAAGTAGAAATTCATAGCGGAACCTACATTGGAAGAGAGATTAGTACTGTAGTACAAGATAGATCTCGGGTTAGGCAACACTGGAAGAGAGCTAGCAGCCCGTAGGAAGAGAGAATGGAGGGGTGACTGGTAAGGAACGCGGGTAGGGCCCTCACCTCGAGGTCGGGGGAGCAGCGGCCGGCCTGGATTGGCGGCGCGAGGTGCCGATCCGGCGGTTCTAAAGGCAGCGAGCAGTGGGGTGGGAGTGAGGCGGGGTGGTGTGGTGTGGAAGGAAGACGAAGACTTGTTGCTCGTCAAGGCAGCAGACAGAGCGTAGGAAATCAGCTGCGGCGCTAAAGGCATCGCATCTACTCCTAGGCAACACATCAAGTTTTGGTCCGTTTCATTCGGTCCACAAGTAAGGGCATCTCCACGCTCCGCGCGCGTTTTTTTTTTTTTTGCGTCGGTTGAAATGGTCGAAATCGAGCGTAACTTTGTTTGTATTGGGGTGGCTCCAGCGGCACGACGTATTTTTTTGCTCGAATTTCCATTTTTTTATAACATGAAAACATAATTTACATAGTTGACATATGGAAATAAACCCTAAACGCCTGCGCCTACTACTTCTCCTCATCGTTGTCGAGCACGATGAGCTCTGATACCACCCACGGCCAGCTGGGAACCGGCGGAACGTACGCCGGGCGCGCCGGCGGTGCTGGAGGTGGAGGCGCTCAAGGCTGTGGCTGTGGCGGAGGTGGAGGCGCCCAGGGTTGTGGCTGTGGTGGAGGTTGAGGCGCTCAGGGCTATGGCGGAGGTGGAGGCGCCCAGGGCTGCAGCGGCGGTGGAGACCCCCAGGGATGTGGCGGCGGTTGAGGAGCCCAGGGGTTGTACGGCGGCGGTTGCGGCGTGGCCGAGTCCTGTAGCGCCAGTTGTAGGGCTTCATCCTCCGACAGATCCGGCGGCATGAAGCCGGTGGCGTACCGGGGCAGCGGCAGCTGCACAGGTCGGTCGTTCTCGGAGACGAGGACGCCGAGCTTCGCGATCTCGTCGTCCATGTTATCCGGGTACTCAAACTTGCGGCCCTCCGTCATGGCCAGCTGCCATTCCTGGAAGACGACCGCGACGACGTCGCTGTCGTCCTTGACCTCCTCGTTGTGGTACGCCAGCGCCTCAATGTAGTCGTCGTCGTATTCGTCGTCGTCGTACTGCGCACACGTCGTCGTACTGCGCATGCGTCGGCGCCTGGTGCGCACGCTCGGCGCCTGCTGTCTTCGAGGACGAGGCGGCGGTGCACGGTCGAAGGGAAAGTCCCTATCGCCCATGAACCTCCTCCTCCGATCCCTCTCGGACACGAAATACGTGCGCCAGCTGTCGAAGTCGATGGCGTACGTTGGATCGGCGCGGAGTTCCGGCGGTAGGTACCGCCTTCTTCGCCGGATCTCGGCGCTCCTATCTGGCTCGCGCGCATGCACGAGAGGGACGGGCACCCGGCGGTAGCCGACCCGCCAACCGCTAGGCAATTGCACGCCCGACCAGGCGTCGCACGGCGTCCAGTTCCCGTGCATCAGCCTCCCCACGGTGACGGGCAGCGGCACCCTCTGCTTCTTATCCCCCTTCTTGGTGCCGCTACCGGACGCCTCGAAGTCAATCTTTTTCTTCCCCACGGTGTTGCGGCAGCGCGCGGTGGTGGAGGTGGGAGTGGAGGTGTAGACGATGGCAGGAACTGTGTCGGTCGACTTTTAAGACCGGCCGCGCGTGGGAAACGATGCCATTGAAGGCGGCGCAGAAGCCTAGCCGCCGCCCGCCAGTGCGCGCGCAGAACAGGCAGCCGCGACATTGAAGGCGAAGGCTGCGGCGCAGACGCGGAAGCGCTGCCCTTGATACAGGGTCGCTGCCAGACGGGCCCGTGGGGGAAGCGAGCGAACGCTCGGACCGCGCAGCGTCCACGGAGACGCAAACGTGCCGCATATTTGCGCCGCATTTGCGTCGCTGCGGACGCTCTGGACACGATGCGTCGCCCCGCTGGAGCAGGGTGCAGACGTATTTCCGATCCGAGCAGACGCAAACGATCACACATCATCCTCTTGCATCGCGCCATTGGAGATGCCCAAAAAAATAAGAGCATCTCTAACGGATGCATTTTGAACGTTTGTCTCCAGGCGTGCGTTTTTGTCCGCTTAAATTGCGTCGCGTTCGTTTTCACGGCCCGCTGCGACGCATCCCAACGTAAATATGCGCCGCGTTTATTTACGTCATGTTTACGTATCACTATGTGTCGGACCGCTCCATCTGATTCCCCGATCACTATGTTATCACTATGTGTCTGGCCGCTCCATCTGATTCCTGACGTATTTTAGATCCGATTCCTGACGTATTTTAGATCCGCGCGAACCCAAACAATTAAGGTTCCGTTTGGGTCACCCGTTGGAGCAAACAATCCAATCACTAAGTGTCAATCCAATCACAAAGTGTCCGTTTGCGTCACCCCTTGGAGTCACCCCTTGGAGATGCCCTAAATCCGTGTTCACCTTTGGGTTGGCTAACTCATCGGCCCTATTTTGCTTTCTTTTACAATACTTGATAATACTTGATATACTTTTTAGGCCTTATTTTTTAATAAAGTTTTTGTGACAATTAATGGGGTAATTTCCACTAACACCAAATTCTCAGTTGCGGCTAAAAGTATATTTTCTACTAGAGTATTATGCTAGTTTAATTTTAACTTTTCTCATTTTTTTAATACTCCACTCTTACCACGTGCATTGAGGGTAGGGTTTATAGAGATTAGATGAAGTTAGAAGTTTCACCCAATACATCACTAGCTAGGGCTTTGCCAGCGTCTCCTGCTCCTTGTCGTCAGACACTCAGACATGTCGATGTAGATTGGCTGCTCCCACGGCCACGACCAGGCCGGGCGGGCGGAGGATCGACCGGTCGATGACAGATTTCCATGGCAGATTTGCATGCCGCCTTTCAGGGCCTTCCTGTGGCGGGTGACACGGGGACCCTCCGGGAGTTGAGGTGTCAGCAGTTAGGCAAGTTCACTTCGATGCATGTCGCTAGCGTGTTTGTCTCAAGATATTGATCGGTCTTGGTTTGACATGGTTTGCAGTTACTTGTTCCCGGATCAAAACCGATGAAGGGCACATCGGGGTGCAATGAGGGCTCTATCAATCTGTGGCGGCAAACTGGTGAACGTTATTGGGGTTAACTGAAGGAGGAGAGGATTGATTTAGGAATAGCAGAGAGGATAATTGCACTCGGCGTAGGAGCCACCGAAGAGGTCCAAGATAGATGTTAAAAGGAACAGATACACGAGACGACGCATCGGTTGAACTGGATTTATTCTCAGCTGGCATTCCATCGACCGGCCAACTAAAACTTCATCATCTCCTCTACTTCAAGATGCTACAAGTACTACGTACACATGCAACATATTTATTCGTAGATGGTAACACCGCTCGCAGCCACGGGAGGAACACACTTCCATACATATACTGATGATGCACACACTCGTCTGTCTAGCAGCGGTAACGCTTGCCGGGCAAACGAGATCACTCTACTGGGTCCGTGCCTGGTCCATGCGCTGCTGCGCCCAGTTCTTCACCTCGTGCGCCTTGGAGTCCAGCTTCGCGCCGGCGTGGTCCACCTTGTCGGATCCCGGCGGCGAGGACGACCCGCGCGACAGGTACCTGTACATCCACGCGAGCACGCCCATGGCCGCCGCGCCGAGCGCCCCAGACGACACGAACCCGGTGGTCAGCAGCGCCACGGCGATGGCCGCTGGCACCAGCACGGGGCTGAAGATCACCATCACCGGCGTCGCGATGACCAGCGCCACCACCGTGCCCGTCAGCGCCAGGGCCGACAGGAACAGCATCGACCCGGCCGCCGCTGCCGCGGCCACCCCCTTCCCGAGGGTGACGGCCACCGCCTGGTTCTGGCCCTGGCCCTGGCTCTGGCCGTAGCCGCCGTAGTTGTAGTCGTCCCCGCGGATGGCTCGCATGTAGTCGTCCCCGACGGCGTAGCCGCCTCCTTGTGCTCCTCCCCGGTGGTGCCCTTGCTCGCCAGCCATGGTGGTGGATGCACTGACTTCGCCTTCGCTACCCTGAACACTGAGCTTTCGCCTGCAAATATGCAATAAGCAACAATTGTGCTGTGTGTTCCTCGAGGAGATGGATCGTGGTTTATAAGATGCGATGTGAGTAGGTGACGACGGAGCAGGTCTCGGACATGTGGACGCACCGCAGGGGTACGTGGCGAGGGGTGTGATCTGCATGGATAGCGATGCCTCGCACCCTGACACGTACGTGCCAGCAGCCTCCCGTCACCGCTCGCATCCTACGTGTTGCCGATGCAACCTCTTCCCAAGCACAGCTGCTCGACCTGCCACCTGCGCCATGCTTCCAGCTCGATCTTGTTTTGCCCCACGAGCCTGGAGTTGAGCTCGACGCCGCTTTATATTTTTCCTGTAGAGACGATTTATTTCTTGCGGGAGTCAGGCAGCGAGCTTCGTTTTATAATTTTCAAAATTTAGAGTCACCTCACACAGGTTTTAGAATTACTACAAGGAAAAACAGCCACGACCGTGCAACCAATTTTTGCCGTGAGCATCCAGAAAAAGCACGGCAAAGAAATGGCGCACGGCAAAAGCAGACGCGAGCGCACGGTAAAACAAAGATGCACGGCAATGGCAAAAGACAGCGCACGGCAAAGAACATTGCACGAAAATGGACCAAGACAGCGCACGGCAAAGATTAGAAGCATGGCAACGTCGCTAGCTAGGCATTGCCGTGACTAACCTTTTGCCGTGTGCGCGTCTGGGACACACGGCAATGCCGCCTTTGCCATGTGTTCTTCCCTTTGTCGTGGGCCATATGGCATTTTTCTTTGTTTTCCTTTTATTTTATTTTATTTCATCTAATACTTATATTTATTTTTTCAATTAGTTTTACTTTTTGTTGACTATTTATTAACTTAAGACAATGTGTATATACACATACTATTTGCAATACAACAAGTACTCTCCATTTTCATCCGCGCTTCGGAGCAATCCGCGCTTCGAGGGTGCTAAGTGTTATCGCACGAATGTGAGGAAGGTCACACCGGAGAGCTATTTTTTGCATCATTACACTTTCCACCATACTTTCACACATATCATAGGTCCACATGCAAGTTTTGGTGGGATTCCGGTGCTCCAGCGGTCATTCTCCCCCCCCCCCCCCCCAAAATAGCGGTATGTGTGTCCCGGCAGGTCTACCCCCTATATTTTTCCGCGTGAGGTTCCACCAATTTAATTATTCATTGTTTTAGGTTTGTTTAGAACATATACACATGGAAAATCAAGCTTGGGACCCTTTGGCACATGCTAGCATCCGGTATACCCGCATCCATTATCCCATGAGCCACCCTTCTCGGTAACTTGTTCTTTAAGATAATCTTCAAAAGTGGGCATACCAAGGTTCCCATCCAATGTCGGTGATAAGCAAATATCATCCATCGCGTTGTCTTCAACAAGGTAGTCCACATGCGATGATGGCGCTTAGGCACATTATTCCAAGAAGAATTGCCTTGATCTACTGGTTAGGCTTAGGGTTTAGTGTTAGGGTCATTATCCCATGAGCCACCCTTCTCGGTAACCTGTTCTTCAAGACAATCTTCAAAAGTGGGCATGCCAAGGTTCACATCCAATTCTGGTGATAAGAAGATATATATCATCCATCGCGTTGTCGTCAACAAGGTAGGCCACATGCGCTGACGGCAATTAGGCACATTATTCTAAGAAGAATTGCCTTGATTTACTGGTTAGGGTTAGGGTTAACGTTAGGGTTAGGATTAGGGTTTAGGATTAGGCCATTATCCCATGAGCCACCCTTCTCGGTAAATTGTTCTCCAAGACCAACTTCAAAAGTGGGCATACCAAGGTTCTCGTCCAAGTATGGTGATAAGCAGATATCATCCATCACGTTGTCTTCAACAAGGTAGTCCACATGAGATGACGGCACTTAGGCACATTATTCTAGGAAGAATTGTCTTGATCTACTAGTTAGGGTTAGGGCCATTATCCCATGAGAAACCCTTCTCGGTAACTTGTTCTTCAAGACAATCTTCAAAAGTGGGTATCCAAGGTTCCCATTCAATGTCGGTGATAAGAAGATATCATCCATCGCGTTGTCTTCAACAAGGTAGTCCACATGCGTTGACGGCACTTAGACACATTATTCCAAGAAGAATTGCCTTCATCTACTGGTTAGGGTTAGGGTTTAGGGTTAGGATTTAGGGTTAGGGTTTAGGGTTTAGGATTTAGGGTTTTGCAGCTCCCGTGTCAGCAGCTGTAGTTGCATTAAACCAAGCCTCCCCAGTTTAGGGTTTAGGGTTTAGGCTTCAGGGGAGCTATTTTTTCACCATTACACCTTCCACCACACTTTCACACATATCATAGGTCCACATTCAAGTTTTGGTGGGATTTCGGTGCTCCGGCGGTCATTCCCCCTCCACCCCCATAAACAGCGGTATGTGTGCACCAGCGGGTCTACCCCCTAGATTTCTACGCGCGAGGTTCCACCAATATACTTTTTCATTTTTTTAGGTTTGTTTAGGACATATAAACATGGAAAACCAAGCTTGGGACACTTTGGCAAATGCTAGCCTCCGGTATACCCGCAGCCATTATCTCATGAGCCACCCTTCTCGGTAACTTGTTTTTCAAGATAATCTTCAAAAGTGGGCATACCAAGGTTCCCATCCAATGCTGGTGATAAGCAAATATCATCCATCGTGTTGTCTTTAACAAGGTAGTCCACATGTGCTGATGGCATTTAGGCACATTATTCCAAGAAGAATTGCCTTGATCTATGATACGTCGCAAATGTATCTATAATTTTTGATGCTCCATGCTTGTTTTACACCAATTCATATATGTTTTGCTCACATTTTGTTGCACTTCTATACATTTTCCGGAACTAACCTATTAACAAGATGCCATAGAGCTAGTTCCATGTTTTCTGTTTTTTTTGTATTTGAGAAAATTTGTACATGAAATATTCTCGGAATTGGACGAAACAAAAGCTGAAGTCAATATTTTTCCGTAACGAAGACAGAGTCCACAGTGGGGTCGAATAGAATCCACATGGCGGCCACGCCATGCCTTGGCGCGGCCAAGCCTGGGCCCGCGCCAAGGGGTGCTGTGGGCCCCCTGGCCTCCACCGACCTCGCCCTTCCACCTATTTATTCACGATCTCGAGAAAAACCTAAACACCCGAGCCTCCATCCACGAAAAGGTCCATCGCGGCCTCCATCACAGACCCTAGCTCGGGAGGGTTCTGAAGGTCTTCCCAGCACCCTTCCAGAGGGGAGATCATCGTCGGAGGCATCTACATCGCCATGCCCGCCTCCGAAGTGATGCGTGAGTAGTTCATCCCTGGACTATGGGTCCATAGCAGTAGCTAGATGGTTGTCTTCTCCAATTTGTGCCTCATGTTTAGATCTTTTGAGCTGCCCTACATGATCAAGATCATCCTTATGTAATGCCTACATGTTGTGTTTGCTAGGACCCGATGAATATTGAATACTATGTTGAGATTGATTATATATTCTTGTCATATGTTATTTGTGATCTTGCATGCTCTCCGTTGCTAGTAGATATTCTGGCCAAGTAGATGCGTGTGACTCCAAGAGGGGGTATTTATGCTCGATAGTAGGTTCATGCCTCTAGTTTTGTGGAAGAGTGACAATAACTTCTAAGATTGTAGATGTGTTGTTGCTACTAGGGAGAAAACAACAATGTTTTATCCAAGGGTAATTCTATTGTTTACTTTACACACTGATGCGCGTGGTTGACGTATTGTCTTTCCGCTCGACACGCGTCCGTTGGGAACCCCAAGAGGAAGGTGTGATGCGCACAGCGGCAAGTTTCCCTCAGTAAGAAACCAAGGTTTATCGAACCAGTAGGAGTCAAGAAGCACGTGAAGGTTGATGGCGGCGAGATGTAGTGCGGCGCAACACCTGGGATTCCGGCGCCAACGTGGAACCTGCACAACACTAACCAAGTACTTTGCCCCAACGAAATAGTGAGGTTGTCAATCTCACCGGCTTGCTGTAACAAAGGATTAGATGTATAGTGTGGAAGATGATTGTTTGCGAAAAACAATGAGAACAATTGCAGTAGATTGTATTTCAGTATAGAGAATTGGACCGGGATCCACAGTTCACTAGAGGTGTCTCTCCCATAAGATAAATAGCATGTTGGGTGAACAAATTACAGTTGGGCAATTGACAAATAGAGAGGGCATGACCATGCACATACATATTATGATGAGTATTGTGAGATTTAATTGGGCATTACGACAAAGTACATAGACCGCTATCCGAGCATGCATCTATGCCTAGAAAGTCCACCTTCGGGTTATCATCCGAACCCCTCCAGTATTAAGTTGCTAACAACGGACAATTGCATTAAGTATTGCGCGTAATGTAATCAATAACTACATCCTCGGACATAGCATCAATGTTTTATCCCTAGTGGCAACAGCACATCCATAACCTTAGAGGTTTCTGTCACTCCCCCAGATTCACGGAGACATGAACCCACTATCGAGCATAAATACCCCCTCTTGGAGTTACTAGCAAAAACTTGGCCAGAGCCTCTACTAATAACGGAGAGCATGCAAGATCATAAACAACACATAGATATAAATTGATAATCAACATAACATAGTATTCTCTATTCATCGGATCCCAACAAACACAACATATAGTATTACAGATAGATGATCTTGATCATGTTCGGCAGCTCACAAGATCCGACAATTAAGCACAATGAGGAGAAGACAACCATCTAGCTACTTCTATGGACCCATAGTCCAGGGGTGAACTACTCACTCATCACTCCGGAGGCGACTATGGCGGCGTAGAGTCCTCCGGGAGATGAATCCCCTCTCCGGCAGGGTGCCGGAGGCGATCTCCTGAATCCCCCGAGATGGGATTGGCGGCGGCGGCGGCGTCTCTGGAAGGTTTTCCGTATCGTGGCTCTCGGTATCGAGGTTTTAGGTCGACGAGGCTTAAATAGGAGAAGAGGCGGAGTCGGAAGGGCGACGAGGCGGTGACACGCTAGGGTGGCGCGGCCAGGGCCTGGGCCGCGCCGCCCTATCATCTGGTGGGCCTGTGTCCCCTCTCTGGCAGCTCTCGGGTGTTCTGGATGCTTCCGGGGATTCTAAGATGCTGGGCGTTGATTTCGTCCGATTCCGAGAATATTTCCTTACTAGAATTTCTGATACCAAAAACAGCAGAAAACAGCAACTGGCCCTTCGGCATCTCGTCAATAGGTTAGTTCCAGAAAATGCATAATTATGACATAAAGTGTGCATAAAACATGTAGATATCATCAATAATGTGGCATGGAACATAAGAAATTATCGATACGTCGGAGACGTATCACACACATTGCTTGATGCGGTAATCTTTTGCCTGCAACTTAATACTGGAAGGGGTTCGGATGATAACCGGAAGGTGGATTATTAGTCATAGACGCAGTTGGTTATGGTCTATGTATTATGTTGTAATACCCAAACGAATCTCATAGTAATCATCTTGTCATGTATGGTCGGTATTCTGTCAATTGCCCAGCTGTAATTTGTTCACGCAACATGTTATTTATCTTTATGGAGAGACACCTCTAGTGAACTATGGACCCTGGTCCTTTCCTTTACAGATAAATTCATCTACTGCGGTCCTGTTCTATTTACTTTCCGCAAGCACTGTTTTCTTTAATTACAGCAAACATCTCTTTCCACTCGATACGTTTAATCCTTTGTGTTCAGCAAAACCGGTGAGATTGACAACCTGACTGAAAGTTGAGGCAAAGTATTTTGGTTGTGTTGAGTGCAGGTTCCACGTTATTGCTGACGCTGGTAGTGCGCCCTACCAATAGTCACGTAGCAACACCTTCAGAAATCGCGCCTTTCTCTTACTGGTCGATTAAACCTTGGATTCTTACTGAGGAAAAACTTGCTGTTGTGCTCATCATACCTTCCTCTTGGGGTTCCCCAACGGTGTGCAATCTGTGCTCATCAAGCTCTTTTTCTGGCGTTGTTGCCGGGGAGAAAGAGGATTTCTGCAAGGGGGGTCTCTCATCTCCAATCTATTTACTTTGTTATAGTTTTTCTTAGTTTATTTTATTTTGTCTTGTTTGCTTCATTATATCAAAAACACAAAAAAATAGTTTCTATTATAGCTTCTATTTCTATTACTTTGTTTTAATTTTTCTAAAATGCCTACTGCTGGAAATACTAACTTGTTGGAGATATACCCGAGAGGCAATAATAAAATAGTTATTGTTATATCTTAGTGTTCATGATAAATGTTTACACTCCATGCTATAATTGTATTAACCGAAAACATTGCTACATGTGTGTTGTGTAAACAACCAGAGTCCCTAGTAAGCCTCTCATTTAACTAGCTTGTTGATTATTAGATGATCATGGTTTCCTGATCATGAACATAGGATGTTATTAATAACAAGATCATATCATTAGGTGAATGATGTGATGGACACACCCATAGTAAGCATAGCATGAGATCAAGTCATTAAGTTCAACTTGCTATAAGCTCTCAATACATAGTTACCCAGTCCTTCGACCATGAGATCATGTAAATCACTTACACCGGAAGGATACTTTGATTACATCAAACGTCATTGCGTAAATGGGTGGTTATAAAGATGGGATTAAGTATATTCGGAAAGTGTGAGTTGAGGCATATGGATCAAGAGTGGGATTTGTCCATCCCGATGACGGATAGATATACTCTGGGCCCTCTCGGTGGAATGTCGTCTGATTAGCTTGCAAGCATGTGACTAGGTCACAAGAGATGAAATACCACGGTATGAGTAAAGAGTACTTGTCGGTAACGAGGTTGAACTAGGTATGGAGATACCGATGATCGAACCTCGGACAAGTAAAGTATCGCGTGACAAAGGGAATCGGTATCGTATGTAAATGGTTCTTTCGATCACGAAGTCATCGTTGAATATGTGGGAGCTATTATGGATCTCCAGGTCTCGCTATTAGTTATTAATCGGAGAGGAGTCTCGATCATGTCCGCATAGTTCTCGAACCGTAGGGTGACACACTTTAGGTTTGATGTCGTTTTAAGTAGATATGGAATATGGAATGGAGTTCGAATGTTGTTCGGAGTCTCGGATGGGATCCAGGACATCACGAGGAGTTCCGGAATGGTCCGGAGAATAAGATTCATATATAGGAAGTCACATTCCAAGTTTGGGAATGGTCCGGTGAATTTATGGAAGGTTGTAGAAGTTTCTAGAATCATCCGGAATAAATCACTATGGAAGGAGGAGTCCCGGAGGGACTCCACCAACCCTAGACAACCCACCAAGTGGGAAGGTGGAGTCCATGCTGGACTCCACCTAGTTGGCTGGCCATGAAGCAAGGAAAGGGAGCAATCCCACTTGACCTAGGTTTCACCAATATGGAAGTTTTTGAGTTGGACTATTATTCGGATTTTGGGCAAACCCTAGGGGGTTCCACCTATATAATGAGGGGGAGAGGGAGGGGTCTGGCCACTACTTGGACGCACCACCCAAGGGGCACCAAGGCCGGCGCCCAAGAGCACCCCCTCTCCCAAACCTAGCTACAACCTCCTCCTTCTCCCGCAGCGCTTACGGTGAAGCCCTGCTGGAGATCTCCACCACCACCATCACCACGATGTCATGCTGGCGGGATTCCGAGGAGGATCTACTACATCCACTGCCCGCTGGAACAGGGAGAAGGACGTCGTCATCAACACCGTACGTGTGATCGAGTGCGGAGGTGCTGCCCGATTGTGGCACCGTCAAGATCTTCTACGTGCTTTTGAAAGCGGTAAGTGATTGACTGCATCAACCACGAGATCTAATCTCATAGGCTTTGGAATCTTCGAGGGTTAGTCTCACATACATCTCGTTGCTACCATCTACTAGATTAGATCTTGGCTTTTTATTCATTCTTGCGGTAGGAAATTTTTTGTTTTCTATGCTACGAATCCCATCATAACTTGTGTGACTTTACTAGCACAAAAAACAATAATTTTATTTGTACACATATTGCTCCACCTGGTCCCGAAGCAGCCTTTTATGAAATTAAACTTGGTTTGTTAAATCTTGTTATGAAAGTGTCATTTTCTGGTGTTAGTACTGATGATGTTGCTTCTCACCTTAATAATTTTGTTGAACTTTGTGAGATGCAAAAATATAAGGATATAGATGGTGACATTATAAAACTGAATTTTTTTATTTCTCTTTGTGAAGGGGAGCTAAAGATTGGTTGCTATCTTTGCCTAGAAATAGTATTAATTCTTGAGTTAAATGCAAAGGTTCTTTCATTGGAAAATATTATCCTCCTGCTAAGATTATATCTTTGAGAAGTGACATAATGAGATTTAGACAATTTGATAATGAACATGTTGCTCAAGCTTGGGAAAGAATAAAATCTTTGGTAAAGAATTGTCCCACTCATGGACATACTACTTGGATGATCATCCAAACTTTTTATGCAGGACTAAATTTTTCTTCAAGAAACCTTCTAGATTCAGCTGCTGGAGGCACTTTTATGTCCATTATTTGGGGGCTGCAACTAAATTACTTGATGATATGATGATAAATTATTCTGAATGGCACACGGAGGGAGCTCCACAAGCTAATAAGATAAATTCTATCGAAGAAACCTCCTCCTTGAGTGATAAGATTGATACTATTATGTCTATGCTTGTTAATGGTAAAGCTTATGTTGATCCAAATAATATTTTGTTAGCTTCTTTGGTTGCTCAAGAAGAGCCTATTGATGTGAACTTCATTAAAAATAATAATTTCAACAACAATGTTTCTACGAATAATTTTGGTAGCAATAATTATAGACTGTATCTTCTAATACGATAATGCTAATGGAAATTCTTATGGTAATTCCTATAGCAACAATAAAAGTGCACTCTATAATCTTGAATTCATGCTTAACGGCTTTATTAGTAAATAAATTTCTTTTAATAAAACTGTTGAGGAAAATCTTGGCAAAATTGATATTCTTGCTTCAAAATTTCATAGCCTTGCTCATGATGTTGAATTTCTTAAATTAAAGGTTATGCCTCATGATGTTAAAGAAAGTGAAACTTTGAATTCCATTCAAGTTATAATTGATGAAAATGTTAGGGTGTTGGCGGAATTGCATGCTACGTGGGAAAGACAAGATGAAATTGCTAGAAATAATAATTTGACTAAAATTTGTACCATCATCACCACCAGTAGTAATGAAGTATCAAATTCTATCCACCCTCCTACTATTAATGGTAAAATAATTGGTGTAGGAAAAGACCCCGCTCCTTCTACAAAATTGCCTACCACTGAAACTATTCCTGACAAGTTTGCTGAAATTTTTTGGAATATGGGAGACAATAGTCCTTTTACTTTTGATAATAATGACTTTGATTTTGATGATTGCAATATCTCTGAAGGAATTAAGTTCTTACAAAATTTTGCTAGAAGTCCTAATGCTAGTGTTATAAATATGGCTTTCACGAAACATATTATAAATGCTCACATGCAAATTGGAGAAGAGAAATTGAAGCGTGAAACTTCTATTCCTAAAAAGTTAGAAGATGGCTGAGAACCCATCATTAAGAAAAATCTATGATATGCTTGATTTGCGACTGTTGGAACAATGTTATTTGGATGTTCATCTTGTTGATATTGCTACAAAGAAACCTTCGGGGAGAGTTAATAATGTTATTATTATGGATAATAATAACTTTGTCTCCATTGATTTTGTTGTTTTGGATATTGAATGCAATGCTTCTTGTCCAATTATATTGGGAAGACCGTTTCTTAGAACTATTGATGCTGCTATTGATATGAGAGATGAGATTATTAAATATCAATTCTCACTCAAGAAAGTATGAAACACTTCCCTCTGAAAATAAAGAAGTCACCTTATGATTCTATAATTAGAATAAATTATGATATTGATGCTTCTTCACATGATAATACTTGATGCTAGCTCTTTTTCTGTGCCTAGCTGAAAGGTGTTAAAGAAAAACACTCTTGGGAGATAACCCATGTTTTATTTCTGTAATTTTTCTTTCGTTGAGTCTTGGAAGTCATTACCTCTTTAATAACCTCTTCTTATCATTTTTATTTCATTTTTGTGCCAAGAATAGCCTCTAATAGGAAGAAAGTAAGATTTGGGGAAGTTGTTGTCCAGAAAACAGATTTTGTGTTGTCACCATAAAAATTCTTATTCACAGCCAGAGCGGAATTTTGAGCTGCCAATTGTTTTGCATATGCTCCAGGTTACTATCTAACTTTCATTAGTTGAACACTTTCCGATATGAGCAACATAAGATTTTCGAACAAATCAATACCTGATGTTCTGTTATTTGCATTTGCCTTTTAATCTCTTTCTTTTTGAGTTCTTTTGATCAAAGAGGTTTTTGAACAGTTTGCTATAGTAGCCAATGCTTTAAAATATGTTTGATATATGTTAGAACTGAAATCAAGTGGATTTGTTATGTTGATTGTACTAATGGTACTAATAAAGAATTACGTGAAGTTTTCAAGTGTAGGGAGAGAAGAATGATGTAATGAGATGAAGAATGGACAAAATCTAAAGCTTGGGGATGCCCGTGTCACCCCAAGAAATATCCAAGAGGTACAAATCTCAAAGCTTGGAGATGCCCAAGGCATCCCCTCTTCATCAACAAAGCAACATGTCATCTTTCTATGCGCTATATTTTTATTGCTTCATAAGCTATGTGTTGTTCTTGGAGCATCTTTATTTTTGTTTTTAGTTTATTTAGTTTTGTTTGCTGTAGCATATGGTTGGATCCCAGCATATTTGTTTTGGAGAGAGACACGCTCTGTTTTAATTTCATAGAACGCTCTAGTTTTCCCTCTTATTGCTCTACGAGTGTTCTAGTTTTTTAGTACTGCGTTTAGCTCTTGTTCTTTCATTCGGATTATGTTCAGAGCTCATTAGTATTCTTTATTATGTATGATTTTCTCTCTGGTTCATATTGTTTTCATCTCTGAGAGATATTTCCAATAAGTTGATTGGTGTTGTAGACGAGTAAAATGTTTCATGCCTATAGTGATGCAAAAGGAAGATTGTCTAGACTGTGGCATAGACTTTGGCATGTCATGTTGGATGTTATTCTTGTCATATGCTTGGTATTTATTGTTGTAGCATGACTTCTCTCAAATAGCTGAGAGTGCATATTGTGCTATTGAAAGAATCATGTGTTGTTTCCATCATACAAAGCATAATATTGTCGTATTCTCCTTTGATGCTTTATTGGCTTGACTTGGCACATGCTTATACCATGTTATGACTATAACCAATCAACTAAAGCGTCTATGATCATTTAGTTTTTGACTTGTAATATCACTTTATGCTTTGATTGATAATGTTTTGTCGCTATGCATGATTATGGCCATTATTGCTCTCTTAATTAGTTGGTCGCTCCCAGTCTTTTGCTAGCCTTCGCCTGCACTGAGTATGAACTCTACTTGTGCATCCAACCACTGAAAGTGCATGGACCCCCATGTGTGGTTTTGGTAATTAATGACAATCCCTATGGACTAATGTTTGCATTGAGTTATATTTGTAGGAGTTGTCCATAGGCAATGCTTGAATCATATGTTGGCTTCAAGGTTGCAATAAGAAGAAATTAGTGAAGGATATCAAGTGTCAAGTATGTCTTGAAGATGAAGATGAAGTGAGCCATCAAGTTACTTCAAGACATCAACATGATGAAGAATGAAGAAATGAAGTGCAAGTTCAAGATGAGCCAACTCGAAGAGATCATATGCTTGAAGCTTGCCATCCATATGGTGATCATGGATATGTGAAGATGCGCTGGACAAGAAGCTCTCCCATAGTGGAGTATGGGGGAGCATTTTGCATGACTTCATCAAGCAAGAACAATCAAGAAAGGCGTTCCATCTTGTTGCGGTCAAGACCGTCATCATCAAGCTCAAGTGGAATGCGCAAGGTTAAGGTTTGCTCTTGATAGGGTTTCTTTCTTACTGGTCTCATGGTGTAGTTGGAGGCCGGTTTATAGTTTAGTTGTCGTACTATCAAGAGGGCTCTCGGGTGAGTAACTCGATCGTATCCTTCAGAGAGCTCAAACCTTTGCATCATTGCATCATCTTTCTTGGTGGTTATTTGGATCTTTTTCCATGTGATGTTTTAGAGCTTGTGCTTATTCTCATGACAAGCTCTAGTTCATCGAGAATGGTTTTTTGCAGGGGCAACTTGTTGCATTTTCGAGGTTGGAGGTTTTACCGGTATGTATTTTTAGATAGGTCAAACCTTTCATCATTTATTTCTATCCTCCATTGTTGGACTATGATGGTTCCCTGCATGATCTTGTAGAGCTTGTTCCTAGCTTCAAAACCGGCCCAAGATCATCAAAATCGGAATCCGGATGCTAAAGTTATGCCCGTTCCAGTTTGATGTTTCTGCCAGTTTTCTGGGGGCGGATATTCCGGCCCAAGTTGGGGGCGGATTATCCGGCCCCCGGAATATCTGGCCCAAACGAAATATCCGGCCAAATATCCAGCCCCCATCCAGGGGCATGTTTTTTCTGGTCCTTAGCCGTTTTTTGGGGGCCGGATATTTGCAAATATCCAGCCCCGGATATTCCGGCCTGAGCCTACCCAAACAGTCATATTTCAATGGGAGGGGGTATTTAAGCCCCCTTCTTCCTCCTTGGGCTGTTATCTCTTCCCACATTTGGTCTCCACCATTGTTGACCTTGAGAGCTTGTCATATCCCTCTACTCCTCCTATGCTTCTTGAATCTTTTTGAGGGAAAAGGAAGAGGAGATCTAGATCTACATTTCTACCAATCAAATCCCTCTCTTTGTGAGGAGAATCCACTAGATCTAGATCTTGGAGAAATTTGGTGTTCCTCCTCTTATTTGTTCTTCCTCTCTTATTCCCCCAATAGCTTTTGTAGCTTTGTTAGAATTTGAGAGAGAAGGACTTGAGCATCTTTGTGGTGTTCTTGCCATTGCTATATTTTGTGCATCGATTTGAGTTCTCCACGGTAATTCGTGGAAGTGAAAGCAAGAAGGTTGTTACTCTTGGGTCTTTGGACCCTAGACGGCTTAGTGGTCTTTGTGGTGTTCTTGGGGACTCCAATTAAGTTGTGGAGATCTTCAAGGGCAAGGCCTTTGTGGCGTCTTAGTGGTGTTTTTGGGGACTCCAATTAAGTTGTGGATATTCTTCAAGGGCAAGGCCTTTGTGGCAATTTATTGGGAGCCTCCAATTAAGTTGTGGAGATAGCCCCAAGCTTTGTGCGGGTTCGGTGACCTTCCTAAGGTTCCATAGTGGATTGAGGACATCCCTTTTGGTGGGAATTCTCGAGGAGAATACGGTGGCCCTCGTGCATTTTGAGTGACTTGTCCTCCACACCGCTCCAACGGAGAGTAGCACTCGCAAGAGTGTGAACTTCGGGATACATCGTTGTCTCCGTGTCACTTCGGTTATTCCTATACCCGAGCTCTTTACTTATGCACTTTACTTTGTGATAGCCTTCGTGCTTGAAGTTATATATCTTGCTATCACCTAGTTGCTTATATTGCTTAGCATAAGTTGTTGGTGCACATAGGTGAACCATAGTACATAGGCTTTGGGCTTGACAAAGTAAACACTAGTTTTATTCCGCACTTGTTAATCCCATCTCGTAAAAGTTTTAAATCGCCTATTCACCCCCCCTCTAGGCAACATCTGTGTCCTTTCAATTGGTATCAGAGCGAGGTCTCTCATTCTTAGGCTTCACCGCCTTGAGAGTAAAGATGTCGGTTAGGGGATTTGTGCACAATAACTTGTTTATATTTGATGGCACAAATTTTGATTTATGGAAAATTTATGTGCTTAACATTTTGCGGGGTATTTCCCCGGACATGGAGCGAATTCTTGACATGGGTTTTCTTCTCCTAAGGATCCCCAAAATTTATCTCTTGAGGAGAAGAAAAACTCTTGCCTCGATGCTCTTGCTTCTCATGTGTTTTCCATTGTTGTGAGCAATGTAGTTACTTCGTCAATCATGCCTTTTGGGATCGCTCATGAATTATGGACAAAGCTTCAAGATAAATATGATGTGTCCAATATTATTGAGGATGATTGTATTGCTTCCACTTCCGGCCGTGATGAGTTCTCATCTTCATCCACTTCACCAATGTGTGACAAGACACAAGGTAATGATATGGTGAGTGGTGATGGAAATTGCAATGTTGGTATTAAGCTTACTATTGATGATCCTTCATCTATATCTCATTGCAATGGTTCATCTTCGGACTTAAACACCTCTAGCACTATAAATGAAATACATGCTTATGTTGATAGTCCTTGCATATCATGTGTAAATTGCTTGAACAGATCTCATGATGATATGCTTGCTTCGTCTTGTGGCCATGATAAAAATGCTTCTATTTCCTCTAGTTGTTGTGTGACTAACAATGTAGAGGAAACCGAAGATTCTTTTGGTCAAGGCAACATCTTGTATGGAGCCTCAAGAAACTCCTCATCTTTATCTCACGGTTCTCATATATGCCTTATGGCCAAGGGTTCCACGGTACCTCCTACCATGGAACCTAATATTTCTCGTGGTGATAAGGATGAGGATGAGTATGAAGAAGAGGATTGGGTTGTCTCTCTACGTGATAAGGGTAAGAGTGTATTCAAGGTTCTTTGCAAAGATAAAATTGCTAGCTCTCACTTCTTTGAAATCTTGACTAGCGCTATTGAGAACCAAAAACTTATTTGGATGCATGAGAACACCATTGATAAAATGGGTGCTCTTGAACGAGAGTATGCCAATGATGTAGCATCCCTAAAGAATGATCTTGAAGAAGAACAAGAGACCGTAGCCTCTCTTGAGGAGCAACTTGAAACCCTTGAGGTGTCTCAAAATGAAATATTTTCTAAACTCACTAAGGAAAGAGACCATACTAAAGCTAAATAAAAAATGCTTAAAAATGAAAAGTCCAAAGTTGGTGTTGGTCATGATAAACTTGTTAAGGATATAGATGATCTAGACAAGGCCCACAAGGCCTTGGAGAGCGAACACTCTATCCTCACCAAGTCACATGAGGAACTACAAGCTTCATATTTAAAAGAGCATGCTATGTTACCCTCTCTTCTTGATATGTCTTGTGATGATGCTTGTGCTACTAACTCTACTTCTTGTGAAGCATCTATCTTTAAGGAGAATGTTGAGCTAAGGGCTCAACTTGAATTGCTAACTAGAAATTATGGGAAATTGGAAGAAAATCATGGAAAACTTTCTAGCTCCCATGAGGATCTTCTAGATTATCATGATAGGCTAAAGTTAGCTCATGAGGCTATCATATCAAAGGCAACACCTTGTGAGCCTCATGTGGATACTAGCACTACTACTCAAAATGCTATATTGCCATGTGCTAGTCCTAGTAATTCATCCACTCATAGTATTGCTAAATCTTGTGATGAATTATCTTCCTTGCCTTGTTGCTCTAACTATGAAGGTTCTACATCCTCTAGTACTTGTCTTGTTACTAACCATGTAGAGGAAATCAAAGAGCTTGATACGTCTCCAACGTATCGATAATTTCTTATGTTCCATGCCACATTATTGATGTTATCTACATGTTTTATGCACACTTTATGTCATATTCGTGCATTTTCTGGAACTAACCTATTAACAAGATGCCGAAGTGCCAGTTGCTATTTTCTGCTGTTTTTGGTTTCAGAAATCCTAGTAAGGAAATATTCTCGGAATTGGACGAAATCAACGCCCGGGGTCCTATTTTGCCACGAAGCTTCCGAGAAGACCGAAGACGAAACGAAGTGGGGCCACGGGGTGCCCAAACCCTAGGGCGGCGCGGCCCCCCCTTGGCCGCGCCGGCCTGTGGTGTGGGGCCCTCGTGCCCCCTCCTGACTTGCCCTTCCGCCTACTTAAAGCCTCCGTGACGAAACCCCCAGTACCGAGAGCCACGATACGGAAAACCTTCCAGAGACGCCGCCAACGCCGATCCCATCTCGGGGGATCCAGGAGATCGCCTCCGGCACCCTACCCGGAGAGGGGAATCATCTCCCGGAGGACTCTACGCCGCCATGGTCGCCTCCGGTGTGATGTGTGAGTAGTCTACCCCTGGACTATGGGTCCATAGCAGTAGCTAGATGGTTGTCTTCTCCCCATTGTGCTATCATTGTCGGATCTTGTGATCGAGCTTCCTAACATGATCAAGATCATCTATCTGTAATTCTATATGTTGCGTTTGTTGGGATCCGATGAATAGAGAATACTTGTTATGTTGATTATCAAAGCTATGTCTATGTGTTGTTTATGATCTTGCATGCTCTCCGTTATTAGTAGATGCTCTCGGCCAAGTTGATGCTAGTAACTCCAAGAGGGAGTATTTATGCTCGATAGTGGGTTCATGCCTCCGTGAATCCGGAGGGGTGACAAGAACCTCTAAGGTTATGGATGTGCTGTTGCCACTAGGGATAAAACATTGGTGCTATGTTCAAGGATGTAGTCACTAGTTACATTACGCGCAATACTTAATGCAATTGTCTGTTGTTAGCAACTTAATACTGGAGGGGGTCGGATGATAACCTCGAAGGTGGACTTTTTAGGCATAGATGCATGCTGGATGGCGGTCTATGTACTTTGTCGCAATGCCCAATTAAATCTCACTATACTCATCATAATATGTATGTGCATGGTCATGCTCTCTTTATTTGTCAATTGCCCAACTGTAATTTGTTCACCCAACATGTTGTTTATCTTATGGGAGAGACACCTCTAGTGAACTGTGGACCCCGGTCCAATTCTCTTTACTCGAAATACAATCTCATCGTAATATTGTTCTACTGTTTTCTCGCAAACAATCATCTTCCACACAATACGGTTAATCCTTTGTTACAGCAAGCCGGTGAGATTGACAACCTCCACTGTTTCGTTGGGGCAAAGTACTTTGGTTGTGTTGTGCAGGTTCCACGTTGGCGCCGGAATCCCTGGTGTTGCGCCGCACTACATCCCGCCGCCATCAACCTTCAACGTGCTTCTTGGCTCCTCCTGGTTCGATAAACCTTGGTTTCTTTCTGAGGGAAAACTTGCTGCTGTGCGCATCATACTTTCCTCTTGGGGTTCCCAACGAACGTGTGAGTTACACGCCATCAAGCTCTTTTTCTGGCGCCGTTGCCGGGGAACGAAGAAAAGTTACACCACAAAGATTTTCAACTCCCACGTCAACAGCTCTTTTTCTGGCGCCGTTGCCGGGAGATCAAGACACGCTGCAAGGGGAGTCTCCACTTCTCAATCTCTTTACTTTGTTTTTGTCTTGCTTAGTTTTATTTACTACTTTGTTTGCTGCACTAAATCAAAATACAAAAAAATTAGTTGCTAGTTTTACTTTATTTGTTATCTTGTTTGCTATATCGAAAACACAAAAAAATTAGTTACTTGCATTTACTTTACTTGATTCATCATGTTTCCTTTTAATTTTACCACAAAAGACATACCGGTAGGATGTGGGTCTATAGTTGGGAGAAATAATATAGAAGAATTCTTCAACCATGTTAGTACCGTTGAAAATTTTGAAGATAGACACTTGGTAGACCTTGCGCCTACTTATGAAATTGCTGCTGCGCATTTAGTTTGCCTGTTGGAAACTAAATTTGTTAATCTTAATCCTATAATCCAACACATGTTTCTCACACTTGGCGATATGGAAGAAGGGGAAAAGAAAGATTTTGTTTTAGAAACCCTTCTTAGAGAATTTGGTGGTCTAGCAAGAGAAGCTAGAAAGGTCTTTGCTAAATTTAATATGCTTGGTTCTTATACCAATTTTGTTAGTCTCCTCGAAAAGATGGATATGGATAGAATAAAGTACACCAATAATATTAATGATGGAGGGGAGATCAAAGCACCAATACCATGTAAACTCTTAGCTATGAATGATGCGCTAGAAAATAACTATGCTTGGCTTGTTCCTGAAAATTTGTTTGATGAGAGTAGCACACCTAAGAATAATGAAAAGGGAGATGCTAAAACTTATGTATCTAATATACTATGCCTGGTTGAGAAAACTCCATACCCCGCTGAGAATGCACCATCCTTTGATAATACTTGATGCACGCTTTCTGCGCCTAGCTGAAAGGCGTTAAAGAAAAGCGCTTATGGGAGACAACCCATGTTTTTACCTACAGTACTTTGTTTTTATTTTGTGTCTTGGAAGTTGTTTACTACTGTAGCAACCTCTCCTTATCTTAGTTTAGTGTTTTGTTGTGCCAAGTAAAGCCGTTGATAGAAAAGTAAGTACTAGATTTGGATTACTGCGCAGAAACAGATTTCTTTGCTGTCACGAATCTGGGCTGTTTTCCCCTGTAAGTAACTCAGAAAATTATGCCAATTTACGTGAGTGATCCTCAGATATGTACGCAACTTTCATTCAATTTGAGCATTTTCATTTGAGCAAGTCTGGTGCCATTTTAAAATTCGTCAATATGAACTGTTCTGTTTTGACAGATTCTGCCTTTTATTTCGCATTGCCTCTTTTGCTATGTTGGATGAATTTCTTTGATCCACTAATGTCCAGTAGCATTATGCAATGTCTAGAAGTGTTAAGAATGATTGTGTCACCTCTGAATATGTTAATTTTTATTGTGCACTAACCCTCTAATGAGTTGTTCCGAGTTTGGTGTGGAGGAAGTTTTCAAGGATCAAGAGAGGAGTATGATGCAACATGATCAAGGAGAGTGAAAGCTCTAAGCTTGGGGATGCCCCGGTGGTTCACCCCTGCATATATCAAGAAGACTCAAGCGTCTAAGCTTGGGGATGCCCAAGGCATCCCCTTCTTCATCGACAACATTATCAGGTTCCTCCCCTGAAACTATATTTTTATTCCATCACATCTTATGTGCTTTTGCTTGGAGCGTCGGTTTGTTTTTGTTTTTTTGTTTAATAAAATGGATCCTAGCATTCACTTTGTGGGAGAGAGACACGCTCCGCTGTAGCATATGGACAAGTATGTCCTTGGTTTCTACTCATAGTATTCATGGCGAAGTTTCTCCTTCGTTAAATTGTTATATGGTTGGAATTGGAAAATGATACATGTAGTAATTGCTATTAATGTCTTGGGTAATGTGATACTTGGCAATTGTTGTGCTCATGTTTAAGTTCTTGCATCATATGCTTTGCACCCATTAATGAAGAAATACATAGAGCATGCTAAAATTTGGTTTGCATATTTGGTTTCTCTAAGGTCTAGATAATTTCTAGTATTGAGTTTGAACAACAAGGAAGACGGTGTAGAGTCTTATAATGTTTTCAATATGTCTTTTATGTGAGTTTTGCTGCACCGGTTCATCCTTGTGTTTGTTTCAAATAAGCCTTGCTAGCCTAAACCTTGTATCGAGAGGGAATACTTCTCATGCATCCAAAATACTTGAGCCAACCACTATGCCATTTGTGTCCACCATACCTACCTACTACATGGTATTTTCTCGCCATTCCAAAGTAAATTGCTTGAGTGCTACCTTTAAAATTCCATCATTCACCTTTGCAATATATAGCTCATGGGACAAATAGCTTAAAAACTATTGTGGTATTGAATATGTAATTATGCACTTTATCTCTTAATAAGTTGCTTGTTGTGCGATAACCATGTTTACTGGGGACGCCATCAACTACTCTTTGTTGAATTTCATGTGAGTTGCTATGCATGTTCGTCTTGTCTGAAGTAAGAGCGATCTACCACCCTATGGTTAAGCATGCATATTGTTAGAGAAGAACATTGGGCCGCTAACTAAAGCCATGATCCATGGTGGAAGTTTCAGTTTTGGACATATATCCTCAATCTCAAATGAGAAAATTATTAATTGTTGTTACATGCTTATGCATAAAAGAGGAGTCCATTATCTGTTGTCTATGTTGTCCCGGTATGGATGTCTAAGTTGAAGAATAATCAATAGCGAGAAATCCAATGCGAGCTTTCTCCTTAGACCTTTGTACAGACGGCATAGAGGTACCCCTTTGTGACACTTGGTTAAAACATGTGCATTGTGATGATCCGGTAGTCCAAGCTAATTAGGACAAGGTGCGGGCACTATTAGTACACTATGCATGAGGCTTGCAACTTATAAGATATAATTTACATGATACATATGCTTTATTACTACCGTTGACAAAATTGTTTCATGTTTTCAAAATCAAAGCTCTAGCACAAATATAGCAATCGATGCTTTTCCTCTATGGAGGACAATTCTTTTACTTTCAATGTTGAGTCAGTTCACCTATTTCTCTCCACCTCAAGAAGCAAACACTTGTGTGAACTGTGCATTGATTCCTACATATTTTCTTATTGCACTTATTATATTACTCTATGTTGACAATATCCATGAGATATACATGTTACAAGTTGAAAGCAACTGCTGAAACTTAATCTTCTTTTGTGTTGCTTCAATGCCTTTACTTTGAATTATTGCTTTATGAGTTAACTCTTATGCAAGACTTATTGATGCTTGTCTTGAAGTGCTATTCATGAAAAGTCTTTGCTTTATGATTCACTTGTTTACTCATGTCATATACATTGTTTTGATCGCTGCATTCACTACATATGCTTTACAAATAGTATGATCAAGGTTATGATGGCATGTCACTCCAGAAATTATCTGTGTTATCGTTTTACCTGCTCGGGACGAGCAGAACTAAGCTTGGGGATGCTGATACGTCTCCAACGTATCGATAATTTCTTATGTTCCATGCCACATTATTGATGTTATTGATGCGTGTGGTTGGCACGTCCGTTGGGAACCCCAAGAGGAAGGTGTGATGCGCACAGCGGCAAGTTTCCCTCAGTAAGAAACCAAGGTTTAATCGGACCAGTAGGAGTCAAGAAGCACGTTGAAGGTTGATGGCGGCGAGATGTAGTGTGGCGCAACACCAATGATTCCGGCGCCAACGTGGAACTCGCACAACACAACCAAAATACTTTGCCCCAACGAAACGATGAGGTTGTCAATCTCACCGCTTGCTGTAACAAAGAGTTAACCGTATTGTGTGGAAGATGATTGTTTGCGAGAAACAGTAGAACAGTATTGCGAGAGATTGTATTTCAGTAAAGAGAATTGGACCGGGGTCCACAGTTCACTAGAGGTGTCTCTCCCATAAGACGAACGACATGTTGGGTGAACAAATTACAGTTGGGCAATTGACAAATAAAGAGAGCATGACCATGCACATACATATCATGATGAGTATAGTGAGATTTAATTGGGCATTACGACAAAGTACATAGACCGTCATCCAACCGCATCTATGCCTAAAAGTCCACCTTCGAGTTATCATCGAACCCTCCAGTATTAAGTTGCTAACAACAGACAATTGCATTAAGTATTACGCGTAATGTAACTAGTGACTACATCCTTGAACATAGCACTAATGTTTTATCCCAAGTGGCAACAGCACATCCATAACCTTAGTGGTTCTTGTCACTCCTCCAGATTCACGGAGACATGAACCCACTATCGAGCATAAATACTCCTCTTGGAGTTACTAGCATCAACTTGGCCGAGCATCTACTAATAACGGAGAGCATGCAAGATCATAAACAACACATAAGCATAACTTTGATAATCAACATAACAAGTATTCTCTATTCATCGGATCCCAACAAACGCAACATATAGAATTACGGATAGACGATCTTGATCATGTTAGGCAGCTCACAAGATCCGACAATGATAGCACAATGGGGAGAAGACAACCATCTAGCTACGCTATGGACCCATAGTCCAGGGTAGACTACTCACACATCACACGGAGCGACCATGGCGGCGTAGAGTCCTCCGGAGATGATTCCTCTCCGGCGAGGTGCGGAGGCGATCTCTGGATCCCGAGATGGGATCGGCGGCGGCGGCGTCTCGGAAGGTTTTCCGTATCGTGGCTCTCGGCATCGGGGTTTCGCCATGGAGACTTTTATAGGCGGAAGGGCAGGTCAAGAGGCGGCACGGGGCCCCACACCACGGGCCGCGCGGCCAAGGGGGCCGCGCCGCCCTATGGTCCGGCTCCCCGTGGCCCCTCTTCGTCTCTCCTTCGGACTTCCGGAAGCTTCGTGGAAAAATAGGCCCTCGGGCTTTGATTTCGTCCAATTCCGAGAATATTTCCTTACTAGGATTTCTGAAACCAAAAACAGCGAGAAAACAACAGCGGCACTTCGGCATCTTGTTAATAGGTTAGTTCCAGAAAATGCACGAATATGACATAAAGTGTGCATAAAACATGTAGATAACATCAATAATGTGGCATGGAACATAAGAAATTATCGAAACGTCGGAGACGTATCAGTTATCTACATGTTTTATGCACACTTTATGTCATATTCGTGCATTTTCTGGAACTAACCTATTAACAAGATGCCGAAGTGCCGCTTGTCGTTTTCTCGCTGTTTTTGGTTTCAGAAATCCTAGTAAGGAAATATTCTCGGAATTGGACGAAATCAACGCCCAGGGTCCTATTTTGCCACGAAGCTTCCAGAAGACCGAAGACGAAACGAAGTGGGGCCACGGGGTGCCCAAACCCTAGGGCGGCGCGGCCCCCCCCCTTGGCCGCGCCGACCTGTGGTGTGGGGCCCTCGTGCCCCCTCCTGACTTGCCCTTCCGCCTACTTAAAGCCTCCGTGACGAAACCCCCAGTATCGAGAGCCACGATACGGAAAACCTTCCAGAGACGCCGCCAACGCCGATCCCATCTCGGGGATCCAGAGATCGCCTCCGCACCCTCGCCGGAGAGGGGAATCATCTCCCGGAGGACTCTACGCCGCCATGGTCGCCTCCGGTGTGATGTGTGAGTAGTCTACCCCTGGACTATGGGTCCATAGCAGTAGCTAGATGGTTGTCTTCTCCCCATTGTGCTATCATTGTCGGATCTTGTGAGCTGCCTAACATGATCAAGATCATCTATCCGTAATTCTATATGTTGCGTTTGTTGGGATCCGATGAATAGAGAATACTTGTTATGTTGATTATCAAAGCTATGTCTATGTGTTGTTTATGATCTTGCATGCTCTCCGTTATTAGTAGATGCTCCGGCCAAGTTGATGCTAGTAACTCCAAGAGGGAGTATTTATGCTCGATAGTGGGTTCATGCCTCCGTGAATCTGAGGGGTGACAAGAACCTCTAAGGTTATGGATGTGTCTGTTGCCACTAGGGATAAAACATTGGTGCTATGTTCAAGGATGTAGTCACTAGTTACATTACGCGCAATACTTAATGCAATTGTCTCGTTGTTAGCAACTTAATACTCGGAGGGGGTTCGGATGATAACTTGAAGGTGGACTTTTTAGGCATAGATGCATGCTGGATGGCGGTCTATGTACTTTGTCATAATGCCCAATTAAATCTCACTATACTCATCATAATATGTATGTGCATGGTCATGCTCTCTTTATTTGTCAATTGCCCAACCGTAATTTGTTCACCCAACATGCCTGTTTATCTTATGGGAGAGACACCTCTAGTGAACTGTGGACCCCGGTCCAATTCTCTTTACTCGAAATACAATCTCATCGCAATACTGTTCTACTCGTTTTCCGCAAACAATCATCTTCCACACAATACGGTTAATCCTTTGTTACAGACAAGCCGGTGAGATTGACAACCTCATCTGTTTCGTTGGGGCAAAGTACTTTGGTTGTGTTGTGCAGGTTCCACGTTGGCGCCGGAATCCCTGGTGTTGCGCCGCACTACATCCTGCCGCCATCAACCTTCAACGTGCTTCTTGGCTCCTCCTGGTTCGATAAACCTTGGTTTCTTTCTGAGGGAAAACTTGCTGCTGTGCGCATCATACCTTCCTCTTGGGGTTCCCAACGAACGTGTGAGTTACACGCCATCAGAGCTCAAGGCCCAAGTCACTTCTTTGAAGAACGACTTGGTAAAGAGTCATGAAGGGAAATGCAAACTTGACAAGATGTTGAGTGTGCAACAATCCCCCAATGACAAGAGTGGACTTGGATTCAACTCCAACAACAAGAAAGAGTCCAAGAACAACAAGATTAAGAAGGGCCAACTACAAGTCAAAGACCCGGCCAAGATTGTTTGCTTCAAGTGTAAAATTGAAGGGCATCATGTTAGATCTTGCCCTTTGAAGAAGAAGCAAAAGGGAAGCGGCCTCAAGCTCAAACTTATATTCAACCTAAAGTTGAAGAAATGCCACTTCCCAAGAAGAATCAAGCCAATGCTCCCATTGTGGAGAAATCTAGTGAGAAGAAGGAGGAGAAAAGAACTTGCTACATATGCCGCGAGAAGGGCCACATCTCCTCCTTTTGCACTATTGTTACCTCATCCAACTCTATCACCATTGATGATGTTTATTCTCTTCGTAAGGATGAGGGTGGCTGTCGTTGTCTATTCAACGGTACCTCGGAGGAGGGATCCTCACGAGGGGGAGAAGAAGTAGGGGCCATAGGGCGGAGTGCACACGGGATGGTGGTACGCGATTTACCCAGCTTCGGAACACCTGCACGATGGCAAGGCCTACTGCTGCTTGTCTGGAATTATCTAGGCGCTTTCGCGTTGTTACAATGAGTTGTGGTTGTGCCTCTAGGGCTCCCGATATCTGGCTTATAAAGGCGCACGAATCTAGGGTTTGCATGGAGAGTCCTAGCCGGAATACAAGTTGCCTAACTACGGTACAATATCTTGCCATGTACGTCAAGGATCCGCCTTCCATCAGGACCGCGCTGGATCCGGATACTTCATGGGCCTTCACGGATCCGGCCTCCTTCGTAGGTCGGTTGGGATCCGGCTTCCTGTTCCTGGGCTGGACTTCATCCTTCAGGATCTACAACAACTGGGCCACCCGATGGGCCACATGCCACATCACCGTCTATGGGCCACCCGGGCTTGCCGGATCTAGGCTATGCCGTTGATATACCCATAAAGTATACCCACAATAGTAGCCCCCGAAGTTCTCCGAGATTCATCATTCCTCCAACTTCAATCAACTCGGATCCAAAGAGAATCTTGAAGAGCTTCAAAACTTTACTTGTTTGCGGCATAATCTTCTCGGAAATCTTCTTTCCTTTAGAAACGGCAACGTAACAGAGATTCCACTTTTCCCGCGCACAACTTCCTCTTTTCCTGCGCTAGATTTTCGGAGATGCGAATCTATAGCCGGAAATTTCGGGAGCGTGCAGTCAAGTTACCTCCACGTCGTTTCACCGCTTTTAACCTAAGACACGTGTCACGCATCCAACGGTGTGACCGTTCAGTTTCCACCGTCAGATCCGAAACACGAATCTTCGCGCGAGGTCTATAAATACCCCCACGCGCGGTAAATTTCTCATTCTTTCACCTCCTTACCCACTTCATCTTCTTCCTCACGCCGCGCCGCCAGTCCGATCTCATCTCCGGCGAGCTTGCTCCGCAGAAAGCTTCGCGCGCCGCCACCTCGAGCCTCCCCTCACTCCAAGATCATCGCGGTTGATTGGGAAATCTTTCCCGCCGCCGATTCGTGGTCAAAAAGCGAGGTTTTCTCCAAGTCCGGCGACCTCTACTTCACCGGAACTTCGTCGGACCACCGCGCCATTAACGGTACGTGCGCCGGCCTCGTAGGAGAAAGACTTAGCGTAGATCCGGTTACTCAAATTAACTTTGCATGGGTGCAGCCGGAAGCATGTCACACGGTTCACCATACTGTACTGGTAGTTCTCCGAATAGCCCGGAACCCAACACATTAGAACCAATCTGTCCGGATCCCATTGCATACTTGCCACCATTTGTTTCTGACATCAGGTTAGCTCAACCATTCTCCGCCTCTTCCAGCACTGCGCTAGGCCGGATCCCTACTCCCCAAGAACTCCAAGAAGAACTCGAAGGACAAGCCAGGATGGCAGCCAAAGTACAAGAGGCGGAAAACAAGAAGGCTTCCAAGGCCCAGATCCGTGAAGGCGAGAGGGGTCAATGGTGGCCCTGCGAAACTACCGATGCGGAGCTTAGGGAGCTCCAGAACGAGGGCATGATCTCCTCCCATTGGAGTTTCATGCGCGACTCCGACATCCCCAAGCCTGATGCAGACGAGAGGGTTATTACCAAAGCTTGGGTTGAGCGCGGTCTATCGCTCCCCTGTTCGGAATTCTTCCTTTCTATCCTCAACACATACGGACTTCAGCCCCACAACATCTGCCCAAACTCATATCTCATTCTCTCCAACTTCACAACTCTCTGCGAAGGGCATCTCGGGATCCGACCAGATGTCCAGTTATGGCAGTTTTTCTTCCGGGTGAAGAAGGAAACAAAAGACAAGGCCATGGTGAACTGCGGGAGCATGACCTTCATGCTCCGACCTGGCCGCATGTATCCACCTCATGACTCCCACGAATCCGTCCGGTACTGGAACACCTGATGGTTCTATGAGAAGAACATCTCAGTTCTAGACGTCCACGAAGGACTGCCCAAGTTCATCAACAAGCCTCCGGAAGAATTGGCTAGCTGGAGCTTCGTCCCCACGCTCGCCCAAACTCCAATATTAGAGAAGGCTGCGCGAAGGATCTCTTGGTTGGTCCACGACGGACTGACCGGAGCCCAGCTGACTGATGTCTACGCACGCTCCTTGTAGACAGTGTTGGGCCTCCAAGAGCAGAGGCTTGTAGAACAGTAGCAAGTTTTCCCTTAAGTGGATTACCCAAGGTTTATCGAACTCAGGGAGGAAGAGGTCAAAGATATCCCTCTCATGCAACCCTGCAACCACAAAGCAAGAAGTCTCTTGTGTCCCCAACACACCTAATACACTTGTCAGATGTATATGTGCACTAGTTCGGCGAAGAGATAGTGAAATACAGGTGGTATGAATGAATATGAGCAGTAGTAATGGTGCCAGAATATACTTGATGCTACAACTGGCGTGTGGTTGATGGTGGGAATATTGCAGGTAGTACAGATGTAGTAGAACAGTAAACAAGCAGTGATTGCAGTATTTGGAAACAAGGCCTAGGGATCATACTTTCACTAGTGGACACTCTCAACATTGATCACATAACAGAATAGATAAATGCTATACTCTACACTCTCTTGTTGGATGATGAACACCACTAATTGTGTAGGGCTACAAGAACCCTCAATGCTGGAGTTAACAAGCTCCACAATATTCGATATTCATATTTAAATAACCTTAGAGTGTATGATAGATCAACACAACTATACCAAGTACTAACATAGCATGCACACTGTCACCATCATACTATGAAAGGAGGAATAGATCACATCAATACCATCATAGTAATAGTTAACTTCATAATCTACAAGAGATCATAATCATAAACTACGCCAAGTACTACATGATGCACACACTGTCACCATTACATCATGGAGGAGGAATAGAGTACTTTAATAACATCACTAGAGTAGCACATAGATTAATAGTGATACAAAACACATTGTAATCATAAAGGGATATAAATAAGCACTTCACTATGCTATTCATAACAGGTGAATAAGTATTCTGTGAAATATAGCCTAAGAGACCCACACGGTGCACACACTGTCACCTTTACACACGTGGGACAAGGAGTCTCCGGAGATCACATAAGTAAAATCCACTTGAATAGCATAACGACATCTAGATTACAAGCATCATCATATGGATCTCAATCATGTAAGGCAGCTCATGAGATCATTGTATTGAAGTACATAGGGAGAGAGATTAACCACATAGCTACCGGTACAGCCCTTAGCCTCGATGGAGAACTACTCCCTCCTCATGGGAGACAACAGCGGTGATGAAGATGGCGGTGGTGTCGATGGAGATGCCTTCTGGGGGCACTTCCCCATCCCGGCGGCGTGCCGGAACAGAGACTCCTGTCCCCCAGATCTTGGCTTCGCGATGGCGGCGGCTGTGGAAGGTTTCTCGTACCGTGGCTTATTCGTATCGAAGATTTAGGTCAGGGACCTTTAAATTGGCGAAGAGGCGGAGTCGGAAGGCTGACGAGGCGGTGACACCATAGGGGGGCGCGGCCCACCCCTGGCCCACGCCGGCCTGGTATCTGGCGGCCCTGTGGCCCCCCTCTGGTTCCTCTCGGGTGTTCTGGAAGCTTCGTGGAATTCTAAGATGCTGGGCGTTGATTTCGTCCAATTCCGAGAATATTTCCTTACTAGGATTTCTGAAACCAAAAACAGCAGAAAACAGGAACTGGCACTTCGGCATCTCGTCAATAGGTTAGTTCCGGAAAATGCATAAAAACATCATAATGTGTGAACAAAACATGTAGGTATTGTCATAAAACAAGCATGGAACATAAGAAATTATTGATACGTTGGAGACGTATCAGCATCCCCAAGCTTAGTTCCTACTCGTCCTCGAGTAGGTAAACGATAACAAAGATAATTTCTGAAGTGACATGCTACCAACATGATCTTAATCATACTATTGTAAAGCATATGAGATGAATGCAGCGATTCAAAGCAATGATAAAGATAATGATTAAACAACTGAATCATATAGCAAAGACTTTTCAAGAATAGTACTTTCAAGACAAAGCATCAACAAGTCTTGCATAAGAGTTAACTCATAAAGTAATAATTTCAAAATAAAGGCATTGAAGCAACACAAAGGAAGATTAAGTTTCAGCGGTTGCTTTCAACTTGTAACATGTATATCTCATGGATAGTTGTCAATGCAAAGTAATATGATGAATGCAAATATGCAAGTATGTAGGAATCAATGCAAAGTTAACACAAGTGTTTGCTTCTAAGATAGAAAGAAGTGGGTAAACTGACTCAACATAAAAGTAAAAGAATGGCCCTTCGAAGAGGGAAGCATTGATTGCTATATTTGTGCTAGAGCTTTTATTTTGAAAACAAAAAGAGAGCATAAAAGTAAAGTTTTGAGAGGTGTTTGTTGTTGTCAACGAATGGTAGTGGGCACTCTAACCCCCTTGCCAGACAGACTTTCTAAGAGCGGCTCCCATGAAACATTTTTTTATTTTTAGGTGGCACTCCTTCCAACCTTTGCTTTCACAAACCATGGCTAACCGAATCCTCGGGTGCCTGCCAACAATCTCATACCATGAAGGAGTGCCTTTTTATTTTAGTTTTATTTAGATGACACTCCTCCCCACTGATACGCGTACAGCACACGTCCATTGGGAACCCCAAGAGGAAGGTGTGATGCGTACAGCGGCAAGTTTTCCCTCTGTAAGAAACCAAGGTTTATCGAACCAGTTGGAGCCAAGAAGCACGTTGAAGGTTGATGGCGGCGAGATGTAGTGCGGCGCAACACCAGGGATTCCGGCGCCAACGTGGAACCTGCACAACACAACCAAAGTACTTTGCCCCAACGAAACAGTGAGGTTGTCAATCTCACCGGCTTGCTGTAACAAAGGATTAGATGTATAGTGTGGATGATGATTGTTTGCAGAAAACAGTAGAACAAGTATTGCAGTAGATTGTATTCTATTAAAAGAATGGGCCGGGGTCCACAGTTCACTAGAGGTGTCTCTCCCATAAGATAAATAGCATGTTGGGTGAACAAATTACAGTTGGGCAATTGACAACTAGAGAGGGCATGACAATGCACATACATGATATGATGAATATTGTGAGCTTTAATTGGGCATTACGACAAAGTACATAGACCGCTATCCAGCATGCATCTATGCCTAAAAAGTCCACCTTCAGGTTATCATCCGAACCCCTTCCAGTATTAAGTTGAAAACAACAGACAATTGCATTAAGTATGGTGCGTAATGTAATCAATAACTACATCCTCGGACATAGCATCAATGTTTTATCCCTAGTGGCAACATCACATCCACAACCTTAGAGGTTTCTGTCACTCCCCCAGATTTAATGGAGACATGAACCCACTATCGAGCATAAATACTCCCTCTTGGAGTTACAAGTATCAACTTGGCCAGAGCCTCTACTAGTAACGGAGAGCATGCAAGATCATAAACAACACATAGATAATAGATTGATAATCAACATAGCATAGTATTCTCTATCCATCGGATCCCAACAAACACAACATATAGCATTACAGATAGATGATCTTGATCATGTTAGGCAGCTCACAAGATCCGACAATGATAGCACAATTAGGAGAAGACGACCATCTAGCTACTGCTATGGACCCATAGTCCAGGGGTGAACTACTCACTCATCACTCCGGAGGCGACCATGGCGGTGAAGAGTCCTCCGGGAGATGATTCCCCTCTCCGGCGAGGGTGCGGAGGCGATCTCCTGAATCCCCGAGATGGGATTGGCGGCGGCGGCGTCTCTGGAAGGTTTTCCGTATCGTGGCTCTCGGTACTGGGGGTTTCGCCACGAAGGCTATAAGTAGGCGGAGGAGATAGGTCAGGGGGCCACACGAGGGCCCCACACGCTAGGCCGGCGTGGCCAAGGGCTGGGCCGCGCCGCCCTAGTGTTTGGCCACCTCGTGGCCCCACTTCGTATCATCTTCGGTCTTCTGGAAGCTTCGTGTGAAAATAGGCCCCTGGGCGTTGATTTCGTCCAATTCCGAGAATATTTCCTTACTAGGATTTCTGAAACCAAAAACAGCGAGAAAACGAGCAATCGGCTCTTCGGCATCTCGTTAATAGGTTAGTGCCGGAAAATGCATAAATATGACATAAAGTATGCATAAAACATGTAGATATCATCAATAATGTGGCATGGAACATAAGAAATTATCGATACGTCGGAGACGTATCGGCATCCCCAAGCTTAGTTTCCGTTCGTCCCGAGCGGGTAAATGATAACAAAGATAATTTACGGAGTGACATGCCATCATAACCTTGATCATACTATTGTAAGCATATGTAATGAATGCAGCGATCCAAACAATGGTAAATGACATGAGTAAACAAATGAATCATATAGCAAAGACTTTTCATGAATAGTACTTCAAGACAAGCATCAATAAGTCTTGCATAAGAGTTAACTCATAAAGCAATAATTCAAAGTAAAGGCATTGAAGCAACACAAAGGAAGATTAAGTTTCAGCGGTTGCTTTCAACTTGTAACATGTATATCTCATGGATATTGTCAATGTAAAGTAATATAACAAGTGCAATATGCAAGTATGTAGGAATCAATGCACAGTTCACACAAGTGTTTGCTTCTTGAGATGGAGAGAAATAGGTGAACCGACTCAACATAAAAGTAAAAGAATGGGCCCTTCGCGAGAGGAAGCATTGATTGCTATATTTGTGCTAGAGCTTTGATTTTGAAAACATATAGAGAGCAATAAAAGTAAAATTTTGAGAGGTGTTTGTTGTTGTCAACGAATGGTAGTGGGCACTCTAACCCCCTTGCCGGACAAACCTTCAAAGAGCGGCTCCCATTTTATTTTATTTTTTGTGTGGCACTCCTTCCAACCTTTCTTTCACAAATCATGGCTAACCGAATCCTTCGGGTGCCTGCCAACAATCTCATACCATGAAGGAGTGCCTTTTTATTTTAGTTTTATTATGATGACACTCCTCCCCACGTTTGCTTTCTCAAGCCATGGCTAACCGAATCCTTCGGGTGCCGTCCAACAATCACATACCATGGAGGAGTGTCTATTTTTGTTAATTAATTTGGGACTGGGAATCTGTCAACACCCGGATTTTTAAGTCCAGATGCCTATTATGCCGTACATCGCAATCCCAGGAATAATGTTTTTGCGAGACATAATAGTAAGTAGCATAGAGTCATCATTTATTACAACACATATTGTCTTACAACCATAGATCACATGATCCAATATTACACGAATATATTGTTCAACATCACAAATAGTAGCGGAAGCGAAGTAGTAGTGGACGATCTATTCCACGAGGCAACGCTTGACGTTAGAAGACGATCCTAGTTATCGTAGACGTCCTGTTGTCCGTCATCCTGATACTGGTGCTCTCCTTCATATTCCGGCATTTGAATAGCCAGGGCAAAGCCATGAGTACTTTTAAAGTACTCGCAAACTAACTCTAAGATAAATACTCATTAAGTGTAAGGGGGTGCTAAGCTCTAGGTTTATTTGCATAAAGCCAAGTTTTAGTTTCATAAATCTTTGGTAAAAGCCTATATCATGTGCTAGACTAACTCAAGTGGGAACATTAGTGTCATTCCCACAACTCATATGGTTCACCAATATGTCACCTTTCAATCCACCATTCAATTCTAGAATCAAAACATTTTAATGATAACGGAGATAGTATGGCCTTTCCAATTGTCCGTAACCGTGGACACGGCTATTCGAATAGGTTTAACACTCTGCAGAGGTTGTACTCTTGTGCCACAACTTTTGATTTCATCCGTCGAGGATAACCTCGAATCATCGTAACACAGTACGCGGATCATCAATCGAAACCTTTCACTTATATATGCTAGTATGAGCACCTCTCCCCATGAGCTTGGCCTCCCGGTGGAAACCGCGGTTAACCGGGAACTGCACGAGGGCTTGGGCCGTACATTCACCTTATTTCAACATCAATCCACACTTAACGGAGGCAGCCGCGGCAGTAACCCCTATGATGTTTGTTCGAGAGGGAACCCATACTAAAATACACAAGTTTCTAGTTAAGCCCTACCCATAATCAGGTATTGTGGGGGTACTTGTATAATTGGAAGGGTATCGCATTCAAACTCAATCATCAATTTTATCAAAAATCACCATCTTCTCTTGTTCAAATCCACCTCCACTTTACTTTCTTTCAAAGTCATTTCACTTCACCAAGTTCCCATCTAGAGTAGTCAATTTTAATTGATTAGCACTAGCAACTAAATGAGGGGTGCTATCTAGCTTTGAGTGCTGCTAATCTACTCCAAGTATTTTTCTACTCTAGACCAAGTGAATCATAAATAAAAAAGTACTTTGAAATAAATAAGCAAAAGTAAAGGTAAGTAAAAACATGGGATAGGTAATACATAAAAGTAAGGTGGGATGGTGCCTTTGCTCTTGTAGAGCTAAGCACTTGTTTTTAGCAAGGGTTAGCTTGCCTTGAGCTGGGTAGTTATCGAAGTTCTCTTCTTCTTCCTGAGAGTAGCCCTCCTCCTCTTGGTATTCCTCGTTACTAGCGTCTATATACGAATACGAGGTATAAATACTAAACCAAGCTCACATACTAAACTAGAAACACTCAAAGAGTTCACACACTAGTCTTAGTATCAATCAAACATGGCATGGTGGATTATTTGCTTAGTCTTTAATTGAAAGAAAATACTTTCCTCTCATTGTTCCTATTTCTTAAATTTGGTATGTAGGTCTTTAAGAGAATTCATTTCTTTTCATTACCTCTTATTAAGATTTAATCTCTTCATATAATAATAAGGTATGAAATATAGGTTGACCCAAAGTCAACATTTCATATCTATTATATGTGAGTCCAATTTAATTGAAGTGTTACACTTCACATAGTTTTAAAACTTAACATTTAAATGAATTAAAATCTCTAAGTAATAATTCTCAAGGGTTCATTAGCCTAAGTCCTTCCCCCTGGTTATTAGTACTTAGGATCAAAATTTAAATGAGAGGTAACTCTCATATTAGGGTTGAGTTTGAATTCCACTTTAAAATGCTCTAGAAATGACTACATAGCCATTTTATTTGATCTAGTCCATGATCATACAAACAACAGGGCTATGTTATTGCATAATCAATTAGAGGACATCAAATGTGATTTATTAGAATTGGAATTACTTCAAAATCTATTCTGGTTGAATTTTAAATAAAGTTTGAATGTTCAAAAGTCCCTGTCTTGTCTTTTTTGTCAAATTAAATGTACACTGAAATTGGAGATGGGGCAGTGGCATTGGATAGATAAATTCATGGGCTTTCCAACGGTATAAAGTTTGCTAAATTTGGTTTGGCAGATTTCAAACTATTCAAAATTTGCTAAACACTCAGCAGCACAAATTTGAATAAAGATTAAATCCAGATTTGAATTCATGGGCTAGGCGGGAAAGCTAAACGGGCCGAAACTAGTTTAAATCCCACTTCGCAGCCCAACACGCATCTGGTGCGCTCGGGCCGCACTGACGAGGTGGGGGCCACCTGTCGGCGACACTTAACGCAGCGAAACGGTACGCGAAATAGAAACCGTTGGATTAGACTGGGATCCGACGGCGTGTGAACGTCGTCTTCTCCGACGAGCGGCGGGCTCCCTGGCGGCGAGCCTAGGGGGTCGGAGGGCGTACCAGGCCGGTGCAGGGGTCTGGCAGTAGGCGCGGAGAAGGTGTAGTAGATGAGGAAGCCCTGGGAGCAGCGGCGGCGCTCGGGGAAGCGCCAATCGAAGCAGAGCTTCCGCGGGCTCCGGCGGACTTGAGCTTGCGATTCGAGCAGCTCCGGTGAGGTGGTGCTAAATTGAGGTGGGGAGCTTGTTCAGAGAAGGGAGGGGAGCAAAGTGTGTGAAGAAATTGTGGGCGGAGGAGCTCTATTTATAGCAGGCGATGGAGGCCGTGAGGTGCTGCGGAGGAGCGTCGTCGGCGTGGCCTCTCCGTCGGTCGAAAGGGCAAGGCGAGGACGGCATCTTGTAGGCGTCGTCCTGGCGATGCTCAACGGCTAGGCTGGCGCGAGAGAAAGGCGACGGGATGGCTCGGGAGCGTGCAGGGGTTTGCGGCGGGGCGTGCGGCATCATTCGGTCGAGGACGACGGCGACGGTGCGAGGGCAGGCCTGGGCTTGTGTCTAGCGTGTAGAGGGCGGGGTGTAGATGCTCGACGCAGTGATAGGGATGCAGGGGGAGGACGGAGGTGCTCGAGCGCTTGGCGTCCTGGCGCGGCCAGAGCGCGGTCACCGCATGGGCTGGCACGTCCTGGCACGCTTTGGGCACGGCTTGTCTGGCCAATGCCAAGCCTTGGCGTTGCTGGGGCGTGTACCGTTGGTGTCCTTGTGCTGTGTAGATGCTCCAGGACAAGGGCAAGAGTTGAAAAGAGGGCTGGAGGTGGAGATGCCAAAGGTGGCCGGCATGGCCACGGTATGCATTAGACTAGGGTTTCTTTTCCCTCTCCTCTCACTTTAATCGATCAAGCCAAGTACTGGGGTGAAGCAGGGGTTGTAAGAGGGTGCAATGATCAAGGATTAAAGGGGTTTAGGGAAGAAACCAGTGGGTAATAGGGTGACACACAATTCTGGATTATTGCATGCAAGGTGTTCGGTCAAATGGCCGCAAGAACTTTTCTTTTGAAATTTGAAATTCTTTTTGGTGAATCTCATTTATATAATTAATGTGAAGTATTGGTGGTGGTGGCACTCAATTTGGAGTTGTTTTGCAAAATGTCAAAAGTGACATGATCTTCTCTTTATTTCGAGCATCCCTTCTTGTCACTCTTATTCTGGTCAACCTAGTCAACTCTAGCCATGATGGTCAACATCAAAGTTGCTCACCTTGACATGGTCTTGGATGACATGGCTTTGGTTGACCAAGTTTAGTTCAAGAATTGAGAAAACCAGGGGGGTAAAGAGGTGAAGAAAATATTTTGGGGAGAAGTGACCATTATCATATGTATGTGAGATTTTTGATTTCCTTGTGTTTGATTCTTGATCCAAGGATGCAATTGTGTTAGTTTATCATATTGAGGTATTTTAGAAGCAAGGGAGCAAGCAATTATGGCCTTGGTTGAGGATTTGCTAAATTGCATAATGTGTATGTGAGTGAGAAATGGGTTTTTCCCATTTTCTCCAATTCCCTTCAAATTAGGGTTTGGTGATCTTGATTAGGGTTCACATAGCAATGTTTAAACATACTAACACTCATCATGGCAATTGCACAAAATAAAATCACTCAAATGCATGAACCTATATGTGGCACTTATATGCATAGAAAAAGTTTTTGTTAATTGCAAATTTTGACTTTGGGGAAATTATCTTTCTTGTTTATTATTGTTGAAACTTGGGATGTTACAAACCCTTCCCCCTTACAAAAGATCTCGTCCCGAGATCTGAGAAAACTAGGTACTAAAGAGATCTGGGTACTCAGTCCTCATAAAGTCTTCTCTCTCCCAAGTGGCTTCTTCTTCGGTGTGGTTACTCCATTGGATCTTCAGAAACTTGATACTTCGAGTACGGGTGGTTACGAAAGCTTCTTCCGGGATGCGAATAGGTACTTCGCGGTATGTCGGATCTGAGTTGATATCCACAGCTCGATGGTCGATGTTCTTGAAAACCTCGGTCTTCTCGGGTACTTCTAAACACTTCCGGAGTAGCGAGATGTGAAACACATTGTGCACCGCCGACATTTCTTCCGGTAACTCCAGCTGATAGGATACTTCTCCTCGGCGACTCGGGACCTTGAAAGGTCCGACATATCGGGTGCGAGCTTTCCTCTAAGCTGGAATCTCGCATTCCTTTAAGGGGGGACACTTTGAGATATACGAAATCTCCGATCTCGAAGGTCATCTCTCGGCGTCTTTTGTCGGCGTAGCTCTTCGTCTTGATTGGGCTGTCTCGAGATACTCGCGGATCTTGTGAACCTTCTCTTCGGCTTCTCGGAGAATATCTGGTCCAAAGACTTGACTCTCTCCTACTTCCGACCAATTCGGAGGGTACGGCACTTCCTTCCGTACGGTGCTTCGAAGGGGGCCATCCGCAAGCTGGCTTGGTAGTCTGTTGTTGTATGAGAATTCTGCGTACGGCAAGCGGTCTTCCCACTTAGATCCATACTCTAGCACACATGCTCTCAACATATCTTCGAGTATCTGGTTGACTCTTTCGAGTCCGTCCATCCGTACGCGGGTGATAGGCTGTGCTGAAATTCGAGACGAGTTCCGAGTCCTTCATGTACTTTCCGCGAGAATCGGGAGGTGAATTGGGATCCTCCGTCGGATACTATCGACTTCGGGGTTCCGTGCGGGCTGACTATCCTTGAGATATATAACTCGCGAGTCTCGGTCCTTGATAGGTGGTCTTGACGGGGATGAAGTGGGCGACTTTGGTCGGTCCGTCGACCAGCTACCCGGATGGAATCATTTCCTTTACTAGATTTGGGCGGTCCGGTGATGAAGTCCATTCCTACGGAATCCCACTTCCATTCGGGAATCTGTAGGGGTTGCAACGAGTCTGCGGGGCGTTGGTGTTCGCTTGACTCTTTGACAGATGTCACACTTGGCGATGTAGCTTCCAATTTCTCTCTTCATTCCATGCCACCAGAATTGTTCTTTCAAATCCTGGTACATCTTGGTTCCTCCGGGGTGAATGGAGTACAGGGTGTCGTGGGCTTCTTTCAGAATAACTTGCTTCAATTACGAGTCGACGGCACGCAAAGGCGCTTGTTATACCATAGCACTCCTTCTTCATCTACGGTGAATCCCGGTGCCTTTCGGCGGCTATTTGGTTCTTGATTCCGTCAATGCTAGCATTTCCTTTACGAGCTTCCTTGATCGACTAATCGGGGTGGGTTGGAGTTCAATGTCGGCGAGGTATCCTTCGCTAACCGGTTCAAGCCTAAACTGTTCAAACTCTTCAAACAGGCTGGGTTGCTCAATTGCTAACATGGAGTTCAGCCGACACGGCGGTCTACTCAGAGCATCCGCTACCACATTGGCCTTGCCGGGTGATAGTGGATTTCCATGTCGTAATCCTTGATTAATTCTATCCATCTGCGCTGTCTCATATTCAGCTCCTTCGCGTGAAGATATACTTCGGGCTCTTGTGATCCGAGTAAACCTCGCATCGATTACCCATGAGGTAATGACGCCATACTTTCGAGTGCTAACACCACCGCTGCTAGCTCTAAGTCATGGGTTGGATAGTTCTGTTCATGCTTGCTTAGCTTGTCTTGATAGGTAAGATATCACTTTGCCTTCTTGCATCAGCACACATCCAAGACCGATCTTGGAGGCGTCACAGTACACATCAAAGGGCTTGGTAATGTCCGGCATAACCAGTATTGGGGCTGTGGTCAATCTTAACTTGAGCTGTTGAAAGCTCTCTTCACACTTGTTGGTCCATTCGAACTTCCGGTCCTTCTTCAACAATTGGGTCATCGGTCTTGCTATGCTCGAGAATCCTTCAACGAATCGGCGGTAATATCCCGCCAATCCGAGAAATGCACGAACTTCGGTCTGGGTGGTTGGGGCTTTCCATTCTTCAACAGTCTTGATCTTTGCGGGGTCAACGGCAATTCCTCCGGCTCACAAGATATGACCCAAGAATCCTACTTCCTTTAACTAGAACTCACACTTGCTGAACTTGGCATACAACTGATGTTCCCGAAGGGTATCTAGGACCACTTCCAAATGTTGCTCATGTTCTTCTTCGGACTTGGAGTATATGAGGATGTCGTCGATGAAGACAACGACAAACTTGTCCAGGAAGTTCATAAAGATCTTATTCATGAGATTCATGAAGTAAGCGGGGGCATTGGTCAATCCAAATGACATGACATTGTACTCATACAATCCATATCTGGTGGTAAAGGCAGTTTTGGGGATATCGGTGGCACGAATCTTCAGCTGATGGTATCCTGTCCGCGAGATCAATCTTCGAGAATACTTGGGCTCCGGTCAGTTGGTCAAACGGATCTTCTATCTTGGGCAACGGATACTTGTTCTTAATGGTGACATCGTTAAGCTTACGATAGTCCGTAACCAAACGAGTGGCACCGTCCTTCTTATCCACAAACAAAGCTGGCGATCTCCAAGGTGACGCACTTGGTTGAATCGAGACCTTTGAATAGCATATCATCCGAGTTGCTTCTTCGGTTCCACTAACTCTGCCGGGTTCATGCTTGTAGGCTCTCCGGGCTATCGGTCCGGTTCCGGGGATTAGCTCGATGATAAACTCGATATCCCGATGCGGGGGCATACCGGGTAGATCATCCGGAAACACATCGGGATATCGACAAACGACCCGATCTGATCCAAGGTGGGTTTGGCTAGGCTTTGGTTACAAGTGAATTTTCGGGGCATCTTTTCGGATATGTGTTCGACTATTATTCCGGTGCTACTAGTCATGGTGATGGCCTTCTTGGCACAATCAATCGAGTCCATGATGTTTCGCCATCCGAGTCCATTCCCGGGACTACTTCCAAACCTTTGGCTCCCAGAACAATCAAATTTGCATAGAATTCTATTTCATGTATTACGATTGGCACATCTTTGCAAATTTTTCTAGCTTTAGTTGTTGATCCAGGTATTTGAACTATCATGACATGCTTCAAACTGATGGGTTGAATCTTACTAGTGCATGCAAAATCTTCGGTAATGAATGAATGCGATGCTCCGGAATCAAACGAGCACTCTTGCGGGTATTGAGTTAACGAGAGAACATACCCAGCACAACGTCCGGGGCTTCCCGAGCTTCTTCTGCATTCATGTGGTAGAGGCGGCCGTTGCGGTTGTTCGGGTTGTTGGGGGCGAACTTCTTGTTGGTGGTGACACGACGCTGTCTGCTGCGCGGGGCCTGAGGTGTTGGCGGCGGTCTTGGCGAGCTTCTTGGGGCACTCATAGGAGAAGTGCCCAGCCTACTCCGCACTCGTAGCAGTTGTAGGTGGACTTGTCCTTGGGGGTGATGGGAACAGCGTTGCTCCCAGTCCTTGGAGCGGTGTTGGAGTTATTGTTGGGGGCGCGGGGTGGAGCGCGGTTGAAGTTGTTGTTGTTGTTGTTGTTGTTGTTGTGTCCTCCTGACCTGGGGTTTCCTCCACTCCGGTTCTGATAACTCGGACGTGGATTCTGCATCGGGGGCTTGTTGTTTCTTGGGGCGAACCCTCCACTTGAGTTGGGGCGATACTTGTGGTTGTTGCTGGGCCCACTCTGGTTCATCATACGGCGCTTGCGGTTCTCATTGGCTTGGTGTATCTTCCCCTCCATCTGAATGGCGGAGTCAACGAGGGCTTCTAAGTCAGCAAAGGGGATGTTGATCGGCACGATCGCATCTCATCGTGCGGTCCATTCAGAAACCTCTCCTTCCTTTTCTCGACGGTGTCCGTCTCATCCGGGCGTACCTTGACAAGGTGAGGAACTTGTCGCGGTATTCCACCACGGTCATTCACGCCTTGCTTCAGTTCCCTGAACTCATCCCTCATCTTCTTAATCAAACCCGGGGGCACGTGATACTTGCTAAACTTGAGTTTGAAGTCTTCCCAAGTCATCATGTTCCCCGCATTTAATGCGCGGGTACTTGTCCACCAGGCATGTGCAGGTCCAGCCAGATAGTGGGTGGCGAACAACACCTTCTCGTTGTCCTCCACTCCGGCAACCTCGAGATTGTTCTCCATAGTTTGGAGCCAATCATCTGCATCGAGGGGTTCCTCTGTCTTGCTGAACACCGGTGGGTTAGTGTTCTGGAAGTTTTTCAGCTTCGACCCTGGGTGGTCGTGGTTTCCGTGGCCTTGATTGCCCTGAGCAAGCTGTTGAAGTGCAGCTAAGTTGGCTTGACGGTCAACTCTCTCAGCTTCTCTTTCTGTCATCATCTGTTGCAACATCTGCATCATTGCGGTCTCGTTGCGAGTTGGGGGTGCCATCTGAACAGTGATAGGGATCATGAGATAAGAGGGAAATGTCTATGGCTCATTTTGGGATAAAATTTCAACTTAAAACTTGATTCATAGTAGTAATAATATTACACACACACAAACATAGTCATGGAGGTAGCACATATTACAAGCCAAATGTTCAGGAGGGTTTTAAGAACCCTTTCAACAAACTACGATACATGGGGCGGATACAAAGGACCGATACATAACACGGGACGCAAGTGCTCAGACGGGACTACTCGCCATCGACGTTGATAGGGTAGACATTGTCTACCCCGGCATCGAGGTGCTCGTGGCCATCCTCGTAAGGGTGGAACTCCAGGTCGTCGTCTTCCTCCTCCTCGTAGTCGTCGTCGTTGCTGACGTAGGAGTAGCCGTCCCCCTGGATGTTCTCCCCTTCACCTTCGCCTTCCAGCTCCTGGATCTGCTCAGCTTGGGCAGCGATGGTCGCCTTCAGAGTGGCGATCCTGGCCTTCAGGCGGTTGATGGCGTGATCCTTCTTCTGGTTGGCACGGCGGAGTGCCCTGCGTTCTCCGGCGATCACCTTGATGGTGTCCGCTGCTGCGCCAACTGGATGTGAGTGTGGTTGGCGTATTCGCGGGAGTTGTCGAGGTCGATGCGGGTCTCGCTCAGCATGAAGTCAAGATGATCAACATGGTGGCGAAGCTGCGGGTGTGACGGCAGGTTCATTGGCACTCCGAGGGAGTTGTGCCTTGCATAGTGCACAAAGCGACTATCCGTGAAGTCCATGAAGTTTTGCCCGCACAGACGTGCGAGTCCTTCCTGAAGTCCCCTTGCGAGACCATCCGCCCAGTTGTTCTCCCTGAAGGAGAACTGGATCCTTGCGCTCATTGGGAGCGTGAACCTTCCACGAAGGTCCACCATGATCACCCACTGAAGTTGACCACCGGGTTGGTCATTCAGCATTCCGCCAAAGACTTCCGGTGGTGGGCGCCCGAGGAACTCTGAGAGGGAGAAGAGGTCCCTCTCGAAGATGATCTCTCCACCGTTCCCCAACTGATAGAACTCAGTCTGGAGAAAGGGCTGCGCGTCCACGACGTGATCCATCTGTAGAGAGATGAGATGATTAAGTTAGATAAGTGCAAGTGTTCCAAATTTTAATTCACTTAGAAGAAGGGCATGAATTTAAAGTTTGTAATAGACTCTTCAAGGTAAGAAGGTGAATAAGGTTTTCATAACTAGTCAAATCATGGAATTTGAAACTAAGTTTTTGAGCGTCCATTCTAACTAGGGTCTCCTAAGGTCAAACAATGGCTCTGATACCAACTTGTCAACACCCGGATTTTTAAGTCCAGATGCCTATTATGCCGTACATCGCAATCCCGGGAATAATGTTTTTGCGAGACATAATAGTAAGTAGCATAGAGTCATCATTTATTACAACACATATTGTCTTACAACCATAGATCACATGATCCAATATTACACGAATATATTGTTCAACATCACAAATAGTAGCGGAAGCGAAGTAGTAGTGGACGATCTATTCCACGAGGCAACGCTTGACGTTAGAAGACGATCCTAGTTATCGTAGACGTCCTGTTGTCCGTCATCCTGATGCTGGTGCTCTCCTTCATAGTCTGGCATTTGAATAGCCGGGGCAAAGCCATGAGTACTTTTAAAGTACTCGCAAACTAACTCTAAGATAAATACTCATTAAGTGTAAGGGGGTGCTAAGCTCTAGGTTTATTTGCATAAAGCCAAGTTTTAGTTTCATAAATCTTTGGTAAAAGCCTATATCATGTGCTAGACTAACTCAAGTGGGAACATTAGTGTCATTCCCACAACTCATTATGGTTCACCAATAATGTCACCTTTCAATCCACCATTCATTTCTAGAATCAAAACATTTTAATGATAACGGAGATAGTATGGCCTTTCCAATCGTCCGTAACCGTGGACACGGCTATTCGAATAGGTTTAACACTCTGCAGAGGTTGTACTCTTGTGCCACAACTTTTGATTACATCCGTCGAGGATAACCTCGAATCATCGTAACACAGTACGCGGATCATCAATCGAAACCTTTCACTTATATATGCTAGTATGAGCACCTCTCCCCATGAGCTTGGCCTCCCGGTGGAAACCGCAGATTAACCCGGGAAGCGCACGGAGGCTTGGGCCGTACATTCACCTCATTTCAACATCAATCCACACTTAACGGAGGCAGCCGCAGCGTAACCCCTATGATGTTTGTTCGAGAGGAACCCATACTAAAATACACAAGTTTCTAGTTAAGCCCTACCCATAATCGGGTATTGTGGGGGTACTTGTATAATTGGAAGGGTATCGCATTCAAACTCAATCATCAATTTTATCAAAAATCACCATCTTCTCTTGTTCAAATCCACCTCCACTTTACTTTCTTTCAAAGTCATTTCACTTCACCATGTTCCCATCTAGAGTAGTCAATTTTAATTGATTAGCACTAGCAACTATATGAGGGGTGCTATCTAGCTTTGAGTGGTGCTAATCTATTCCAAGTATTTTTCTACTCTAGACCAAGTGAATCATAAATCAAAAAGTACTTTGAAATAAATAAGCAAAAGTAAATGTAAGTAAAAACATGGGATAGGTAATACATAAAAGTAAAGTGTGATGGTGCCTTTGCTCTTGTAGAGCTAAGCACTTGTGTTTAGCAAGGGTTAGCTTGCCTTGAGCTCGGGTAGTTATCGAAGTTCTCTTCTTCTTCCTGAGAGTAGCCCTCCTCCTCTTGGTATTCCTCGTTACTAGCGTCTATATACGAATACGAGGTATAAATACTAAACCAAGCTCACATACTAAACTAGAAACACTCAAAGAGTTCACACACTAATCCTATCATCAATCACACATGGCATGGTGGATTATTTGATTAGTCCTTATTTGAAAGAGATTAATTTCCTCTCATTACTCCTATTTCTTAAATTTGTTATGTAGGTCTTTAAGGGAATTCATTTCTTTTCATTACCTTTTATTAAGATTTAATCTCTTCATATAATAATAAGGTATGAAATATAGGTTGACCCAAAGTCAACATTTCATATCTATTATATGTGAGTTCAATTTAATTGAAGTGCTACACTTCACATAGTTTTAAAACTTAACATTTAAATGAATTAAAATCTCTAAGTAATAATTCTCAAGGGTTCATTAGCCTAAGTCATTCCCCCTGGTTATTAGTACTTAGGATCAAAATTTAAATGAGAGGTAACTCTCATATTAGGGTTGAGTTTGAATTCCACTTTAAAATGCTCTAGAAATGACTACATAGCCATTTTATTTGATCTAGTCCATGATCATACAAACAACAGGGCTATGTTATTGCATAATCAATTAGAGGACATCATTTGTGATTTATTAGAATTGGAATTACTTCAAAATCTATTCGGTTGAATTTTAAATAAAGTTTGAATGTTCAAAAGTCCCTGTCTTGTCTTTTTTGTCAAATTAAATCTACAATGAAATTGGAGATGGGGCCAGTGGCATTGGATAGATAAATTCATGGGCTTTCCAACGGTATAAAGTTTGCTAAATTTGGTTTGGCAGATTTCAAACTATTCAAAATTTGCTAAACACTCAGCAGCACAAATTTGAATAAAGATTAAATCCAGATTTGAATTCATGGGCTAGGCGGGAAAGCGTTAACGGGCCGAAACTAGTTTAAATCCCACTTCGCAGCCCAACACGCATCTGGTGCGCTCGGGCCGCACTGACGAGGTGGGGGCCACCTGTCGGCGACACTTAACGCAGCGAAACGGTACGCGAAATAGAAACCGTTGGATTAGACTGGGATCCGACGGCGTGTGAACGTCGTCTTCTCCGACGAGCGGCGGGCTCCCTGGCGGCGAGCCTAGGGGGTCGGAGGGCGTACCAGGCCGGTGCAGGAGTCCGGCGAGTGCGCGGAGAAGATGTAGTAGATGAGGAAGCCCTGGGAGCAGCGGCGGCGCTCGGGGAAGCGCCAATCGAAGCGGAGCTTCCGCGGGCTCCGGCGGTCTTGAGCTCGCGATTCGAGCAGCTCCGGCGAGGTGGTGCTAAATTGAGGTGGGGAGCTTGTTCAGAGAAGGGAGAGGAGCAAAGTGTGTGAAGAAATTGTGGGCGGAGGAGCTCTATTTATAGCAGGCGATGGAGGCCGTGAGGTGCTGCGGAGGAGCGTCGTCGGCGTGGCCTCTCCGTCGGTCGAAAGGGCAAGGCGAGGACGGCATCTTGTAGGCGTCGTCCTGGCGATGCTCAACGGCTAGGCGGCGCGAGAGAAAGGCGACGGGATGGCTCGGGAGCTTGCGGGGTTTGCGGCGGGGCGTGCGGCATCATTCGGTCGAGGACGACGGCGACGGTGCAGGGGCAGGCACGGGCTTGTGTCTAGCGTGTAGAGGGCGGGGAGTAGATGCTCAACGCGGCGGTAGGGATGCGGGGGGAGGACGGAGGTGCTCGAGCGCGTGGCGTCCGGCGCGGCCGGAGCGCGCTCACCGCGTGGCCGGGCACGTCCCGGCACGCTTTGGGCACGCGCGTGTCCGGCCAATGCCAGAGCCTTGGCGTTGCTGGGGCGTGTACCATTCGTGTCCTTGTGCTTGTGTAGATGCTCCAGGACAAGGGCAAGAGTTGAAAAGAGGGCTGGAGGTGGAGATGCCAAAGGTGGCCGGCATGGCCACGGTATGCATTAGACTAGGGTTTCTTTTCCCTCTCCTCTCACTTTAATCGATCAAGCCAAGTACTGGGGTGAAGCAGGGGTTGTAAGAGGGTGCAATGATCAAGGATTAAAGGGGTTTAGGGAAGAAACCAGTGGGTAATAGGGTGTACACACAATTCGGATTATTGCATGCAAGGTGTTCGGTCAAATGGCCGCAAGAACTTTTCTTTTGAATTTTGAAATTCTTTTTGGTGAATCTCATTTATATAATTAATGTGAAGTATTGGTGGTGGTGGCACTCAATTTGGAGTTGTTTTGCAAAATGTCAAAAGTGACATGATCTTCTCTTTATTTCAGCATCCCTTCTTGTCACTCTTATTCTGGTCAACCTAGTCAACTCTAGCCATGATGGTCAACATCAAAGTTGCTCACCTTGACATGGTCTTGGATGACATGGCTTTGGTTGACCAAGTTTAGTTCAAGAATTGAGAAAACCAGGGGGTAAAGAGGTGAAGAAAATATTTTGGGGAGAAGTGACCATTATCATATGTATGTGAGATTTTTGATTTCCTTGTGTTTGATTCTTGATCCAATGATGCAATTGTGTTAGTTTATCACATTGAAGTATTTTAGAAGCAAGGGAGCAAGCAATTATGGCCTTGGTTGAGGATTTGCAATTTTGCATAAGGTGTATGTGAGTGAGAAATGGGTTTTTCCCATTTTCTCCAATTCCCCTCAAGTTAGGGTTTGTTGATTTTGATTTGGGTTCACATAGCAAAGTTTAAACATACTAACACTCATCATGGCAATTGCACAAAAGAAAGTCACTCAAATGCATAAATCTATATGTGGCACTATATGCATAGAAAAAGTTTTTGTTAATTGCAAATTTTGGATTTGGGGAAATTATCTTTCTTGTTTATTATTGTTGAAACTTGGG
>NC_061512.1:172423294-172480509 GCF_022539505.1 Lolium rigidum | reverse complement strand
CCGGTTTGTACTACAAGCCGGGACCAAAAGCCACTACCGGACAAGCTCCAGCGGGTGGGGTCGTCCTGGGCCAAACGAACCGGGACCAATGCCCCCCATTGGTCCCGGTTTGGTTCAGCACTGGGACTAAAGCTTGGGACCAAAGACCTCTTCTCCACTAGTGATTCGGACGACCAAAATGAATACATGGTACGTGCATAGCTTGATAATCTTTTGATTTATGAGATCTATTTATTTATTTTACACACCTCTACATGCACCTCTACATGCTCACTCTGAGTTTTATGGCAAAGATATCAAACCCCGCAAGTAATTCTCTAGGTAGTACTCTTATAGGTTGAGTTAAATTTTATTTTATTTGGATCAATTGAGTAGATCAGGGTGGGCAAACACGGTGTCACGGTTTTGGCTCTAGCTTAATTCAATTTTTTGTAACAAACTGGAAATCATATTTAGGTTTGTGAAGAAAAATAAACTAGCTGTCACTAGCCGGTTTGAACGGATTAAAACGGTGTGAATTTTGCACACCCCTATGAGTAGATAATAAGCTGATAAAAAGTGAACCGAAAATGTTTTAACAATGTTAGCTTATATTTTAAATTATGTTATAGCACCGTAGCAACGTACGGGCTATTTGCTAGTGATGGTTAAACCATACATGTCAAGTTTCAGGTCGTCAAATTCCTCAAAAAAAAAAGTTTCAGGTCGTCATGATTTTTTATTTGGGATTTCTATTTTCGTGCCCCTGGTTCGTTAGTTGTACTCAGTTTTCCCCAGCCTCTTAACTTTTCCTCAGTTTTCCCCTCCCTCTAGTTTGAAACCCCTCGCAGAGGCTCGGACGGGAGGGTTGCCGTCTGTTCAGAGGCCTTCCGTTACCGGTGACGGCTAGGGAGCCGCGGTGGTTTTGACTTGACCATTGCTTTCGAAATGTGTTGACTGTTGACTGGAAGAGCTGACCCAAAGCTTTCCCCTCCGCCCGAGACTGGAGGAGCTCACACACCGCCCCTCCGCCGCCACGCCATCCTGCCCACCTACCTTATGGCGTCGTCCGCCGCCGAGCCGGCCCCGCCCCCACCACCACCCCCGGGCTCCGCCTCCACCAGATCTGGATCTACCCCTGTCCTCTTTGCAATTCCGTCTGGTGTGCCGACTATTGCCGCCAGCCGTGGAGAAGATTGGGAATCAGAGGGATCTAACGCATGGATTCCATCTGGGTAAGCATCATCTGCCTATGTGAATTAACAGTAGGCAGTTTTTGAGCGTCAATCGTTGTTGCTCAACTAACTGCGTTGCTTTTCGAATAGGATGGATCCAGCGCTGGCTTTTCGGCTGGTGGTTAGGCTGGATTCTAGCTTTACGCGTGATTACGAACAGTTGTAAGGCTGGGTTTTACTTCCCTGCGGTGGTTGCAACCACCATCTCGTTAAGGGATTTCAAAGCTAACATCTACGATAAGTACACCTGGAGCTCTTTCGATGCAGTTCATTTTGAATATTTCAACAGCCCGGAGGGAAGATTTGTTCCACTAATTTCCGAAGAAGATCTGGGAATTCTTTTTTTGCTTTGAATGCTTCTTGCCGGTTCGGTAAAATTCGTATCCATGTGGACAGGGGCCAGGCATCATCTGAGTCTTCGGGGCATCATCGGGTGGTCGGGCATCATGTCTCTCTCTGCTTGCTGCCTCTGCTAATAGTGTGCGCCGTGGCGCTCCTTGTAGGTCCACGACGGCACCATCATGTCCCCAATGCTAGTGGTAGCCGGATCGTTCGTACGGTCGATGTGGAGGACGATGCGGACATTGAGGATCGGTGTCCTCAAGATGATGAGGATGATTTGATGTTTCCCGAATTGGTAGATCGATGCGATGAAGCGGGCAATGGAGGATCAATACATGGAAGATATTGCTTTTGGTGCCAGATTTGATGACAATGATGATGAAGAGAAGAATGAGAATGATGACAGCCTCGTTTTAGCCGATTACGAAGGTGAAGACTTGCCAACAATTGAGTGGAACAGGGAGAATCCCAAGCTTGCAGAAGGCACCGTGTTTCAAACGATGATGGACTGTCGTAATGCAATTACTACATATCACATTCTCACTAAGAATAATTATGAGGTTATTAAAAGTGAGCCAGGTAGGTTCACAATTAAATGCCCATACCCAAGGTGTAGGTTTAGGCTGCATGCATCCACAATGCGCGAAGCGGCTTGGTTCGGGTACTACGCCAACCGGTTGTGTATTTAGATCACGGTGTAAAATTTGTTATCTATTACTGACATCCCTTATCATTATGTTTCGGATAAAGAAGAATAAGGAGATCCATAGGTGTCCACCTCTAGGGGAGAGCCGAGCTGAAAACAAAGCTAGCGAAGACTAGGTGGTTGGCGAGATATAATCCTAGATTGGCTGAGAGAAAATCCTTCACTTGGTCCAACAGCACTCGTAAAAAAGGTGGTTGAGAAGTATAAAATGGAAGTACCTTACATGAGGATGTTCTATGCAAAGGAAATGGCTGTTGACAAGATCAATGGTCCATGGAATGAAAGCTTTCAGTGGCTTTACACTTTCAAAGCTGAAGTGGAGATGGCTAGTCCGAACGATGTTGTAGCGATAGACAAGCATACGAGTTCCCTACAAATTGAAAAGCGGGAAGGTAATGCACAAGGAATGTTTTAGAAGGGCTTTTGTTTGTTTCAAAGCTTGCTGGAAAGGTTTTTGGATGGTTGCAGGCCTTATTTGGCCGTGGATGCATCAGCTCTTCATGGCAGGTTTAAAGGACAGCTAGTTGCTGCTACTGCAGTTGATGGACATAATTGGATGTTCCCTGTTGCTTATGGGGTTTTGGAGGTTGAGTCACACAAAAGTTGGACTTGGTTTCTGCAGAATTTGCGCGACCTTATAGGTCATCCACCAGGACTTGTTATCCACACAGACGCTTGCAAAGGTTTGGAGACTGCGGTAGAAGCGAGTATTCCACGGAGTGGAGCATAGGGAATGTATGCGACACTTGGTACGAGAATTTTACAAAGAAATTCAAGGGTAAAGTTTTTACTGACAACCTATGGCCAGCTTCATACACATGCAGCTCTAGGAAGCATCTGTTTCATTTGGATGTGTTGTATAAACAAAAACACTGGGGTGAAGGAGTACTTGGATGAACATCATGGTAGGGTGTGGTCAAGAAGCCAATTCAATGAAATTTGCAAGGTAGACTATGTAACAAGTAACCTTGCGGAGAGTTTCAATTCAAAGGTCAAGTCATTGAAAGGGCTTATGCTATGGCAAATATTTGATGAGATTAGGCGAGATGATCATGATAAAGATCGATCTGCGTCAAAAGTTGCATCCACAAATTATGTTGGCCATCTCATGCTCCCATCTTTGATTAAGTCTTTGCATGCCGGGGCAAAACAATTGAGGATGCAATGCGTCGGAAAAGGAATGGAGAGCTGAGGTAACCTACAGCGACAAAGAAAACGGGCGGTGGAGGTATCCGGTGAGGTTTGGTTGATAGGACATGCCATTGTAGGGGATGGCAGATCCGTGGGATACCCTGCATACACGCATTGTTTTTCATGAGTGTTATAGGGGGTGAAGAAGGTGAAGTTGATCAGTATGTGTCAGAGTATTTCTCTGTTGCCAAATTTAGGGCTGCATATGCTATGAATGTTCCTACCTTGTTGGAAAAAGATCAATGGATGAAAGTCGATCCAGGCTTCAAAGCTGTACTCTCCGAGTATTGACTAGGCCGGCGGGTAGGCCGAGGAAGAATAGGATCGAGCTAGTGTAGAGGGTGGTGCACCGATTCGAAAACGTAAGTGCAAACGTTGTGGAATCCCTGGACACATTGCTAGGCTTTGTAAAAATGCGGTTGACCCGGCTTTTGGAATGGAAGATCGGGCGGGAGCGGCAAATGCGAGAGGAGAATGAAGCGGCAATTCAACTTGAGATTGAAGCGGCGAGTTCAACATGAGGTGATTGAAGCAGCAAATGCAGAGGAGATTGAAGCAGCAAATGCAGAGGAGATTGAAGCAGCAATTGAACATGAGGAGATTGAACCGATGGATCAAGAGCAGAGGGAATAGATGGATGTAGAATGGCTTCAACCGATGAGTTCAGAGGAGAGGGAACAGTATAATCGAGAGTGCCTCGAAAGTACTAAGGCCATGGTAGAAGATAACTTCGCAGAAGAAGAAGCACAAGCTTCGCAGAAGAAGAAGAACAAGAAAGAGGGCAAAAGGAAGGTAGACACCGGTAATATCCCTGGTAGGGTTACCCGGAGTAAGGTGGTGGCCCGGTGAGTCACACCAGGAGCAAGAGAAAGATTTTATTCTGAACAACTAATTTGAATTTGTATGAACAATCTGTATTGGGGTTCCCTTTGTATTGGGGATCCCTTTGTGTTGAACAATTTGTATTGGGGTTCCCTTTGTATTGGGGATGCCTTTGTGTTGAACAATTTGAATTTCTATGAACAATTTGAATTTGTATGAACAATTTGTATTGGGGATGCCTTTGTGTTCAACAATTTGAATTTGTATGAACAATTTGTATGAACAATTTGTATGCCACATTTAAGCCACATTTATCATTTTCTCTAGGGTTTAGGGTTTTAGGGTTTTAGGGTTTTAGGGTTCAATTCAAAATAATTCAAAACATGGTGGAACCTTCCTATGGAGCCTTGTTATGTTACCTACAACCTAGAGAAATAATAATGGAAAAGGAAATATAGAGATATGAAGTTTTTATGCCAAAAGCTTCAAAACCACTTCCTAGTCCATGAGCTACTAGATATGAAGATGCGGGGCTTCTCGCTCAATACACCTCCCAAATACCTACTATGCTTACAAACTTTGTCCAAATGAGTCCAAATTCGTCACACTTGTGTATCTTTGAATTGCAAACAATATCTAGTCGGCCAAAGTGTAATATATTGTTCAAATAACACAATTTTACAATTTTTATGCCAAAAGCTTCAATTTCCCTTAGTCCCTTTATTATTTGGGTGCCCCTGTTTTACTTAGTGTTACTCAGTTTTCCCCCTCCGGGCCCACTTGTTGTACTCAGTCCTACTCAGTTTTGCCCTTCCGATAAACATTTCCTCACATTTCCCCCTCTTAGTTCTACTCAGGTTTCCTAACTTGTACTCACTGGCTGATCTCTGATTGGTCGAGATGTATGTCACACGGATCTTGGTTGGTTGAAAGCTCAACGAACGCTTGCACCGTACGATCATTTATGATCGGACGGCTCGTATATCTCTCTCTACCACGATGGACGCATACGGAGACAAGAGCGAGAGCACATACCTACCAACCACAGCGGTCGCATATTCCAGTCGCATCTTCCTCTCTCCTCTTTCCTCTCTTACTCCGGCGGTCGCGGCGGCGCGGATCTAACCGTGCGTGCAGCGGCGCGGATCTAACCGTGCGTGTGGTGGCGTGCGGCGGCGCGGATCTAAGAGTGCCGGTGAGGATCTAACCGTCAGAAATAGTTGAAATGTCTCTCTCTGTCTCACTTTCGTTTCTCTTCTCAGATCTGTTGAATGATGAAGAACCCCAAGACGGCGGCCGTGCCGACAGTGGTCATTGATGCCACGAACATTGAAGCCATCGCCTACAACATCGCTTCGACGACGCAGATCCAGCATTCAATGTCGGAGGCTGTTGATGTCTCACTTCCGTTGCCCTCCTCAGATCCGTTGCTGATGAAGGACAACAAGACGGCGGCCATGCCGACAGTGGTCATCGATGCCACGAACATTGAAGCCATCGCCTGCAACCGCGCTGCAAAGCCGCCGATACAGCCCTCCACAGATCCGTCGGCCGATGAAGTACACCAACACAGCGGCGGTTCCGGCCGATGGTCATCGATGCCACGAACATTGAAGCCATCACCGCAACCGCGGCTGCAAAGCCGCCGATCCAGCCCTCCGCGGATCCGTCGGCGATGAAGTACACCAAGACAGCGGCGGTTACGACAGTGGTCATCGATGCCACGAACATTGAAGCCATCGCCGATAACATCGCTTCAACGGCGGATGGCGCAGATGACCACCCTCAGCCGCCCGTCGACCCGGCCTTTCTTGCCCATCGCTGCGCGGCCGTGTTCGACGCCGCAAATTGAGATAAATTATGATAAATTTGTATTTTTCAATTTCCAATTGGGATAAAATTGTTCGAACTACTACCACCATCTCAAAAAAAAGCTTCTCCACGTTCTTGATGTGTCCATGTACATCCGTATGTATGATTTGAATTCTATCCCAACTTGATTGGGAAGATATTGTCCCATATTGATATGTATTTGATCCGGAGGCTGGTACATGCTTTCACTTTTGGGATCCCTTCACTTTTATAAATTGTTCATGCATGCTAAAATTATGGCGCGCATTACATAGCACAACTAGGAAATTGTACGCCAAAATACAGTGCTTAGAGCCACAACAAAATACAGTGGTTAGAGCCATCTACTGAATTTCTATACAAAATCGTCTACCAGAACCACATAACTGCCAGGACAGGGATGACACCTAATAAAACTGCCCAGATGAATCTACTTTTCTCCTCTCCCATCACTTTAAGTTCATGTTCTAGATTTTCTACCACTTGATCAAATACGGCAATATCTGTCTCAACTCTCAACTTCTCCTTGCGAATAATCTCTGAATTCTTCTTTTCTTCCTCCACAATACGCTTCAGCTCGAATATCATCAGGTTTTTACGGGCCAATTCATCACCTAAATTGGACACCTTCTCCTCCAAATCCATCCTCTCGGCTACACCACTGGGTTGATTCATCTTGGTATGCAATGTACCATGGATCATCGGCTTGCCTGGCTAATCTGTAACAATAATGGAAAAAAGAACAACTCAAATCACTCCAACAGGCCATGGCGGAACTTTCAACGGTAGTACAGAGAGCTGAAGCTAGATACCTGCACTTCCGACGAGGTAGGAGAAGTAGAACGTGGCCACGACATGATCGAATCCCCACCCTCGCCGGTACCCGCTACGACCAGACATTGAGGACTATTTCGTACCTGCAAAATCCAATAAATTACGGGAACCGAATCGATTAGGGGGCGGGGGAGGCAGAAGCGGAGGTCTTACCAAGCTATACTACCAATTGGTGCGCGGAACAAATCCCGGTCGTCGTGGGCGGTGGATCTGCTTGCGGTGGACTTTCCTGCGGTGGGTACAATGTGTGCGGACGAAACAAGTGCTGGAGCCGTGGTTGATGTGCAGCGCCGCAGTCTGTCTGACGCCGCCGGGGGACAGAGCCGGCGACGCGACGAGGCGCCGGCGATGGCTGCTCCGTCCGACGGTGGGGAACGAGCTGCCAGCGGTTCTCCGGTCTAGCTTAAGAATAATTAATTAGCGAACTTGTTGCTTCTCTCTATGATATTCTCTAAAGAAATATATCAGAGCGGCAATATGTGTCTTTTCCTGAAAAATAGACGACCCCACTCGTCATTGCCTGCGGAGGCCCCACAGAGCGGCAATATATGATTTTCTCTAAATAAATAGACGACCCCACTGGTCATTGGCTGCGGCAGCCCCACAGAGCGGCAATATATGTCTTTTCCTGAAAAATATACGACCCCACTGGTCATTGGCTGCGGAGGCTCCACAGAGCGGCAATATATGATTTTCTCTAAATAAATAGACGACCCCACTGGTCATTGGCTGCGGCAGCCCCACAGAGCGGCAATATATGTCTTTTCCTGAAAAATATACGACCCCACTGGTCATTGACTGCGGCAGCCCTATAGAGCGGCCCCATTTGTCATTGGCAGCAACGCGTATAAAATCATGACATAAAACGGCCCACACGTCAGCGATAGATGGATGGCTGCTCCGACGTGTCTCCTGACCCTACCCGTCAGCACGAGACGGTCAGGGAGGAGCTGCCCCTGTGCGGCCCCACCCGGTCAGACTAACGGTCAAGGCCTCTGACCTGACGGCTACCGGCCGTTCCAGCACTTGTGGGTGTTTCAAACTAGAGGAGGGGAAAACTGAGGAAAAACTAAGGGACCGGGGAAAACTGAGTACAACTAACGAACCAAGGGCACGAAAATAGAAATCCCTTTTTATTTTCATTCACTAGGACAATCCTTTTTTTTTGTTGGTTCAGCTGGCTATCAACCTTTTGGTTTCTAAGTCTTTCTCTACATAATCCAGCTCATTATTAATGTAATCAAGTCTTCAGTAATCAAAAGCTTACCAAAACTCTATCTCGACTCAATAGGACGAGCTGAGGGCAGAGTTTTTACTCTGAGGCACGTATGCTTCCTTTATTTAAAATGAATTTTAAACACATGTTAAAATGTAAAAAAAAAATCTAAAATCACATGTCAGCTAGTGATGCACCAAGTTGTTTAACGAAAAACTGACCTATCTAAAAAGAATATATTTGGTACTAAAATAAAGATTTGCACGAGACATCTTTTTAGCTTTTACACAGTGCACAAAAGTTGTTGGGCTTTTCGTGAAACTTTACATGCGCACATAGAATATGGATATGTGTGCATAAATATTTTGAAATATTTTTTGCACTTTCAAATGTATTTTTTAGGTAAAGGAAGCATATGCACTCAAGATCAAATATATGAATTATCGGAGCTTAGGCGTCAGGTGGAATTGTCCTTACATCAGTTTCTATATTGATTTTATTTTATTTTATCTAAATCTAAACGATCGACTCTGATGATAGGATGGGCCTAGGTCCTTGGACAATCCTTACTGTGGCGTGAGGTCGCTGACATGTGGGCCCGTAATCTGACAACTTCATGACAATGGCTCAGCTTGACCCTTGGTGCATTCGAGGATTCCCTTCCGACAAAATGAAGCCATTCAATTTGCATAAAATGAAATGAATTGCAAAACCAATATAACGTACAATATCAAAATATTTTCTAGCAAGAAAAAGAATCATATACATCAAAGGCACAATATCTTTTGTGACAGACAGTTCTCATCTGAGGGGTGTGACCTTTTGTCAGGTTTATTGCATGTGCTCCCTCGGAAATCCCATGACACATTAAGTCGAACAGAATGTGATGTTAAAATTTTAAAATATGTTGAAGGAAACTTGATATTTTCATATGAGGGTTCACCTTCAACTAAGGATGGCAATGGAGTGGGTTTGGACGGATATACCAAAACCAAATCCATTAGCGTCCGCCCATGAAACTATCCATGGGCATGGATGTCGCTCCAAATACAAGTCCGTCGGATATCCGGATATCCGTGGATATCCATTTGTTTACATACAATGTACATCAACATAACAATATTTTAGCATAAGCAACATTTTGACAGCATTTCAACAGTATTTCTGTAGCATTTTAGCAATAATTATGTGGGCAACGAATAGGAGGAGGAGGAAGGGCGACAAGATGAGAGCAAGCCAACTGCGGAGGAGAGCCGGACTGCCGGAGAGGTGGAAGGGAGGGCCACCGACCAAGCCCCCCTCGCATCGTGTGAGGGAGTCAGAGGGGGAGGCCATAAGATAAGTGGTATTAGTGGTTACGTGTTAGACTTAGTGGGCCTTTGGTGATTTTAGCCTTAAGAGATGAGCAACTAGACCTAGGTAAAATCACATGTCTCACTGACATGTGGGTCCCACATATCAGCCGGATATCCACGGGGAAAAACCTCTACCCATGCCCTCCTCATGACCTAACGGATATCCACCCCAATGAAATCCGTGTACATAATCGGCCCTCCATACCCATGCCCATTGGGCCGGATATCCGTGGATACTTTGCCATCCTTAGGTTTAACTATGACGGAATGGGAGAAAAAAACTACTTTATGCGAACAAAGGCATATATCAAAATATTTCCTAGTAAGAAAAAAAGGGCATCTCATTGGAGGAGTTTAGTCAACGTTCTATATATTTTACCAAGATTGTAGAAAAAACATGAGCATCTAGAAAGAAAATCCATATCAATAGATCAACCATGAAATATAGTTTAATAATGTACTTATTATTATTTTAATCAAACTTTGCCAGATCTGACTTTTGACTGAATTTTACACCTTATATTCTTGGAAATAGAGGTAGTATGCACCAGGCCACTCATGATCGTGGGTTATGCCCTATAGCAAGATTCGTCGAACAAGTGGTGATCACTCCCTACCATGACAAGCGTCCTTGTTCACAAGCCCGTGAGAAATCCAAGGTCACATTATGTCAAACGAATGTGCTTGAAAAAAAAATTTATCAAAAGGAAATTTAACATTTTCAATAAGGGATTAAACAGTGACTAAGTAATTTTTTTGAACTATTATGGCTTGAAATGTACAAAATGAACTACTTTTACGAGTAGAAATCAACGACCAGAACACAACTTTACCTGCAACGTGCAGCATCATAATAATTGGCCCATGCCCATCACTGTGGACAAAGTCATCTAAAAGGAGAGATTTTCCCAGATATAGGAGAAAAGGACAAGAATGATAATGCTTTTTAAATTCTAAGGAACTAAAATATTAAGGATGTTTCCTACAATCACAGTGAGCAAAAGAATGTTAAATCTTGGGACTGAATAGGAGTCGGTTCATATATGAGAGCATACTTAACAAACAACAAACTGTTGGTTCATGGTAAGCAAGCTCGGATTGTCGGAGGCGATGGCAACTGGTACATGTGCGCAAGCCCATGATACTCATCCTTGTCATGCACGACTCGCCTAAACTCCATGGTGGTGAGGTCAATGGAGACGAGTGAAAGGATCGTATGCCGCACCTAGAGGGGGGTGTGTGAATAGGTGCTAACCAAATTTTAGTTCTTTTTCAATTTAGGCTTAACACAAAGGAAAATTCTTTAGATATGCAACTACGTGAATTTACTTATATGACAAGTTCAACTACTAAACAAGATATAGCTAGACAAGATATAGTAGAGCTAATAAGGATAGAGGTAACCGAGAGTGGAGCACGCGGAGACACGAGATGATTCTCGTAGTTCCTTCCTTTTGAGGGGAAGTACGTCTACGTTCGGAGGCGTGTGGTCGCCACGAAGGCCAGACCAACGCCACAAAGGCCTCACTCAGGTCTCTTGTGAGCAACGCCACAAAGGCCTAGCGACGTGGGCATTACCCTTCGGGTAACTATTATTGTACTACCTCGTACAGCCTAGCTAGGGGCCCATGAAGACACACGACGACCAGGTGGGCCGTAGCGTCGGTTCCGAAGAAGGATTCTTAAAGCACAAGGCAAGAAAACGAATAATACAAGGAAAGTTTAGATCTAGGGCTCTCTGTAACCTAGTCGTACCCGGACAGATCTCTCGAGACCTGGCTCCCAATATAAGAGCCGGGAGAGGGGCTGCCGAGGAACACACGCAATCAAAGTAATCATAGCCACCGCAAGTCTAGGGCTAGGTCATTACAGAACTTAGTCTCTCGATGAGATCACAACCGAAACCTTCAGCACCCCATTGTAATTCTATATTTTCATAATCAAGATCAGATAGGCAGGACGTGAGGGTTTTACCTCATCGAGGGCCCCAAACCTGGGTAAATCGCCCTCCCCGCTTGTTTGATAACCGATGTCTCGTGTCAGCCTACAGGATTCCATCTACGCTAAGCCCCATACGGAGGGCATTGCCGAGGAGTACCCTCGACAATTGGCGCCGTCTATGGCAACCCTGTCGGCACAAGGCATGTCATCGACAGTTCCAGTTACATCTGCAGCGTTCGTGCTGGAATCACCAATTCCACCAAGTCCAAGAAATTCGGTTCGCTGTGGATCCTTTGAGTACACACCGCGCACTGAGGTATTGCATCCGATCTCCACGGAGTCGCGCTGCAACATGGATACAACTTTTGGTGGTGTCCACTTCATCATCGACTCCAGAGGGTTTCTTCGCCTTCCTAGTTCAAGCACGCCAAGCCCAAGAACTTCGGTTCCAGATGATATCGCGCCAGTAACAGCTTTGGCGGTCCTGCCTGGGAGTATTGGAGAGGGCAGCCAAAGCAGTTTCAGCAGCAAAGAGGAGCAAAGGAAGAGACGAAGGGATTCACGCCGCGAAGAAGAAGAGCGAGTTGCAACCCGCCCTCGACAGTATGAACAAGTATGTTACAATGTGCGGTCAAACAAGAACCACCTACGCACACCTTATCTATCGGCCACGGAGCAACTTGAAGCACCGTGTTACTTGCACTCTTACATCGACCCACAGGATAATCTTGAAAATGCCACTCATTTGCTTAGAAATTGTCGGCAGTTCCTCGAAGTCCGGCAGTTTTGCGATGATCTTAGGGCCGAGGCAGCAGGAAAAGCTCACTCAATAGAAAAAAGGGCGGCAGCTTATAGTCACCCATCACAGTAGTACATACCAGAAGGAGTAGACATATACATACCAGCCGAAGTATTTCCAGCGTCTCGAGGACAAGTCAACATGATCCATAAAACTAGTTTTTCGAAGAGAGAAGCCAAGAAGTTTTCGCGAGAGGTGAAGTACGCAGAGGTTGCTATGGCTGAGGTACCCGAATATATTGTCTGGTTAGACCAAAACATATCTTTTAGCAAGGAGGATCACCCGACGACCGTTCAAGATCTAGTCACGCTGCTCTAGTTCTTGAAGCGCAGATTGGAGGTTACAACATGAGCAAGGTGTTCATGGATGGAGGAAGCGGCCTGAACCTGTTATTCGCCAGCACAATGAAGGCAATGGGGTCTAACGGTTGATATGCTAAAAGAATCCGATACATGATTCCATGGCATCATCCCGACCTGACCCGCTTATCCCCTTGGCAAAATATCTCTGGATGTAGTTTTCGGCACACCTAGCAACTTCAGGAAAGAGAAACTCGAATTCGAAGTGGTTGACTGGGAATCACAATATCACGCCATCCTCGGTAGACCAGCGTTTGCCAAATTCATGGCGGTACCCCACTATGCATACTTGAAGCTGAAGATGCCAGGCAATAACGGGGCATCAATAACCGTTCACGGAAGTTTTTCTCGTTCTGATAACTGCGACGGGGATTTCCATAATGTCGCCTCGAAGTTTGGCGTCAAGGAAGAGCTCAATGCACTCGATGTTGTTACAGATCATACGCAGCCTCCAGCCGATAATCGAAACGTAAAATCTGATGAATTCGACGTTGCAAAGGAGGCAAAGAAACAACAAATGCACCCCTCTGACCTGAAGAAAACAGTCAACATGTCGGCTGATCTTGCTGTCGCATAGGAAGGCGCGCTCATCGAGTTCCTCCGTGAGCGCTGGGAAATATTTGCATGGGAACCATCCGACATGCCAGGTATTCCCAGGGAACTCGCTGAGCACGCCCTCAATGTTGACCCCAAATCTAAACCCGTACAACAAACGTTACGTTGCTTTTCAGAACAAAAAAGAAAATCTATTGGCGAAGAAGTTAATCGGCTCCGCAAGGCCGGATTCATTCGGGAGCTCAAGGAAGCCGAATGGGTAGCTAACCTGGTCATGGTACCAAAGAAAGATACGACAGCTCTTTGCACGTGTATCGAGTACACAAGTCTCAACAAGCATTGCCCAAAGGATCACTTCCCGCTGCCCCGTATCAACCAGATAGTCGATTCCACAGCAGGCTGCGATCGTCTCTCCTTCCTCGATGTGTACTCAGGATATAATCTGATCAAGCTCAATAAAGAAGATCAAGAGTTAACCGCGTTCATAACTCCGCACGGCGTTTATTGTTACAACGTTATGGCTTTTGGACTAAAAAATGCGGGCGCAACTTATCAGCGGTGTATGCAAGCTTGTCTTGGAGAGCAAATTGGTCGGAATATCGAAGTTTACATCGACGATATTGTGGTTAAAACCAAAAATGCAGTTACCCTCATTGACGATCTGCGTGAAACTTTCGACAATCTCGACAGATACAAAATAAAGCTGAATCCAAAGAAATGCTTCTTTGGGGTGCCAGGAGGACAATTACTCAAGTACTTTATCTCAGCTAGAGGAATAGAGGCCAATCCTTTGAAAATCAAAGCTATCCTCGACATGGAACCGCCGAAGAATTTGCATCAAGTGCAACAGTTGGCAGGACGGCTGGCAGCGCTTAGCAGATTTATCGCCAAGTTGGGAGAAAAAGCTTTGCCCTTTTATCAGTTGATGAAGAAGTCAAAAAAGTTCGAGTGGACAGCTGAGGCGTAGGAATCTTTCGATAATGTAAAGAAGATTCTCTCGACATCTCCAGTACTTGTGACTCCACATGAAAAGAACCAATGCTCATGTATATAGCTGCAACGGTGCAAGTCTTGAGCACGGTTCTAGTCGTTGAGTGAGAAGAGGCAGGGAGAGTTCATGGTGTACAACGACATGTTTACTACCTCAGCGAGGTACTCACGCCAGCAAAGCAGCGATATCCTCATCACCAGAAGTTAGCATATGCCGTATGGAGGATAGCGCGCAAGCTAAGACATTACTTCACGGAGCACCCGATCATCGTGGTAAGCGAAGCACCATTGAAGAATATACTCGCAAAAACAGAGGCTACGGGTAGAGTATCTCAATGGGCTATCGAGATAACGCCACATGATATAACTTATGTCAATCGAACAGCAATCAAATCTCAGGTTCTCCCAGATTTATTGGCTGATTGTATATTCAACCTCTGGCCCTTGGCCAAGTTCATCAATACTATTCGGAGTTCATCCTCTCTCCTTTCATTCTTAACCTCACCCTCACCCGGATCCTCAAGCGTACATTCGGCCCCAACTTAAGCCATCCCATGGCATCTGCCGTTCCACCACGACGACACTTGGGTTTCGTAAGAAGTAGAGGGCAAGTAGATCTCGAAGGTTTCAGCCGACAAAGGTGTTTCGACTAAAGTTGCAGTGGTTTCTGTTGACAATTAATCGATTGATTTCTCTTCCCTTGGCTCCCCTTTATATAGGAGGTGGAGCCGAGGGATTTCGTGCCGTACAAGTTACAAACTGCGGGAAGGCGTGTCGGGCCTTTCTCGTACTATTACATGATTCCTAATACAACTAAGTATTCCTTATCCGAAAGTCTCTGGGCTTCCGGGCCTTCAATACTTCGGGTCGTGAGCCTCTAGATAACCTCGGGTACTTTATTCGGCAGGCCTATTCGGCATGCCTAAGTCACCTCTCCCTCTCTTTATATAGGTGGAACCTCCTAGGGTTGCCCCAAAACCATATTGAAGTCCAACTCCAAAAACTGCCTTTTGGGTGAAACCTAGGGGAAGTGGGATTGCTCCCTTTCCTTCTCCCTTGGCCGGACAAGGTGGTGGAGTCCACCATGGACACCACCTTGCCTCTTGGTTGGCTGGTTATGGTTGGTGGAGTCCATCCGGGACTCCACCTTCCATAGTGATTTCTTCCGTAAGGCTCTAGAATTTTCTAGCGCCTTCCATAAATGCGGATCATTTCCAAACTTGGAAAGTGACTTCCTATGTATGAATTTTATTCTCCGGACCATTCCGGAACTCCTCGTGACGTCTGGATCCCATATGAGACTCCGAACAACATTCGAACTCCATTCCATATTACATATCTACTTAAAATGACATCAAACCTTAAGTGTGTCACCCTACGGTTCGAGAACTATGCGGACATGATTGAGACTCCTCTCCGATCAATAAGTAATAGCGTGACCTGGAGATCCATAATAGCTCCCACATATTCAACGATGACTTCGTGATCGAAAGAACCATTCACATAAAATAACAATTCCCTTTGTCTCGCGATATTTTACTTATTCGAAGTTTGATCATCGGTATCTCCATACCTAGTTCAACCTCATTACCGGTAAGTACTCTTTACTCGTACCGTTATATGATATCCCTTGTGAACCAATCACATGATTGCAAGCTAATTGGATGTCATTCCACCGAGAGGGCCCAAAGTATATCTATCCATCATTAGGATGGACAAATCCCACTATTGATACAAGTGCCTCAACCCTATACTTTCCGAACACTTAATGCCACCTTTATAACAACCCATTTACGCAGTAGTGTTTGGTGTCATCAAAGCATCTGTCCGGTGTAGGTGATTAACATGATCTCATGGTTGAAGGATTAAGTTACTATGCATATTAAAGCTTGAAGCATAAAGAACTAAATGACTTGATCATATGCTACGCTTGCTATGGGTGTATGTCCATCACATCATTCACCTAATGATATGACATTGTTATTAATAACATCCATTGTTCATGATCATGAAACTATGATCATCTATTAACCAACAAGCTAGTTTAACAAGAGGCTTACTAGGGACTCTTTTATGTTTACATAACACACATGTATTGATCTTTCCGGTTAATAAAATTATAGCATGGGATGCAAATATTTATCAGAGACACAAAGATATAATAATAACCACTTTATTATTACCTCTTGGGCATATCTCCAATAGGGAAAACGTAGTGATGAGATATCTCAAACACGTGATCGCCGACATGTACGAAAATAACCTCACAGAGATATTGTTTCCATGAAAAAAATTCAAACTAGGGAAATGGGTTGACCCCTGTTCAAGCAAACTGCAAGGGCACCTGCTCTCTAATGGTTTCATGCATGGACACACTCAATGGATTAATGATGCTGATGATGATGATGACGCGGAGGTCAATGGGGCGATGGAAGCATGTGGTAATGGCCGGCAAGAAGGAGGGCATCATGATATTGATGACGATGAAGAGTTTGTTGCACACGATGATGCAGATCAGTATCATGATGAACAAAATTTTCAAGACACGAACAATAACATTGATTACGACGAAGAGGTGCCACTAGCTTCAGTCGTGCTGGACCCTTGATGTTGTGCAGAGCACGTAGTTGGGAAACCCAAGAGGAAGGTATGATGAGCACATCAGCAAATTTTCCCTCAATAAGAAACCAAGGTTTAATCGGCCAGTAGGAGAAAGAAATCACTTCTGAAGGTGTTGCTGGCTGACTTTGGTAGGGCGCACTACCGGTGTCAGCAACAACGTGGAACCTGCACACAACACAACCAAATTACTTTGCCCCAACTTACAATGAGGTTGTCAATCTCACCGGTTTTGCTGAATACAAAGGATTAGACGTATAGTGTGGAAAGAGATGTTTGTTTGAAGTGAAATAAAGAGAACAGTGCTTGCAATTGTCGTGGGAGTTGGCAATCTAAGGAAACATAACAGGTATTTGCAGTGTAAAAGAAAGGACCGGGGTCCACAGTTCACTAGAGGTGTCTCTGCATAAAGATAAACAACATGCTAGGTAAACAAATTACAGCTGGGCAATTGACAGAATAAAGACCATACATGACAAGATGATTACTATGAGATTCATTTGGGCATTACAACAAGATTCATAGACCGTAATCCAATGACATCTATGACTAATAATCCTCCTTCCGGTTAGCATCCACACCCCTTTCAGTATTAAGTTGCAAGCAACAGATTATTGCATTAAGTAAAGTGTGTAAAGTGAACAATAGAATTATCCTTGGATAAAGCATTGTTGTTTTCTCCCTAGTAGCAACAACACATCTACAACCTTAGGAGTTATTGTCACTCTCCCAGATTACAAGAGGCATGAACCCACTATCGAGCATAAATACTCCCTCTTGGAGTCACAAGCACATACTTGGTCAGAGCATCTACTAGCAACGGAGAGCATGCAAGATCACAAATAACATACAAACAAGTATATAATCAATCTCAACCATAGTATTCAATATTCAACGGATCCCAGCAAATATAACATGTAGCATTACATAAAGATGATCTTGATCATGATAGGCAGCTCACAAGATCTAAACATGAAGCATAACGAGGAGAAGACAACCATCTAGCTATTGCTATGGACCCATAGTCCAGAGATGAACTACTAACACATCACTTCGAAGGCAGGCATGGCGATGTATAGGCCTCAGGTGATGATCTCCCTCTCCGGCAGGGTGCTGGGAAGAGCTTCAGAACCCTCCCGAGCTAGGGTCGATGATGGCGGCGGTTACGGAACTTTTCGTGGATGTAGGCTCGGGTATTTAAATTTTTCCCGAACATATGAACTTATAGGCGGAAGGGTGAGGTCAGTGGGCGCCCGAGGGGCCCACACCATCCCTAGGCGCGGCCAAGGGTGGCCCGCGCCTAGGCATGGTGCAGGCGCCTCCTGGCTCTTCTCCATCTCCCCTCTGGACTATGTCTCCGTGACAGTAAAATAGGAACTTCGGCTTTTGTTTCATCCAATTCTGAGAATATTTCATGTACAACTTTTCTGAAACACAAAAACAGTAGAAAACATGAACTGGCACTGTGGCATCTTGTTAATAGGTTCTTCCAGAAAATAGATAAAAATGCCACGAAGTGTAAACAAAACATATATAAGTTTGTGTAAAACAAGCATGGAGCAACAAAAATTATAGATACGTTTGCAACCTATCTGCATCCCCAAGCTTAACTCCTGCTCGACCTCGAGTAGGTAAGTGATAACAAAAATGATTTTTGAGGTGACATGCAACCAACACAATTTTGATCAAGTTATTGTAAAAGCATTATGAACTAGGATCAAAGTACTCTAAACATAGGCATGATAGATATAATTCTAACAATAGAACTTAGCAATTTGCTACAACATGAGAATTAACTCGAACAAAAGATCATGAATAATAGTGCACTGAAAGCAACTTTTTGTTTTTAGCATAGAGAAAACATAGCAAAGTGGTATTCAGCCTCTCCTTCATGGAATGGCAAAACATAAATGCATAGGACACCTTTAAAGTTCAAAAGGGTGACTAGATACAAATAATTTGAGAACAAGAAATAACATAATCATGAATCAATCAATAATAAATTTTGGGACTATGCACATTATACTCAGAATGACAACTATGCTCTCTTAATTGGTGCATAAAGTTAGAAGATGAAGACTCAACGAAAAGTAAAAGAAAGGCCCTACGCAGAGGGAAGCAAAATTACTCATGTGCTAGAGATTTTTATTTTAAATAACATAGAGGTGTTGAAAATGTATTTTGAGAGGCATGTATGTCTATGTCAACGTATGACATCAAATGATCTATCATTCTTTCATGTTTAATGGCTTCAAGAGCAGCTCCCATAGAGAGAACAATAAGTTCCTCCTCCTTTGTTTGAACAAGCTAAGTTCATGATTTCATAAGTCCATAGTGTTATGAGATTTATTGATTATTTGTTTATTTAATATTTAGTGGGCTGGGCACCCACTTGCCTGCTCTTTTTGCAGTATTAGGGACAAGCATATTATGCATGCTAGTCAAGGTATGAAGCCAAAATAAACATGAAAGAGACAATAAAGCATTCAACACTTTCTCATGAGCTAAAACAGGAACAGAAAACAGGTAATAATTTTTGAAGGTTTAAACACACAAGCAATTTATTTTGGAGTGGCGGTGAAATACCACATATAGGTGGACCCGAAGGTTCCAGCAAATCCAGGATCAAGCCCGGGGACTTGATTCTGTATAGGGTAACGTTGTTTTGCCATCGACAGTTAACCAGCATCGATTTATCGAATAAGGCTCGGCTTGTTACCTCTATGTCTTACGTACAAACAAACTGTATGACTTCACCCGAAGTCTTTGAAGACCCGATATACTAAAAGTATCGGATGACGAATGAAGCTCAGAAAGCATCGACAACAAGATCTTTGAGTAGTACAACTTGAGTCTTCGCATGGTTGCAAACATCTATCCCTAGACTCGGGGAGCTAGTCCCATCGAGAGCGCTAGACGCGCACCCGATATCAAGAAATTTCAACTTCATGGAAAATGGGAAGATTCAATTTTCTTCGACAGATAAGGATATTTCGGATGAGGGCAACTATAGTCACTGCCTGAAACTTCACTTTGGCCAGTCACTCGGAGGCTACTGATGTGGGCATTACCCTTCGAGTACCTGGCATTGGTATACCTCCCTTGGCCCAACTAGGGGCCCACGAAGATTGTTCACCGACCAAGGTGGACCCGTACATCGGTTCCAACGAAGGAGACTGATTAGCGCATATTGTACACCATTTGGGGAACACCAAGAGGAAGGTATGTGAGCACAGCAGCAAGTTTTCCCTCAGTAAGAAACCAAGGTTTAATCGACCAGTAGGAGAAAGGCGTGACTTTTGAAGGTGTTGCTAGCTGACTAGTGGCAGGGCGCACTACCAGCGTCAGCAAAAACGTGGAACCTGCACACAACACAAACAAAATACTTTACCGCAACTTTCAGTGAGGTTGTCAATCTCACCGGTTTTGTTGAACACAAAGGATTAAACTTATCGAGTGGAAGGAGATGTTTGCAGTAAATAAAGAGAACATAACTTACAGTAAGTAAACAGAACAGGATTGCGGTGGTTGAATTTATCAGTGTAAAGGAAAAGGACATCGGTCCACAGTTCACGAGAGGTGTGTCACCATAAAGATAAATAACATGTTGGGTGAACAAATTACAGCTGGGAAATTGACAGAATACCGACCATACATGAAAAGATGATTACTATGAGATTCGTTTGGGCATTACAACATAATACATAGACCGTAATCCAACTGCGTATATGACTAATAATCCATCTTCCGGTTTTTGTCCGAACCCCTTCCAATATTAAGTTCCAAGTAACAGATTATCGCATTAAGCAATGTGTGTAAAGTAAACAATAGAATTACCCTTGGATAAAATATTGTTGTTTTCTCCCTAGTGACATAGGCATCCCCAATGGGCCTACCGAAGATGGTACCTGGGGTTTACTGAAGGCCCACGACTCGAATGATAAGAAGAATCGGAAGCCCAAATTACTATTAAGGAAAGCTAGAGTTGTATTAGGAAGTAATACTTGTAATCTTGCGGGGTGAGTTGGAAACCCTCCCGGACTCTGTAACTTGTGTATTACGAATCCCTCGGCTCCACCTCCTATATAAGGGGGAGTTGAGGGACAAAGAAAGCATCGATTCATTGTCTCACAAACCCTAGTTTTCATATCGTCGAGCACTTTTCGGCTGAAACCTTCGAGATCTACTTTCCCTCTACTTCCGACGAAAACCCTAGTCTACAACTTGTAGGCATTGATAAGTTCATCCCTTGTCAATTGGCGCCGTCTGTGGGAATTAGAGGCGTCAAGGATCTGATCTCGATGACACGTTCAAGATCGTCGACTTCGTCAACTGCAAGCAACGCGATGGATAGAGGTAAACAGATCGAAACTGGTCTAGTCGATTTTGTTCCTCACCCGCCCTCCCGTTTGGATGCATATGCGTATCTGGAGGAGCCTATGGAGATGACGTTCGGAAGGTTCCACTTTCTCGTCGAGAAAGAAGGAGCGTATCGTCTCGAAATTCCAATCTCATCGGGATTATCGGCGGTCGATCCCGACTTTTCAAGTTCAACACAGTCAATCGAGTCAGGCGACGAGGAGACTTCATCGCCACGCTTCATCAGCACCAGGGCAAGCGAAAAACTCGCCAAGATCTTCAGTGACATGTCCTTCGAGTCATCTGCGTACTCCGATATAAGCGATGACTCGAGCAGCATTGACAACTTCAACTTCATCGACAGATCCACTACCGTTGGAAAGGTACTGATACGTCTCCGACGTATCGATAATTTCTTATGTTCCATGCCACATTATTGATGATATCTACATGTTTTATGCATACTTTATGTCATATTTATGCATTTTCCGGCACTAACCTATTAACGAGATGCCGAAGAGCCGATTCGTTGTTTTCTGCTGTTTTTGGTTTCATAAATCCTAGTAAGGTAATATTCTCGGAATTGGACGAAATCAATGCCCAGGGGCCTATTTTCACACGAAGCTTCCAGAAGACCGAAGGAGTCACGAAGTGGGGCCACGAGGTGGCGACACAGCAGGGCGGCGCGGCCTGGCCCTTGGCTGCGCCGGCCTGGCGTGTGGGGCCCTCGTGTGGCCCCCTGACCTATCTCCTCCGCCTACTTAAAGCCTTCGTCGCGAAACCCCCAGTACCGAGAGCCACGATACGGAAAACCTTCCAGAGACGCCGCCGTCGCCAATCCCATCTCGGGGGATTCAGGAGATCGCCTCCGGCACCCTGCCAGAGAGGGGAATCATCTCCCGGAGGACTCTTCACCGCCATGGTCGCCTCCGGAGTGATGAGTGAGTAGTTCACCCCAGGACTATGGGTCCATAGCGAGTAGCTAGATGGTCGTCTTCTCCTAATTGTGCTTCATTGTCGGGTCTTGTGAGCTGCCTAACATGATCAAGATCATCTATCCGTAATGCTATATGTTGTGTTTGTTGGGATCCGATGGATAGAGAATACTATGTTATGTTGATTATCAATCTATTATCTATGTGTTGTTTATGATCTTGCATGCTCTCCGTTATTAGTAGAGGCTCTGGCCAAGTTTTTGCTAGTAACTCCAAGAGGGAGTATTTATGCTCGATAGTGGGTTCATGCCTCCATTAAATCTAGGACAGTGACAGAAAGTTCTAAGGTTGTGGATGTGCTATTGCCACTAGGGATAAAACATCGATGCTATGTCCGAGGATGTAGTTATTGATTACATTACGCACCATACTTAATACAATTGTCTGTTGTTTGCAACTTAATACTGGAAGGGGTTCGGATGATAACCTGAAGGTGCACTTTTTAGGCATAGATGCAAGCTGGATAGCGGTCTATGTACTTTGTCGTAATGCCCAATTAAATCTCACTATACTCATCATATCATGTATGTGCATGGTCATGCCCTCTTTATTTGTCAATTGCCCAACTGTAATTTGTTCACCCAACATGCTATTTATCTTATGGGAGAGACACCTCTAGTGAACTGTGGACCCCGGTCCATTCTTTTAATCGAATACAATCTCATCGCAATACTTGTTCTCATCGTTATCCGCAAACAATCATCATCCACACTATACATCTAATCCTTTGTTACAGCAAGCCGGTGAGATTGACAACCTCACCTGTTTCGTTGGGGCAAAGTACTTTGGTTGTGTTGTGCGAGTTCCACGTTGGCGCCGGAATCCCTGGTGTTGCGCCGCACTACATCTCGCCGCCATCAACCTTCGACGTGCTTCTTGACTCCTACTGGTTCGATAAACCTTGGTTTCTTACTGAGGGAAACTTACTGCTGTACGCATCACACCTTCCACTTGGGGTTCCCAACGGTCGCGTGCTGTACGCGTGTCAAGGTCTTCACCAATCTCTATGATGGTGTCACCAAACCCAGCAAGGTTCAGAATCCAAAATATCATCAGATTTATGCCATCGGAGAACCGAGTTGCGATCAGGAGGAGACGTCAGAGGCTTTCGATGATTTGGGAAATCCATACGTCGATCCCTCTGACCTTAGGCGAGATCTAGGCACTAAATATGTCGGGCCTACACCGTGTTTAAGGGTTCAACTTCCACAAGAAGCGTGGGATAGAGCCGCAAGAGCTATGGATGGTACAGAACCAATGGCTACAACCGCTACGATGGAAGAATTGCAAGCATACCAATACAGACTCGCCCGAGCTGGACGAGAATTGGAAAAACAGACAGCTGCTCTGAATAGAAGAAGGGAGGCAGCTTCCGCATCAAGCAGGCGAAGGGCGGAGTTAAGTTGACATTCAGGAACCTCGGGAGATAGCCACAGAGAAGCTCGAAACAGAGCAAGATCTCGGCTGCAAAACATACCTGAGGCTGACAGAGAAAATCTAGTTCAAAACCTTGACATGTCCTTTATGTCGATAGACACGAGGGGGAACATCATCCCTAAGACACCGGAAGCTGGGTATATGGCGACGCAAGCCTTCATCCTCGCATCCAAGCCACCTCCCGGAGATCCAAGAGAAGCATTGTACAATATGGCCATGGCAGGAGTTGGAGCCATGGGAACGGCGTTCGTAACTTCGCCTCCCGAAGGATCAGCAAGGAAAAATAGTCCACGACCTGCTGCAGCAGCACCAGGTCCCGAGAGAACAAGTGGAGCAAGAGACACAGCAGCTCAAGCACGGGTGGACAGAGCACGACAAAATAGAAGGGAACATCGGCACTCCCCGGAGATAGATGACGAGGATATGTGTGGGCTGCCGTGCTTTACAAGGAGGGTCCGGAAAACTCGAGTTCCTTCAGGGTTTAAATTACCCGACAACTTCAAAAAATTCGATGGCCTGCAAGATCCAGAGGATTGGCTAGTTGATTACCTCGAGACGGTGAAACTGATAGGAGGAACCAGAGCAACAGCCATGCAGAGCATCCAAGTACATCTGAGTGGAGCTGCGCGATCTTGGATAAAGAAGCTTCCTCCGGGTTCCATCGACAGCTGGGACAGTTTCGAGGATGTGTTCGTCAAGAATTTCCGATCCACCTGCAAAAAACCCGCATCATTAGAAGAATTGAGAGCGTGTCGACAAAAGCAGGATGAATCAATGAGAAAATATATCCAAAGGTGGAATATCATTAAAAACTCGGCAGAGAACATATCTGACGAGAGAGCGATAGATGCGTTTGTCGCAGGAATCCGACGAGGAGATTTTGTCGAAGACTTGGGGAGAACCAACCCAAAGACAGTATCAGCGTTGATGGAGATAGCAAACAGGTGGGCAGATGGAGAAGGTGCTGTTCACAACAAATGGCACAGGTCACCAGAGGAGGACCGTGGTCGAAATTTTCAAAATAGATGACGATTTTCTCGACAATTCTCGAGTTACGATGCTCCTGGTCAAATCTTGGCCGGGTTTCGAGCAAGCGCTGGAGGAGGCAATAGAGATGACTATCAAAGGAGCAGCGAGCAGCGAGGCGACAATAGAGATGACTCCCGAAATAACAGGCAAAATAGTGGGCCAAGGTTCCAGAGACCTTTCGTGTCTCCCGAGGATATGATGAACGGGCCGTGTCAGATGCACTTCTATCTCGACAGCAATGGGAAGAGACAGTCAGGACACCTGCAGAAGGACTGTCGAAATTTTCAGGCAATGCTAAGGTTTGCAGGGCAAGCCAATGCTCAGGCGACAAATAGAAATCCTCAAGGGCCCAGGAGTGAGATCCACTTGCCACCTCCTCCCGCAATTACGGACGAAAATCGACACCAGCTCAGAATAGCGAAAGCACCACAACCACCTCCATACGTTGATCCTAACTCCAACGGTGCTGTCTCGATGATTCAGAAGGGTAGGCCATCCAATAGAGCTCAGAAAGTAATCTCGCGACAAGTGTTCATGGCAGAGAAGATGCCTCCACCAACGATTGAGTACCTAAATTGGTCAGGGCAAGACATTGGCTTCACAATAGCGGATCATCCACAGCAAGTTCCTCGACCGTGGGCGATCAGCACTTATCTTACCAGCAGTAATCGCAGGATTCGACGTATCTCGAGTATTCATAGATGGAGGCAGCAGTCTAAACCTCATGTATGCAGATACACTAAGGAAGATGAACATATCTCTAGCAAATCTGAAACCAACCGACACACGTTTCCATGGCATCACGCAAGAGAAACCGAGTTATCCGTTGGGGAAGATCAATCTCGACGTTCAGTTTGGGACCCGAGAAAATTACAGAATAGAAAGGCTGGAGTTTGAAGTCGTGGATTTCCCGTCGCAGTATCACGCCTTGTTGGGACGACCAGCATATGCCAGGTTTATGGCGGTGCCACATTACACATACTTGTTATGGAGGTTACCTGGACCTAAGGGACCAATCACAGTCAAAGGAAGCTTCGCGTTAGCCGATAAATGTGACAAAGATTTTCATCGACTGTCAGAAACTTTCGGGATGCAAGCAGAATACATGGCGTCAAGACTCACGACTGATTATGATGTGCTGCCAGATGTAGGGAGGCCTAACAAAGAACCAACCTTTAACACTGCGAAAGATTCCAAGGAGGTGCAGATTCACCCGACAGATCCAAAGAAAACGACGTCCATCGCTACAGACATGGACCTCGCATAGGAAAGCACGCTCGTCGAGTTCCTCCGTGAGCACTGGAAAATCTTCGCATGGTGTCCAGCTGACATGCCAGGAGTACCCAGGGAACTTGCCGAGCACCACCTAAACTTGGATCCAATAGCGAGACCAATTAAGCAACCTTTGCGGCGTTTTTCGGAGCCAAACCGCAAAGCTATGCTGTCAGAGATTGATCGACTCAGAGAAGCTGGTCTCATTAAAGAGCTGGATACAGAGGCCACTGATACGTCCAATTTGCATCACTATTTTATATCATAATTTGCTGTTATTCATTGATATATTTCATATTGGGACACAATACTTATGTTATTTCATCTATTTTGCATGTTTCATCATTATTGGAGGATCAAGCACCGGAGCCAGGATTCTGCTGGAAAAAGCACCGTCAGAACGCAATATTTCGGAAGATCAACTGTGGGAGGAAATTATACCAAAAATCCTATTTTTCAAGATGACGAAGGAATTCAGAAGGAGGAGCCAGGAGGAGCCAGGGTGGGCCCACACCCTAGGGCGGCGCGGCCCAGGCCCTGGCCGCGCCGCCATGTGGTGTGGAGGGCCCACGGCCCCTTTCGCCTCCTTTTCTTCGCCAAACCCTTCGTCCCGAAGACCTAAGCCACAGAGGGTACCTCGCGAAGAGTTACAGCCGCCTCTGCGGGGCGGAGAACACCAGAGAGAAAAGAGCTCTCCGGCGGGCAGGAATCCGCTGGGGAAATTCCTCCGGGAGGGGGAAATCGACGCCATCGTCACCGTCATCGAGCTGGACATCATCGCCATCACCATCATCATCATCTCCACCATCATCACCGCCGTCATCACCGCTGGACACCGTCACCGCCGTAGCAATTTGGGTTTGATCTTGATTGTTTGATAGGGGAAACTCTCCCGGTATCGATCTCTACTTGTTGTTGATGCTATTGAGTGAAACCATTGAACCAAGTTTATGTTCAGATTGTTATTCATCATCATATCACCTCTGATCATGTTCCGTATGATGTCTCGTGAGTAGTTCGTTTAGTTCTTGAGGACATGGGTGAAGTCTAAATGTTAGTAGTGAACTATGGTTGAGTAATATTCAATGGTGTGATATTTAAGTTGTGGTGTTATTCTTCTAGTGGTGTCATGTGAACGTCGACTACATGACACTTCACCATTTATGGGCCTAGGGGAATGCATCTTGTATTCGTTTGCTAATTGCGGGGTTGCCGGAGTGACAGAAATCTAAACCCCCGTTGGTATATCGATGCAGGAGGGATCGCAGGATCACAGAGTTTAAGGCTGTGGTTAGATTTAATTCTTAATTACTTTCTTGTAGTTGCGGATGCTTGCAAGGGGTATAATCACAAGTATGTATTAGTCCTAGGAAGGGCGGTACATTAGCATAGGTTCACCCACACAACACTTATCATAACAATGAAGATTATTTAGCCGTATGTAGCGAAAGCACTAGACTAAAATCCCGTGTGTCCTCGAGAACGTTTGGTCATTATAAGTAAACAAACCGGCTTGTCCTTTGTGCTAAAAAGGATTGGGCCACTCGCTGCAATTATTACTCTCGCACTTTACATACTCGTACTTTATTCAACTGTTACATCAAACCCCCCCTGAATACTTGTCTGTGAGCATTTACAGTGAATCCTTCATCAAAACTGCTTGTCAACACCTTCTGCTCCTCGTTGGGATCGACATTCTTACTTATCGAAGATACTACGATACACCCCCTATACTTGTGGGTCATCAGCCACGTGGGTAGCAAACCAAGGGTTGGTCCCGAAGAAAAACACTTAAGTCCTTCGCATGTGTGTCGACTTTACGTGTCTCAACAAGCACTGTCCACAGGATCACTTTCCCCTCCCGAGGATAGATCAAATTATCGACTCCACGGCAGGATGTGAACATCTTTCCTTCCTGGATGCATACTCTGGTTATAACCAGATCAGGTTGAAAGAAGAAGATGAGGTCAAAACAGCGTTCATTACACCTTACGGCGTGTTTTGCTATAGAACAATGCCCTTTGGTCTGAAAAACGCGGGAGCAACATATCAGCGGATGATGCAGAAGTGCTTAGTGACACGCGTACATCACGCGACCGTTGGGAACCCCAAGTGGAAGGTGTGATGCGTACAGCAGTAAGTTTCCCTCAGTTAGAAACCAAGGTTTATCGAACCAAGTAGGAGTCAAGAAGCACGTTGAAGGTTGATGGCGGCGAGATGTAGTGCGGCGCAACACCGGGGATTCCGGCGCCAACGTGGAACCTCGCACAACACAACCAAAGTACTTTGCCCCAACGAAACAAAGTGAGGTTGTCAATCTCACCGGCTTGTCGTAACAAAGGATTAGATGTATAGTGTGGGTGATGATTGTTTGCGAGAGAACAGTAGAACAAGTATTGCAGTAGATTGTATTCGATGTAAAAGAATGGACCGGGGTCCACAGTTCACTAGTGGTGTCTCTCCCATAAGATAAATAGCATGTTGGGTGAACAAATTACAGTTGGGCAATTGACAAATAGAGAGGGCATGACAATGCACATACATGATATGATGAGTATTGTGAGATTTAATTGGGCATTACGACAAAGTACATAGACCGCTATCCAACATCCATCTATGCCTAAAAGTCCACCTTCAGGTTATCATCCGAACCCCTTCCAGTATTAAGTTGCAAACAACAGACAATTGCATTAAGTATGGTGCGTAATGTAATCAATAACTACATCCTCGGACATAGCATCAATGTTTTATCCCTAGTGGCAACAACACATCCATAACCTTAGGGGTTTCTGTCACTCCCCCAGATTCACGGAGACATGAACCCACTATCGAGCATAAGTACTCCCTCTTGGAGTTACAAGCATCGACTTGGCCAAAGCATCTACTAGTAACGGAGAGCATGCAAGATCATAAACAACACATAGATTGATAATCAACATAACATAGTATTCTCTATCCATCGGATCCCAACAAACACAACATATAGCATTACAGATAGATGATCTTGATCATGTTAGGCAGCTCACAAGACCCGACAATGAAGCATAATGAGGAGAAGACAACCATCTAGCTACCGCTATGGACCCATAGTCCAGTGGGTGAACTACTCACTCATCACTCCGGAGGCGACCATGGCGGTGTAGAGTCCTCCGGGAGATGAATCCCCTCTCCGGCAGGGTGCCGGAGGCGATCTCCTGAATCACCCGAGATGGGATTGGCGGCGGCGGCGTCTCTGGAAGGTTTTCCGTATCGTGGCTCTCGGTACTGGGGGTTTCGCGACGAAGACTATTTGTAGGCGGAAGGGCAGAGTCGGGAGAGTCACGAGGGGCCCACACGCTAGGGCCGCGCGGCCAGCACCTGGGCCGCGCCGCCCTAGTGTGGCGCCGCTTCGTGGCCCCACTTCGTCTTCTCTACGGTCTTCTGGAAGCTTCGTGGCAAAATAGGCCCCTGGGCGTTGATTTCGTCCAATTCCGAGAATATTTCCTTACTAGGATTTCCGAAACCAAAAACAGCGAAAAACAACAACTGGCTCTTCGGCTTCTCGTTAATAGGTTAGTGCCGGAAAATGCATAAATATGACATAAAGTATGCATAAAACATGTAGATATCATCAATAATGGGGCATGGAACATAAGAAATTATCGATACGTCGGAGACGTATCAGCATCCCCAAGCTTAGTTTCTGCTCGTCCCGAGCAGATAAACGATAACAAAGATAATTTCTGGAGTGACATGCCATCATAACCTTGATCATACTATTGTAAGCATATGTAATGAATACAGCGATCCAAACAATGTAAATGACATGAGTAAACAAATGAATCATATAGCAAAGATTTTTCATGAATAGTACTTCAAGACAAGCATCAATAAGTCTTGCATAAGAGTTAACTCATAAAGCAATAATTCAAAGTAAAGATATTTGAAGCAACACAAAGGAAGATGAAGTTTCAGCGGTTGCTTTCAACTTGTAACATGTATATCTCATGGATATTGTCAATGTAAAGTAATATAACAAGTGCAATATGCAAGTATGTAGGAATCAATGCACAGTTCACACAAGTGTTTGCTTCTTAAGATGGAGAGAAATAGGTGAACTGACTCAACATAAAAGTAAAAGAATGGCCCTTCGCAGAGGAAGCATCGATTGCTATATTTGTGCTAGAGCTTTGATTTTGAAAACAAGAAACAATTTTGTCAACGGTAGTAATAAAGCATATGTGTTATGTAAATTATATCCTACAAGTTGCAAGCCTCATGCATAGTATACTAATAGTGCCCGCACCTTGTCCTAATTAGCTCGGATTACCTAGATTATCATTGCAATGCACATGTTTTAACCAAGTGTCACAAAGGGGTACCTCTATGCCGCCTGTACAAAGGTCTAAGGAGAAAGCTCGCATCGGATTTCTCGCTATTGATTATTCTCAAGTTAGACATCCATACCGGGACAACATAGACAACAGATAATGGACTCCTCTTATATGCATAAGCATGTAGCAACAATTAATTTTCTCATATGAGATTGAGGATATTTGTCCAAAACTGAAACTTCCACCATGGATCATGGCTTTAGTTAGCGGCCCAATGTTCTTCTCTAACATTATGCATGCTCTAACCATTTTAGTGGTAAATCTCCCTTACTTCAGACAAGACGAACATGCATAGCAACTCACATGATATTCAACAAAGAGTAGTTGATGGTGTCCCCAGGAACATGGTTATCGCACAACAAGCAACTTAATAAGAGATAAAGTGCATAAGTACATATTCAATACCACAATAGTTTTTAGGCTATTTGTCCCATGAGCTATATATTGCAAAGGTAGAGGATAGAAATTTCAAAGGTAGCACTCAAGCAATTTACTTTGGAATGGCAGAGAAATATCATGTAGTAGGTAGGTATGGTGGACACAAATGGCATAGTGGTTGGCTCAAGGATTTTGGATGCATGAGAAGTATTCCCTCTCGATACAAGGTTTTAGGCTAGCAAGGTTTATTTGAAACAAACACGATGATGAATCGGTGCAGAAAAACTCACATAAAAGACATATTGTAAACATTATAAGACTCTACACCGTCTTCCTTGTTGTTCAAACTCAATACTAGAAATTATCTAGACCTTAGAGAGACCAATTATGCAAACCAAATTTTAGCAAGCTCTATGTATTTCTTCATTAATAGGTGCAAAGTATATGATGCGAGAGCTTAAACATGAGCACAACAATTGCCAAGTATCACATTATCCAAGACATTATAGCAATTACTACATGTATCATTTTCCAATTCCAACCTTATAACAATTTAACGAAGAAGAAACTTTCGCCATGAATACTATGAGTAAAGCCTAAGGACATACTTGTCCATATGCAACAGCGGAGCGTGTATCTCTCCCACACAATGAATGCTAGGATCCATTTTATTCAAACAGAACAAAAACGAAAACAAACCGACGCTCCAAGCAAAATACATAAGATGTGATGGAATAAAAATATAGTTTCACTAGAGGAACCTGATAATGTTGTCGATGAAGAAGGGGATGCCTTGGGCATCCCCAAGCTTAGACGCTTGAGTCTTCTTGATATATGCAGGGGTGAACCACCGGGGCATCCCCAAGCTTAGAGCTTTCACTCTCCTTGATCATGTTGTATCATCTCTCTCTCTTGATCCTTGAAAACTTCCTCCACACTAAACTCAAAACAACTCATTAGAGGGTTAGTCCACAATCAAAATTTACATGTTCAGAGGTGACATGATCATTCTTAACACTTATGGACATTGCACAAAGCTACTGAAAGTCAATGGAATCGAAAAATCCATCAAGCATAGCAAAACAGGCAATGCGAAATAAAAGGCAGAATCTATCAAAACAGAACAGTTTGTAAAGACGAATTTTATTGAGGCACCAGACTTGCTCAAATGAAAATGCTCAAATTGAATGAAAGTTGCGTACATATCTGAGGATCACTCACGTAAATTGGCATAATTTTCTGAGTTACCTACAGAGAATTTGGCCAAGATTCGTGACAGTAAAGAAATCTGTTTCTGCGCAGTAATCCAAATCTAGTATGAACCTTACTATCAACGACTTTACTTGGCACAACAATGCACAAAACTAAGATAAGGAGAGGTTGCTACAGTAGAAACAACTTCCAAGACTCAAATATAAAATAAAGGTACTGTAGTAAAAACATGGGTTGTCTCCCATAAGCGCTTTTTTAACGCCTTTCAGCTAGGCGCAGAAAGTGTATATCAAGTATTATCAAGAGACGAAGTGTCAACATCATAATTTGTTCTAATGATAGAATCAAAAGGTAACTTCATTCTCTTTCTAGGGAAGTGTTCCATACCTTTTTGAGAGGAAATTGATATTTAATATTACCTTCCTTCATATCAATGATAGCACCAACAGTTCGAAGAAAAGGTCTTCCCAATATAATGGGACAAGATGCATTGCATTCAATATCCAAGACAACAAAATCAACGGGGACAAGGTTATTGTTAATGGTAATGCGAACATTATCAACTCTCCCCAAAGGTTTATTTGTAGAATTATCAGCAAGATTAACATCCAAATAACAATTTTTCAATGGTGGCAAGTCAAGCATATTATAGATTTTCTTAGGCATAACGGAAATACTTGTACCAAGATCACATAAAGCATTACAATCAAAGTCATTGACCTTCATCTTAATGATGGGCTCCCAACCATCCTCTAGCTTCCTAGGAATAGAAGTTTCGCGTTCTAGTTTCTCTTCTCTAGCTTTTATGAGAGCATTTGTAATATGTTTCGTGAAAGCCAAATTTATAGCACTAGCATTAGGACTCTTAGCAAGTTTTTGTAAGAACTTTATAACTTCAGAGATGTGGAAATCATCAAAATCTAAACCATTATAATCTAAAGAAATGGGATCATCATCCCCAATGTTGGAAAAAATTTCAGCAGTTTTATCACAAGCAGTTTCAGCAGTTTTAGCAGTTTCAGGCAGTTTTTCGCGCTTTGCATTAGAAGTGGAAACATTGCCAACACCAATTATTTTACCATTAATAGTAGGAGGTGCAGCAACATGTGTAGCACTAGCATTACTAGTGGTGGTAATAGTCCAAACTTTAGCTATATTATCTTCTTTCTCATTTTCTTCTTTCTCCCACCTAGCACGCAATTCGGCCATCAATCTTATATTCTCATTAATTCTAACTTGGATGGCATTTGCTGTAGTAACAATTTTTTTATCTATATCCTCAGGTTTAGCAGCCATTTTATTAATTAAAGAAGATTGTGACGCAGACATGTATGAGATTCGGTTTTTAGCATTTGCAAGTTTAGTTTGCAACCCAGAGATCTCCATATTCAGATTTTCAAGTTGATTTCCTATATTCTTCAACAAGGTAGATTGCTCATTCATGGTTTTAGTAAACAATTTATTTTTCTCATATTGTGATTGCATAAAGTTCTTGGTGGATCTTTCAATTTCTAACATCTTTTCCTCATTAGGTGAAGCATATCTACCATAAGAATTACCATTAGCAGGATATGGCCTAGAATTGTTATAATTGTTATTTTTAATGAAATTCACATCAACATATTCTTTTTGAGCAACCAATGAGGCTAACGGAGCATTATTAGGATCAACATTAGTCCTACCATTCACAAGCATAGACATAATAGCATCAATCTTATCACTCAAGGAAGAGGTTTCTTCGACAGAATTTACCTTCTTACCTTGTGGAGCTCTTTCCGTGTGCCATTCAGAGTAATTAATCATCATATTATCAAGGAGCTTTGTTGCTTCACCAAGAGTGATGGACATAAAGGTACCTCCAGCAGCTGAATCCAATAGGTTCCGCGAAGAAAAATTCAGTCCTGCATAAAAGGTTTGGATGATCATCCAAGTAGTCAGTCCATGGGTTGGGCAATTTTTAACCAAATATTTCATTCTTTCCCATGCTTGTGCAACATGCTCAGTATCCAATTTTTTAAAATTCATTATGCTACTCCTCAAAGATATAATTTTAGCAGGAGGATAATATCTACCAATAAAAGCATCCTTGCATTTAGTCCATGAATCAATACTATTCTTAGGCAGAGATAGCAACCAATCTTTAGCTCTTCCTCTTAGTGAGAAAGGGAACAATTTTAATTTTATTATGTCACCATCTACATCTTTATACTTTTGCATTTCACAAAGTTCAACAAAATTATTGAGATGGGCAGCAGCATCATCGTAACTAACACTGTGAAAATTGCTCTCGCATAACAAGATTTAGTAAAACAGGTTTAATTTTAAAGAATTCTGCTGTAGTAGCAGGTGGAGCAATAGGTGTGCATAAGAAATCATTATTATTTGTGGTTGTGAAGTCACACAACTTAGTATTTTCAGGAGTACCCATTTTAGCAATAGTAAATAAAGCAAACTAGATAAAGTAAATGCAAGTACCTAATTTTTTTGTGTTTTTGATATAGCAAACAAGATAGCAAATAAAGTAAAACTAGCAACTAATTTTTTTGTGTTTTGTTTTAGTGCAGCAAACAAAGTACTAAATAAAATAAAGCAAGACAAAAACAAAGTAAAGAGATTGGAGGTGGAGACTCCCCTTGATCTCCCCGGCAACGGCGCCAGAAATTTAGCTTGACACGCGTACAACACGCGACCGTTGGGAACCCCAAGTGGAAGGTGTGATGCGTACAGCAGTAAGTTTCCCTCAGTTAGAAACCAAGGTTTATCGAACCAATAGGAGTCAAGAAGCACGTTGAAGGTTGATGGCGGCGAGATGTAGTGCGGCGCAACACCAGGGATTCCGGCGCCAACGTGGAACCCGCACAACACAACCAAAGTACTTTGCCCCAACAAAACAAGTGAGGTTGTCAATCTCACCGGCTTGCCGTAACGAAGGATTAGATGTATAGTGTGGGTGATGATTGTTTGCAAGAGAACAAGTAGAACAAGTATTGCAAGTAGATTGTATTCGATGTAAAAGAATGGACCGGGGTCCACAGCTCACTAGTGGTGTCTCTCCCATAAGATAAATAGCATGTTGGGTGAACAAATTACGCTTGGGCAATTGACAAATAGAGAGGGCATGACAATGCACATACATGATATGATGAGTATTGTGAGATTTAATTGGGCATTACGACAAAGTACATAGACCGCTATCCAAGCATTCATCTATGCCTAAAAAGTCCACCTTCAGGTTATCATCCGAACCCCTTCCAGTATTAAGTTGCAAACAACCGACAATTGCATTAAGTATGGTGCGTAATGTAATCAATAACTACATCCTCGGACATAGCATCAATGTTTTATCCCTAGTGGCAACAGCACATCCATAACCTTAGGGGTTTCTGTCACTCCCCCAGATTCACGGAGACATGAACCCACTATCGAGCATAAGTACTCCCTCTTGGAGTTACAAGCATCGACTTGGCCAAAGCATCTACTAGTAACGGAGAGCATACAAGATCATAAACAACACATAGATTGATAATCAACATAACATAGTATTCTCTATCCATCGGATCCCAACAAACACAACATATAGCATTACAGATAGATGATCTTGATCATGTTAGGCAGCTCACAAGACCCGACAATGAAGCATAATGAGGAGAAGACAACCATCTAGCTACCGCTATGGACCCATAGTCCAGGGGTGAACTACTCACTCATCACTCCGGAGGCGACCATGGCGGTGTAGAGTCCTCCGGGAGATGAATCCCCTCTCCGGCAGGGTGCCGGAGGCGATCTCCTGAATCCCCCGAGATGGGATTGGCGGCGGCAGCGTCTCTGGAAGGTTTTCCGTATCGTGGCTCTCGGTACTGGGGGTTTGGCGACGAAGACTATTTGTAGGCGGAAGGGCAGAGTCGGGAGAGTCACGAGGGGCCCACACGCTAGGGCCGCGCGGCCAGCACCTGGGCCGCGCCGCCCTATCACCTGGCCACCTCGTGGCCCCACTTCGTTGACTCTTCGGTCTTCTGGAAGCTTCGTGTGAAAATAGGCCCCTGGGCGTTGATTTCGTCCAATTCCGAGAATATTTCCTTACTAGGATTTCTGAAACCAAAAACAGCAAGAAAACAGCAACTGGCTCTTCGGCTTCTCGTTAATAGGTTAGTGCCGGAAAATGCATAAATATGACATAAAGTATGCATAAAACATGTAGATATCATCAATAATGTGGCATGGAACATAAGAAATTATCGATACGTCGGAGACGTATCACTTAGCAACACAGATTGAGAAAAACGTGCAAGTATACATTGATGATGTCGTCATAACGTCAAAAAAGGGGGCAACGCTAATCGAGGACCTGAAGGAAACTTTCGACAACCTCGACAAGTTTTGTCTCAAGCTGAATCCGACGAAGTGTTCTTTCGGCGTCCCTGCAGGAGAACTTCTCGGATTCCTAGTCTCAGCAAGAGGGATTGAAGCTAATCCAGAAAAAATTCAAGCTATCGAAACAATGAGGAAGCCAACAAAGTTGAAAGAAATACAGTAGTTAACTGGGCGAGTTGCAACTTTAAGCAGATTCGTCGCCAGGTTGGGAGAAAAAACGTTACCGTTCTACGCTTTAATCAAGCAAGGAGAGAAGTTCCAGTGGAACGAAGAGGCAGATAGAGCTTTCGAAGATCTCAAGTGCACAATTTCGACACCACCAATCTTGGTGGCGCCTAAAGAGAAGGAACCCCTCCTGTTATATATTGCAGCCACACCTCAGGTGGTCAGCATGGCACTTGTTGTCAAAAGAGAGGAGGAAGGAAAACTCCATGGAGTGCAGAGGCCGGTATATTTCATCAGTGAAGTTTTATCGCCTTCAAAATAACGGTACCCACAGTACCAGAAGCTAGCATATGGAGTGTTTACAACTGCAAGAAAGTTGCGACACTATTTTTTGGCGTACCCGATAATAGTGGTCAACGAGGCGCCCTTATCCAACATACTAAACAACCCAGAAGCTACGGGTCGTGTCTCCCTTTGGGGAATAGAACTTTCCCCTCGGGACATCACGTATGAAAAAAGAAAAGCAATAAAGTCGCAAATTCTGCCAGATTTCATTGCAGAGTGGATGGAGCTACAAAATACAGGACCCCCGGATTTATCGAGAACTTGGACTTTGAACTTTGACGGGTCCAAGAGGTCAGAGGGAGCTGGAGCAGGTGTGATACTCATATCACCTGAAGGCGACAAATTAAAATATGTCTTACGGATGACGTTCCCAAACGCGTCTAACAATGAGGCAAAATACGAAGCTCTTATACACGGGATGAAGATGGCGAAGGCTTGTGGTGCAACTCGATTAAAAATCTTTGGCGACTCACAATTGGTGGCTCAGCAAGTCATGAACCAATGTGATGCAGTCAATGATAGCATGGTGGCATACAAAGAAGTGTACAACGAGCTAGAGAAGCTATTCGATGGATGCGAAGTAAATCACATCAGCAGGCTGAGCAATGATGAAGCCGATGTTCTTGCAAACATCGGGTCGCAGTGCCTCGCAATTCCACCAGGTGTGTTCTGGGAAGAGATAACCGAGAGGTCTACAAAGTCGAAGAAGGCACAGAAGAAGCAGAAGGATGAGAAAACCTCGACGGCCCCTAAAGAAGCATTAGAAGAAGAAGAGGAACAGGAGCTAGTGATGATGGTGCAGATTCCATGGATTCAAGCGTACATATCATACATCTTACGGAAAGAAATACCCGACGACCCAGTTGAAGCAAGGCGAGTTATTCGACGATCCAAAGCTTTTACGGTGGTCAAAGGGGAGCTATACAAGCGAAGTATTTCGGGTGTGTTACAAAGGTGCGTCACACCCGAAGAAGGAAGGATAATTCTGAAGGACGTACACGAGGGAATATGTGGTCATCACGCGAGCAGTCAAGCTATTGCGGCCAAGGTTTTTCGAGCTGGATTTTACTGGTTGACAGCAATCGAGGACGCGAAGGAGATAGTACGAACTTGTGACGCGTGCCAGAGATTTGCCGCGAAGCCTCACTCTCCTGCAGCGGAGCTAATGCCAATACCGTTGTCTTGGCCCTTTGCTCAATGGGGCCTCGACATGGTGGGAAAATTACACAAGGCCTCGCCAGGAGGATACAAGTATATGATCATCGCTGTCGATAAATTCACCAAGTGGATAGAAGCAAAGCCGATAAATTCACCAAACGCAGCGTCGACAATAAAGTTTGTAAAAAGAATTGTTTTTCGGTTTGGAGTACCTCATAGCATCGTCACGGACAATGGCAGTAACTTTACATGCAATGAATTCAAGGCATACTGTGCAGAGGTAGGCATCAAATTGCACTTCGCGTCAGTTGGGCACCCGCAAACCAATGGTCAAGTCGAGAAAGCCAATGGTATCATCTGCAACAGTATCAAGAAGCGTTTGTTAGGGCCGCTGGAAAAAGCTCGACATACTTGGCCAGAAGAGTCGCCGAGTGTATTATGGAGTATTCGAACGACACCAAATACAGCGACACAGGAGACTCCGTTTTTTCTGGTCCATGGAGCTGAGGCAGTACTGCCGATAGAAATAGAGCATGATTCTCCGAGAGTCACGGAATACGATGAAGAAGCTTCCAGAAAAGCACTAGAAGACGATGTCGACGCACTTGACGAAGCTTGAGATGAAGTACTATCACGGGTCACCAAGTACCAGCAAGACTTGAAGAACTACCACAGTCGACGTTTACGGCCAAGATCTTTTCAGGTTGGAGACTTAGTCCTACGACTCAATCAAAACAGTACTGAAAAACTCGAGTTGCCATGGCTTGGCCCTTACATCGTCACAGAAGTAATCGAAGGAGGAGCATACAGGATAAAGGACAAGAAGACGGGGGCTCCCGAGAAAACCCCTGGAATGTGGCGCAGCTAAGGTGTTTTTACGCCTAGAGTTGAAATATAGTCCTCCTTGTAAAAATACAATGTACTGAAACGCCCGCAAGTTTTCAGACGCACTCTTTTCCTTTCAGGGCACCGAGTGGGGCTGAAAGGTTTTTAATGAGGCGGGCTCGCGGTGCTGCAATATAGTAAAAAATATTGGTGATATACATCTTTCTTCGTCGACAGGCTCGGGGGCTCATAAACCGTGGCAACAAAATATATATACTCTCGCAAAATAGTAAATTCATCGAGACGTAAAAATAAGCTTGAGCTCTGGCCAAAGGCTCGGGGGCTTTACAAGATAGATTATACTTTACAATATAGACAACTTCATCATCAAGAAAAATTCAACACAAAAAATATATAAGACTTCCCGCAATATAGTACAACTCAGTTGCTACCTAATATATTATCTATGGTTAGACCTTTGTTATTTCCAGCAGTTGTCGTATGTTCAGCATAGCTACCTTTTACAAAGAACTCAGAGTCCATCCAAAGAAGTTCGTCCATCATTTCTTCGGCTACAGGAGTTACAATATCGTTGATTTTGTCGATGTTCCTCTTTCGCCTCGACTGCTTGGCCAGACACTTGGCGACAATCTTCGTCAGATCTAATTTCCGGTAGCAGATATGTATCATAATCATGGCGAATCTTGCCCCAGCAGACAGTTGAGCTCGCACAAAATTATGGATACGAGGGGCATCCCGAAATTTCTCCATCAGAGCAGGAAGAGTGTCCGGTATTTCGTTCCGAGGGAACATGGTATTATAAACTAGAGACAAGGTTCTTGTACAGAAATGAAGGAACTCACGAACTTGACAAGCGCGGTCCTGAAATATAACAATTTCTCAGGTGCGTTCTGGAGTAGCCCAGAACAGAGAACCATGGTCAAGTGAAAGATTAACAAGGAGATTTGTCCTTGTGTCTACCCGTTGGTCCTCAGCAGCAGTGTCCAGAAAGGAACCTATTTGGTGACAGCACAAGAATTTCAAAGGAGGAAACAGGGAAAAAACAGAGGAAATTTTGGTTTGCAAAACATACCTGTCATATCCAAACTTGCTTCAGTCATCAACTCGAGCTTAAAATTCTCTCGGGTGGTAGCCTTTGCAGCTTCAGAAACGGCGGCTTCTTTGGCAGCTATGGCCTCTTCAGCCTGCTGCAGTGCAACTTTCTCCCTCTCGGATGATTTTCGAGACTGGTCCATTATTATAAGTGTTTGCTTCTTCATATACTGAAGCTGTTGACGAAGTTCCTCCAAGTCTTGCGCTGAACCCTTACTCGAAGAGTCTTCACCAAATTCATTCTCAACAGGCGTTTTCTTTGAGTGGGAGGAAGCAGGAAAAACATCGGGGGGACGAGAAGTTGAAGTGTAGTTATCAAATATCAACTGAAAATAAATTTTTTGACATCAATCATCAAGCAAAATAGATTTCCATTGATTCTCCAAATATTTACAAGGTATTACATAAGGAGGATATCCTATCGAACTACTGAGATAGGTGTCGCCAAAGCTATTCTGGCGACAGCATCAAAAGAAAAGAGAAAACAAAAGAAAGATAGGGTGGTCTACTTGACCTCCGGCTTCGACGAGCTGGGAGCAGGAGTTGGTTTGCAGCCAAGGAAGGCAAGGATCGGCTTTGAGTTGGGCTTGGCAGCCTTAATCAAAGATTGCCATTTTTTCGTCTCCATCTCCTTTATATCGCCAACTTTGGCCCAGTCGACGTCCTGCTAGCTGTCAGCAACCAGAGCAATAGTGCCCTCGACGCCAATCTTCAGACCTTCTTGGCGTAGTTTGAGCCCAAGATCTTCTTGAGAGTTGAAGCACTTGGCGAGAGCTGTGAAAACCTTGGGCTCTTCTTTCTGCGGGAAGAAATAAGGAAAAAGATGCGACAGACCTGCTCTGGCTTCAGCAAGGCCTTCGCGTGCTTCCTCTCCATGAAATTCAAGAAGAGAAAGCTTGTCAAGAAGCTGATCACCTTCAGGACATTCCAAGTAAAAATCCTGATGCGTTTTCCCTACAAAAAAGCAACAGAAAGCTCGTCAAAAATTGCGCAAGGATAAAATTGACAACCCGAAGAAATAGCAGAGGTTTGGGTACTTACTAACAAAACGTCGACTCTGCGACTGCACACGACCGAGGATTTTTTTTTTCACGAGCAGCTTGCTCGGCCATGTTGTCGCTCAAAGCAGTTTCCGCTTCATGAAGTCTTTGTCGCAGATCTTCGATAACAGCAGCATCAGATTCAGCCTTCTTGAGAGCCTTTTCCTTTTGCTCCAGTTTACGAGCAAGAGAATCAGCACGCTTGTTGGCCTTTACGAGATTTTCTGACAAAATAGTCGACAACAATCAAAATCATGATAAGAAATGATGGAGAGGTCATTTACCAGAAGAAGTAGCAAAATAGTACCTTCGGCTTTTTTAGCATGGTCACGGTACCTGACGAATTGGGTACCGAGATGGATGAATTCCTTCATCAAAGGCTGACAAAAGAAAAAGAGAAGGAAACATCAATAAGGTAAAAAGTTCGACAGCAAAAAGTAAAAGAGAAGCGAAAAACAAAAAAAGAGTCGACAGCATCGAAAATATTCGGCACAGAAGAAAAGAAGGGAGCAACTTACGTCATCCAGAGGAGGAGTCGTGGAGCTACCAAGTAGTAAGGTAGGATCCTTGGTTTGTTCGACCCTCGCCCTCTTAGGCGAAGGGGCACGGGGGCTTTGCAGGTGGAGTAGGATGCTCCATGTTTTGCTGAGGAGGCGAGGTTTCATCTCCATCAGGCTGAGCTTCAGAGACAACTAAAGTGCGCGACGTACTCGTTCGAGCAGTCGCGTCAATAGGTTGATCTTCATCCTCGTCACCGCTGCAATAAAAGGCGACAATATAAGAATCAACATAGACAAGAACATCGAGAAAAACAACAAAGATCAATAGAGAACTTACGAGCTGACAAGGGCATCCTCGTAAGGATTGAAAGTTGTCTTCCTTTCAGAAGGACTAGCTTCTTTGGCTTTGGAGGCGCCGGAATCGGCGAGTTCATCCCTTTTCCTCTTGTCCCTTGGGGAAACAGCGGAAGGAAGGGAGCGTGTCGAGGCAGTAGCCTCAGACTAGGCTTCTTTTTCAGAGGAAGCCGCGGATTTTTGAGAACCAGCGACTTCACTCTCAGGGCGAGAAGTACCCTGGTTGTCATCAGTGACAACAGTACGTTCTTCGACTTCTCCACCTTCAGGAAGAGGAGGAAGAGAAGCTAGAACAGGATGGTTCTGCGAAAAACAAGGAGTGTCGACAAAAAGTTATGCAAAAGATGCTAGCAAGATAGTAGTCGACAAATACTAAAAACTCGAGAAGACAATATAGTAGTCAAGAGGAAAAATTACCTCGGGAAGGGGATTGGCGCCACTATATGGCTTAATGCGGCAAGAGGATGGAATAGTATCCTTCTTGCTGAGTGACGAGATTCTTCGGATCAGTTTCTCCAAATCCTTCACATGAAGGTCTTTGGAGAGCCTGTCGACGTCTTCTTCACCAGCGTACATCCAAAGGGGATTTTTGCGAGCTTTGAGAGGCTGCACTCTAATCCTAAGGAAGTAGGCTGTGATCTGGATACCCGACAGTTCCTTGCCATGGGTGTTCTGGAGCTCATGGATGCGAGTCATCAGCTCCTCTGCCGCCAACTTCTCTTCTTCGGTGGCTTCAGCGTCCCAGGAATGGCGGCGAAGAATCTTGGCTCCTCCGTCGAAAGGAGCAATATTGTTCTCCACTGAGTCGGAGCTTTCTTCGTGCACATAGAGCCATCTCTTGTGCCACCCTTGGACGGAGTCGGGGAACTTGACGTCGAAGTACTCGACATCAGAGCGCACGCAAATGACAACACTTCCGATGTTATAGGCGACGTTGTGAGAGCCATTGTGGCGGAGGCAAAAAATACGCTTCCACAGAGCCCAATTAGGTTGGACTCCGAGGAAGCATTCACAAAGTGTGATAAAAATCGACACGTGAATGATGGAATTGGGCGTCAGCTGATGCAGCTGAAGCCCATAGACAAAGAGGAGACCTCGAAGAAACTCGTGGATAGGGGGAGAAAGACCGCGGATGAGGTGGTCAACGAAACTGACCCGGTATTCGATTGGAGGCGATGGATAGCTCTCCTCCTTGGGGAAGCGTAGCGCGTTCTCCTTCTTCGTGAACCCAAGCTTCTTTAGCAGGTTCATATCCTGATTGGAGATCTTGGATCTCTCCCACTCCAGATCTTTAGTGGCCATCTTGGACTCGGGAGTGCTATGCCTGGTGAGCCGCGCGCGTGGTGGCATCAATGAGAGCGGAGGAGAAAGGCGCGAGCGTGTTTGAGCGCAAGAGGCAATGGGCGCAATGGAGGATTTTTTGCAGAGGAAAAGCAGAGGTGCGGCGCGAGCGAAAGTGTAGAAGGAGGAAGACGATGACCTTAAATAGAGGTGCGGTGAATCGACGCACCGTTGGATGAAAAGATTGTCGGATAGATGGTGTACACGTGGATAAGGGGTAAAAAAGTAATTTCATTAAGAAGAGAAAGAACAGGCGCTACAGTGCGTGTGCCAGGAAAAGTGGAGGACGTGTGTCCCCCACTTGCACGACGTGTCAACTTGATGAGCAATTTGGGCCCGCAAGGCAGAGAGAGCGCAATTCTCGCGTTTTCTCGATATAGTAATCGTGGCTATCGTCAGCAATGATGTCACCTTAACAAGAGAAAAATTCGGCTATGAAGCTTCATAAGAACGGAGACAGCAGAAGATTGTTGATTGTTTCGAGAGCCTTTGGTCAAATACAAGTTTTTGATCAAATGCTCGGGGGCTACTTTGGAACAATGAAAAACTCGAGAATGACAAAATAGAAATCGCGAGAGCCTATGATCAAATACAAGCATTTGTTCATAGCCTCGGGGGCTACTCCCATCGGGAGCGCTGGTCGCGCACCCGATAGATATGAAAACTTCGAGAAAGAAGGAAAATATAGCAACGTAAGGCGTTGAGCCTACACCCAAGCACAAGTCCTTGGTTGTAGCCTCGGGGGCTACTCCCATCGGGAACGCTGTTCGCGTGCCCGATGAAATTATAAAAAAGAGAGAAGGACGAAGAAAAAGTGAGCATATTTCGAGTTATATAAATAACTCTACATATACTCCCATCGGGAAGGCAATATAAGTCATCCGTTGACTCAATAAAATGTGCTATTCCAACTACCGAAAAAGCACTCGACAATATATTCTCAGAGCGGATAAGTTGCGAACAATCTCTGAATGCCGCAAAACTTTGCGAAGGTAAGACCCCAGATCCGTTCTGAGTGGCGTGGCGCCGTCTCTGACGTCGGTTTGCTACTTTTTTCCGTATCAACAGATACAAAGAAAAATCCTAACGGACGCGTTAGGTACCCGATAAAATATTACTGGGACTCGACAGAATGGTAAGACCTTAAGCGGCACCTGTCGAAGTTTACACCAGTATCCCGAGATCATGTCCAGGGACGTGATCTTGAAGTAGGTTTTTGCGGATTGCCACAAGAGCAGTTAACTAGTACCTGATCCGTCAGATGAACTAGCCCCAACTACCATTATCCCTGTACAATATATAATTTCGTATCCAAAGATACGTGGTAAAGTCCGGCAGAGCTATTGAATGAATATAAAGTTGGAGATTTTCCCTGATTCTGCGATTCAAGCAAAATCTCGGGGGCTACTGACATAGGCATCCCCAATGGGCCTGCCAAAGATGGTACCCGGGGTTTACTGAAGGCCCACGACTCGAAGGATAAGAAGAATCGGAAGCCCAAATTACTATAAAGGAAAGCTAGAGTTGTATTAGGAAGTAATACTTGTAATCTTGCGGGATGAGTTGGAAACCCTCCCGGACTCTGTAACTTGTGTATTATGAATCCCTCGGCTCCACCTCCTATATAAGGGGGAGTTGAGGGACAAAGAAAGCATCGATTCATTGTCTCACAAACCCTAGTTTTCATATCGTCGAGCACTTTTCGGCTGAAACCTTCGAGATCTACTTGCCCTCTACTTCCGACTAAAACCCTAGTCTACAACTTGTAGGCATTGATAAGTTAATCCCTTGTCACCTAGTAGCAAAATCACATCTACAATCTTAGAAGTTATTGTCACTCTTACAAAAAACTAGAGGCATAAACTACTATAGAGCATAATTACCCCCTCTTGGAGTCACAAGGATCTCTTGGATGGAGTATCTACTAGAAACTGAGAGCATGCAAAATCACAAATAATATATGACAATAATATATAATCGACCTCAACATTGTATACAATATTCATCGCATCCCAGCAAACACAACATGTAGCATTACATAAGGATGATCTTGATCTCGAGGGCAGCTCAAGATCTAAACATGAGGCACAAATTGGAGAAGACAACCATCTAGCTACTGCTATGGACCCATAGTCCAGGGATGAACTACTCACGCATCACTTCGGAGGCGGCCATGGCGATGTAGATGCCTCCGGCGATGATTTCCCTCTCTGGCAGGGTGCCGAGAAGAGCTTCAGAACCCTCCCGAGGTGGGTTCAGCCATGGCTGCCACGACGAAACTTTTCGTGGATGGAGGCTCGGGTATTCAGGGTTTTCCCGAGATCGTGAATAAATAGGCAGAGGGGCGATGTCGGTGGCCACCTGGGTGGGCCACGCCATGCCTTGGCGTGGGCCCAGTCTTGGCCGCGCCAAGGGGTCCGCTTGGCCCCCTGTGGCTCCTCTTCGACTCCCCTCGGGACTCTGTCTTCGTTACGGTAAAATATTGACTTTGGCTTTTGTTTCGTCCAATTCCAAGAATATTTCCTGTACAAGTTTTCTGAAATACAAATACAACAAAAAACAGGGAACTGGCACTGTGGCATCTTGTTAATAGGTTAGTGCCAAAAAATGTATAAAAGTGCAACGAAGTATGAGCAAAACATATATGAATTGGTGTAAAACAAGCATGGAGCATAAAAAATTATAGATACGTTTGAGACGTATCAAGCATCCCGCAGCTTAACTCCTACTCGTCCTCGAGTAGGTAAGTGATAATAAAATAATTTTTGAGGTGACATGAAGGCGACACAATCTTGATCAAGCATTGTAAAGCATTGTTAGCTCTAATCAAAGTACTCTAAACATAGGAATGATATATATAATTCTAATAATAGAACTTAGCAACTATGTTATAACATGAAGAGCAACTGAAACAAAGGATCATGAATAATAGTGCATTGAAAGCAGTTGTTTGTTTATGAGATAAAACATAGCAAAGTGGTACTCAACATGTCCTTTATGAAGTTGCAAAACATTAATGCTAGGACACCTTCAAAGTTCAAAGGGTGACTGATGACCCACAAGTATAGGGGATCGCGGCAGTCTTCGAGGGAAGTAAAACCCAAATTTATTGATTCAACACAAGGGGAGGTAAATAATACTTATAAGCCTTAACAACTGAGTTGTCAATTCAGCTGCACCTGGAAAAGCACTAGTAACAGGGGTGATGTGAAAGTAGCAGTAATATGAGAGCAATAGTAATAGTAACACAGCAGCAGTAACACAGGAGCAATGGCACCAGAAAATAGTTGATACTACTTCCAATGACATATAGAACGAGTATATGATGATAAGAGATGGACCGGGGTTCCCAGCGATCTACACTAGTGGTAACTCTCCAATAACAAGTGACAAGTGTTGGGTGAACAAATTACAGCTTGGGCAATTGATAGGATTGATAAAGCATTAAGAAAGAACATCAATTCATTAATCATGTAGGCATGTTTTCCATATATAGTCATACGTGCTCGCAATGAGAAACTTGTACAACATCTTTTGTCCTACCAGCCGGTGGCAGCCGGGCCTCAAGGGAATCTACTGGATATTAAGGTACTCCTTTTAATAGAGCACCGGAGCAAAGCATTAATGTGGTGACCCGGCATACCACTGCATGGTGTAGTATGCAAGTCTGATATAACACCAATGAAACACCGTTCCACTAGTATTATATCGCTCAAAGTGGTACAACGAAACATATGCGGGTCCAAGGCATGTCTATAGAATTACAACATCGACTCGTTACATAAGATCATCACAGACTCTCCTACTTTACAATGAGGTAAAACTGCAGATAAACTCCAGAAGAATGACTCGTAGTCTAGTCTTATCACGAACTCTATTTGTAGAGTATTTCACTAACTACAGAGGCTAAGAATAGATTCTAGCTAAATAGGAGCTAGGTTTAGGAAGCTAGTTCCATTCTATGGCTAAACTAGGTTTTCTCCTTGTTGGATGTGGTATCTGACTCCTCTGACAGGGTCCTGTCTCTTGAAGTAGTTGTTGACTCCTCGGCCTTCGAGTTGCACAGTAGATCCTCCTTCGATGCCTCCATATCTAAGCAGGGGATTTAAGAGTGGGATGAGTACGAGCGTACTCAACAAGTTCATTATAGGAAAGAGGTGTTTAATGCACTAGCTACATCATTAGACCGTAAAGTCTAATACCAATGCAGTGTTTTCATAATCATTTCTTCAAAAGGTTGCTTTTATTCAGAAGAACTATGTCCGTCAGCCTTCACCGGTTTACTAGAACTTCATGGAGCTCCTTTCCGGCCGCGTTCGCAGTTCCATATCCCGGAACAGGGAGTGACAGGCCACGGTTCTTTACACTCTGCAGAGGTGTGTTGCTTTACCCATAAGAGATCTTAACCTTGGTGCCAACCAGGTGTACATTCCTGTCCACACTTCCTATGGTGTGAGGCCAGGTATAAGGTCATAGCCAATCATATTCCTCCGCTACCTCGCACACCCACCCTTTGTTGCAAACCCCGACCCTGGGTCCTCGCCGGTCCCATTATTCCCGTAATTTCAGGGTGGACCCTGACCACGACAACAGCTTCCGGGCTCTACCATAAACTCCTTCGCCGGCAGCCGCAACCCATCATAGACCGCATTACCGTGGGGAATTAGAGTGGGATCCCCACCCTCCGGTTGTTCCGCAAGACACAACTGCTACGGTAAGCATTGCATTACCGTGGGGAATTAGAGTGGGATCCCCACCCTCCGGTTGTTCCGCCAGACACAACTGCTACGGTAAGCGCATCCGTTGATGTATGAGAGGTGGAAATACAATTGACTAGTCCATCCCATTCCAGATCTTATGGTTAACACGGGTATTACGGCACAAGAATCACTGGCGACATTTGTTGTTTAATCCTAGATGGATTTAACCCTTGCAATGGAACCTCCACCATATCAACACAATCCATGGTTCCATTGCCCACCACATAGTCATATTCATAGTTATGAAAGTAGTGGTTTTGGTTTTTATGCAATAGTGATAACCATAGTACTTTGCAAGTAATTTGATAGAAATACTCAAATGACATGAGCAAGTGATGAACTTGCCTTTCTTGACCGCAAGATTATGCAGGCAAGGTCTTCGTTACGCAATAACTCCAAATTCTGAAATAGCATCATCGTCCGGTAAGGACGATGTTTAAAAGATTGGCAAGGATGAAATAATGCATAAGAATGAGATGCAATCGCTCTAAGCGTGATCTAACCCTGATGATTTAGGATTAGTAAGTTGTAATGATTGGTTTAGGGTGTGTTGCACTTTTAGAGTGATTCACATACAAGGTTCTTATTCAGGTGTGATTACTTGGTATTATAAACAGGTAGATAATAAAGCATAATAATCAGTTGAGCACACAAAGAATGATAATTGGCATAAAGTTAACAAGTAAAGAATAGTGGTCAGTTTTTGTACTATATGGCATGGTTAATGATTAATTATCATATACTTCAAAAGAATAACTTTTGAAGAACATGTACTTTGATAAAGAACAAGTATGGTAATTAGGTTTGTGGGTTGCTATAATTTATTCTGGTTCTAAGTAGTTTCTGGAGTAAGTCTAAGATGGATTACAACATAGTTGGATTCATCAACACCTAGGGTTGGTATGGTTGAGTTAAGCCTAGGCATCTTGAGCAATTTATTATAAATAGATGCTATCAAGGTGGGTATACCATGCTGGTGATAGATGGTTATTGGCTATAGGTCCTATTAGGCAGGATTGATGATGATTCCTTATTTTCTTCAAAAGAATAACTTTTAAAGAACATACTTCTTAAATAATAAGAAGTATTACAATTAAGGTTGAGGTTGTGTAGGTTTTGTTATTGGATTCACTAAGTAAAGAATGGTGGTTTCCTAAATAGGATGGTTAATAATTATCTCACACAGATAGGGTTTAGTGGAGTATGGTTAGGTAATGCAAGATAATGGACATGGTTGCTATTAGGGATCATCACCATGGTGTGATGCTAATTAAATAGGAATGGTTAAGGTTGATAAGTTGGATGATAGGAACTAGGGTTTAGATGTGGTTTATCCAATTGGATCAACTAAGTTGGATAGGTATGCGTATATGGACTACTATATGATTGATGATGGGGCTCCTATAATTTTTATGTGGCATGGCATGTGTTTAATTCCTGTTATGATACTATGGATGAAAAATAGAATACCATGATTACATGTGAGGATCTAGGGTTTAGGTTTTAGAAGTAATTTAGGGTTCACATGTAATAATGGAACTAGGGTTCCTAATTAATTTAGGGTTTTAGGAGTCACATGAAATGATGAGTTCCTGGTTCTATTACTTAGGAAATTAGGGTTTTCTAAATACCCTAAAGTTCTTGAATTAATAACTTCACTTTAAGGTTGAAGTTATTAATAACTTTGAAATAAAATTAATATTGGATTTGGCATTTTTCTATTTTTAAAGATTTTAATATTTAGGGTAATTATTAATCAGGGTTTAATTCCTATTAATATAGATTTAATAAGTTCCAAATAAAGAAAATTAGTTTTAATGTTTTCTTTATTTACTTTCCTGGTTTTTATTTATTTTATGAAGTTTTCCTAATTATTGAATTTTAATTGAATTTAGAATTAAAATTAAAGGCTTAAATAATAAGTATTAAATAATTAAATTTTTATTAAAAATAAAAATTTCATATTATATTTTTATTGGGTAGACTTTTCTTTTATAAGAATTTTAAGATCTCATTTATATTTTTCTGACTTAATTTGGATTTTCTAAATTTATTTGAATTTGCAGAGATTTTTGGATTTGAATTAAAACAGAGAATACTAAACACACCCGGGTATAACTACCCCTAGCCACTGACTAGTGGGCCTAGTTCCAGCGTGGCAGCCACGTTGGCTTTGACCCAGGTCAAAATCAAGGAGGGCTTGGAGGCTTACTACCGGCGGGATGTCGGCGACGGCGCCGCCGTTCCCGGGCTCGCGCGGCCTAACTAAGCACCTTATTCGAATCAGCTTGCTAAGGGACGTCGAATGAGGGTCGCGCCGCCCACTAATGACCACCGGAGCATGCTCAACGACGAGGTACCGCGGCGGCGAACAAAGATCATCGGCACGGGCATGATTCAAAGCGCTAGGAAGGGAGCTGGGATGCTCTGGGAATTCAGTAGCTCACCGTGGGCAAGCTAGAAGCAACGGCGAGGTCGCTGGAGGCTTGTATCGCCGGAATTGCTCGATGCCGGCGTCGGAGAAGACGAGTTCGTCGGCGTCGATTTCAGACACCTCAGCTCGATTCCCCCGTGGGCTGAGCTTGTCGTGGACGACGATCACGCTGGTGAACTCCGCTTGGCTTGGGAAGGCTTCATTCGCCGGCGGTGATGGGTACTGGCGGAGCCAGGGTTTCGGTTTGGGGGAGAATTGAGACAGCGAGGGAGAAGAGGACGACTAGGGTTCGTCCAGAGCTTTTATACGGCGCCTGGGCACGTGCCTCGTCACGGGTTCGATCGAGGAGATGGCGCCAGCACGAGAGGGAAGAGCTCCACGGTGTCGTGCTGCCCTCCAACACACGGTGAAGATGAGGACGACGCCCTCTTCGATTTTTTTTAGACGAAGAGGTACTGGGCTGGTAAGTGGGCTGCTGGTGGGTTGTGTTGCTGGGCCGTGTTGGTGGACTGCACCGTGGGCTGCACGGCCAGGTGAGCCCTTTTCTGTTTTCTCTTTTATTTTCTGTTTACAATTCTGTTTTTTAGTTTCTATTTGAATTTCAAATTTGAATTCTGTTATTTTTACAGGTTTCTCAATTGTTAATTTTATCAAGATTTAATATCCTGACTATTATGTTATTATTCTACTTGGTCAAGCCTTTTATATAAGCTTCTATTGCATATTTATGATCCTTATTCAAAATGTTAATATTCATGAGTTGATACTCTCATTTTGGTTTGCTTGTGAATTAAATCTATTTGACATTAGTAGAGTTGGGTATTTCTACTATGAGTGTGTTATAAATTATTAGTAGGGTTTAATCTCACAACTGAGGATTTAACTCTATACATATCATTTTATGTGAGCACTTATTTATTGATTAAGTCTTGTGGTTAAATTATAACCCATATCAAAGTTAGCAATAATGCTGTAGTTGTATAGCAACCAAAAATACTGGAGTAGATGTTACTTTCCTCAAGGTTGGCTTTAATTATACAGATAAGTGTTTGATCATCAAATAGGATGTTAATATAAGATGTATCACAAGGGTTTTACTTAGGTTCAATAATTGAAGCTTAAGATTTTAATAATATGCCATTCTAGGTTTCTGATGATATTTATCTAATGGCAATTGGTTGGAATCTCAATTGTGGCCTGGGTTTACATTATGATCACCATTGTGATACATAAACTAAGGTTGAGATTTAATTCTAGGTTATAGAGATGGGATGACACCATATTGCATGTGCTAGGGTTTAACCTCCCTAACCATGATAAGGTGGTTACTTGCTGGATATTTCATGAGCTTCCCTAATTACTAAGGATTTGAGAATTGGTTTTATCTTCTACCAATTAGCTTCTATTATTATCCCCAATTTATCATTAAAGTAACTGCATTGGTAATACTTATTTTTATAGTTAACTTTGGTCAAATGGATTGTTGGTTTCTCACCATATAAAGTATGGAGTTTTACTCTAAGGTTTTCTTAGGTTATTTAATTTATGAAACATAGATATGGTAGGATTCTTCTTATGATCACCAAGTGATTCACAAGTTAAGGTTGGAATATAAGTTTAGGGTTGCTTATTAATTACCTCCCTATGATTTCATGTGGTGAAGGATATCTATTTATCCTTTTAGGGTTTATCCTCAATACCTCAAGAGCATGATCATGGATTAGGCATGATCATCTTGTTCTTAACATTTTTACCTCAAGTTCTTAGGGTTTATGATCATCCCTCAATTTATAATGATCAAGGTTTGGATTCCTAGGGATCTCTCATTAAATGGGTTCTCACTTCCATGATCAAGCATTGTCTAGATCAATCAAGGTATAGCACTTCTAATTTACCTTCTTGTATGGGTCTACTATGATTGTCTCTTTAGTTTATATCCCAGGAGAATGCCTGAGATATTATGTTAGGGTTCTACTTAATCAATGATGATATTATCATCTGGGTATATGGGTAGTTCTCTCCCTCAAACTCAAGTGTTGCCTCAACTAACTTGAGTGTAACACCATAATTGATCGCTCTTATATAAGAATGGATTATTCTAGGTTATGGTGTACTCCTAATACTCTAGTTCAATGGTTGTCCTTTATTCTTAAATAGATAAAGCTATGTTTTGTATGATTGGTCTCTCTCATTTTGGAAAGGACTTTAATACTAACTTAAGGTTAGGCTCCATAGGGATTGATGTGATCATCAATATCTATGTTTAACATAAATGGTTTCTCTCTCTAGGAATGTCTTGAATAATATCCTAGGGTTCCTCTTAAAGATGATGATTTGAATACTTGGATGTATATCCAAGGTTTAGCTCAAGGTTTGTTATTGCTTCTCTAATAATTGTTATAGAACTCTCACCTCTCTAGGTTCGATGTACAATAATATGGAATAGAGAAGGATATATATTTCTAGAGTGGATCTCCTTGTTATGTTTCCAAGAATGAAATAATATGAATACCATGAGGTTCATGGTAGGATCATGGATTTGTTTAAGACATGGAGCAGATAAGTGAAGAATGGTTTCTCCATTTTATTGTTACTTGGTTTGTACTTAAATAGATGTTCTTATGTTATGGCAAGGATTAACATATTATGATCTTTAATAAGATCAAGTAATTGATCCTTGATTAATAAGTTATTGTGTTGGTTGTAATTCCATTTGATCTAACCCTTGAGATCAAATCATCTCTACCCAACACAAGGTTTTAACAAAGTCACATTGAGGTTTATAGCGCTTGACTTGATGAGCTACTTCAATTCCACCAAGGTCAAGTGAAACTTCGACTCATCGTGATCTGTTTTACTTTTAAAGCGCGAAAATTCCCCGGATTTTCTATGCATGAATGCAATGCACACATCTGTTTCCTCTATTTTTGTAACCCCATTACCCGGGATATTACAGTCTCTACCCCTTAAACTAAACTTCGTCCTCGAAGTTTGAACTCTCTCACGTTTCCGAAGTGTGGTTCTGACTTATGCAGACTTAAACTTTTCTAGAACTCCATAGTGATCTCACTGGATATAATTGAATATATCCCTTGTCCAGATTCTTCCTGGAATCCATTAGGGTTTGTCTCCGAACATTAGTTTCTTGCTCCAGTTCTATGATTTTTTTTCTCTGAAATCTAATAATACTTGTCTCTGAGCCATGGCTTCTAACTTGAACTATTTGATTTCTTTCAACTCTATAAGCTTGTTTCCTTTCTCATTGAAGAATCAATGATGGGACTTCTTCTGGTGCTGCTATTCTTAACTGAAGACTGATTTGATAATACACTCCTAATTGATAAATAGGTCTTTGTTTTCCATTACTACCAAAAGTGCAATAATGGTACTAAGTAAGGTACTTACCATGGAAATGGTCGTGATGGTTTATTTCCCTAAGAATGGATTAGACTCATGTAGTCCATCCAATCATAGATTTATGGTTGATACTTTGACTATGTTTGGTTATTTAGGTTCCATGAAAGGAATCATTCTTTTAGTCTGTGGTTCTGGTATGGTCAATCTCCTTCGGTCTTTGGCCTTCTTGGGCTGTATTTGGTCTATGGTATTTTCTTCGTCCAACTTCTTTATGCTTGACTTACTTGAGCTTTCGTACTTCTGAGTAAATATTACTCACTTTCTCAAGTTCTAGTCCACTTCTTTCTTCCTCGAGGTATGAACCTCGGCTTCTGGTCTGACATCCTTTTGAAAGTAGTGTTCAATAATCTTATGAAAATAAGATTGAACTTCCCCTCAGTTCAGACCTTCATCATCTATCTTGCTCAAAATATTGAGTTTTTGTACAGCCAACTCAATCTTTACTCTACCCCTTAGAGTTTTCTTATGGTCTTCACTCCTTTTCTTCCAACCATTGGATTGATGGTTGGAATATTGGTCTAAGTATAGTTTATGGTTTGTACTCTTCTAGATCTTGTGAAGAATATCTGTGGTGCATCCACTTAATTGTGGACATCCAACGTGAATCCTTCGACTGAATGATTATAGATCATAGTTATTTGGCTGACAAAATTTTATTTGTTCTCAACTTCTTGGTACATTTAATCCAATGGTGGACTACTTGATACCAATTGTAGCTATTTGTTATCTAAAAATGGATTCTATTATTAGTTCTGATCAACTGGACGAGACATCCTCTACTTTTTCTCGCAGTATTGGTACTATACCAATTGTGGTCTTCTGATATCAACTATGGCCTTCTTATATCTGCTATGGTTTCATATATCATCTTCTTTCATTCAGGGTTTATTTTGCAAGAAAACCACTAGCTGACACTACGAATATAGTATCCTAAGTGATTTCCCATGCATTCCCTCTTCTATATTGATTATGGATCTGCTTGAGCTTCACCATAATCACCAGATTTCTCACCTTCATGCTTCCTCCTGTACTAAAGTACTCCTTTGTTGAGGTAAAGCATGAATTTTGATTGGTACTTCCTTCTGAATATTGTGGTTGCTTCCCACAACTTTGTTTCCTTTATCTGATGAACGTTCATCTTGTCTTCAGAATTTTCAGAATTCGTCACTTCCTCACATGAATACCATTACCCTCTAGATCTTTAACATCAAGTAGGAACTTGATATTGCAACATGCATTTGCATATCAAAATCTAACTTCATGTATGGATCTAGTCAAACAATGAAAATCCAATAAAAATCCAAGAAGATTCAGCTTTGTGCTTATAATACACACCATCATAAGCCTGAATAAAATAGTTGAGTAAGATATCCCTAAACATCAGGCTCTGATGTGTAGTATATAACACCACATAATGCAGGTTTATATCGTGATACTTAGCACAAATATCTGGATTTCTACTATTTGTCCCAACATTTATCTTAATTGCACATTTGCAATGAGATAAGCTTGAAACAAAGTGGTCTGGAATGGTTAAGGTTAACCTAAATTTGTTTGGAAGTACTAACAAAGTATTATACCATATATAAGTGCTGTTGAGAACTATTTTGTATGATACCTCTAGTTCTAATATGGTTATTCTAAACACATACTATTGGAATGTAGTTCCTATGCTTCCATGTGTTCTTACCATGCAACTAGGGTTCTGATGTACTTGACGCAGTTCCCATGGTTTTGGAACACAAATCTTGCTTTGTTGTTGAAGACCTGACTTCTTATTGTTCTCCTTCTAAGTATTTATGATGATCTATTCCATCACATAATGATTCTCAGGTGAATCATATATGATTAGCAACTCTACCATGTAAGTAGACAATTTTATTCTTACCTCCCATGATTAACTCATCATGGTCTACACTACCTCATATCATTTGTTTTTATCACTTACTATCAGCTGTTTTACAAGTTTGGATAATTTACTTACTCGTTATTTAACTTGATCTACATTTTCTATTAGGATATCTTAATTATCTTCATCACTTGCTATTACTCCTATTACAGGTCTGGATAATTCTTACTTATTCATGACATGTGTTGGTACACATCTTCCAATAGGATATCTTCCTTATGGTTTGATACGTCTCCGACGTATCAATAATTTCTTATGTTCCATGCCACATTATTGATGTTATCTACATGTTTTATGCACACTTTATGTCATATTCGTGCATTTTCTGGAACTAACCTATTAACAAGATGCCGAAGTGCCGATTGTCGTTTTCTCGCCGTTTTTGGTTTCAGTAAATCCTAGTAAGGAAATATTCTCGGAATTGGACGAAATCAAAGCCCAGGGGCCTATTTTTCCACGAAGCTTCCGAAGTCCGAAGGAGAGACGAAAATCCAATAAAATCCAAGAAGATTGACTTTGTGCATATAGTACACACCATCATAAGCCACGAATATGATAATTGGTAAGATGTCTCTAAACATCGGCTGAGATGTGTAGTATATACACCACATAAGATAGGTTTATATCGTGATACTTAGCACGAATATGTTGGATTCTACTGTTTGTCTCAACCCTTACCTTAATTGCACATTTGCAATGAGATAAACTTGAAACAAATGGTTTAGGATAGTTAAGGTTAACCTAGTTTCGATTTGGAAGTACTACTTAACTTTCATTTTATTGAGGACTATCTCACATGATATGTCTAGGTTCTAACATTGCTACTCTAAACACCTAACTATGGAAATATAGCTCCTATACTTCCAAGTGTTTCTACCATAAACCTATGGTCATGATGTGTTTAAGCAGCACACTTCCCCATGGTCATGGAACACAATTCCTTGCACTATTGTTTAACATCTAACTTCTTATCATAATCCTCCCAAGTATTTATATGATGTTCTGACCCTCATCACACAATGATTCTCGGTGAATCATAGTGTGTTTAGCAACTCTCACCATGTAAGTAGACATGTTTTATTTCCTATCTCTCTCCCCTACCTCCCATGATTGACTCCGTCATGGCCCATACTACCTCATACGACTCCAGATTATCACTTACTATCAATTGTTTGCACATGTCTAGATAATTTTTACTTACTCATTACTTATACGGGTCTACATCTTCGATTAGGACATCTCAATTATCTCTCATCACTTTGATATAACTCCTACATGCGACTCAGGAATAACTCTTGCTTGACTCATAACATATGTTGGCGTACACATCTTCCAACAGGATATCTTCCTTATGGTTGCTATCCTTTCTTTGGACTACCATGTATTGTATACCAAGCTCTGTGATCTACCCATCTATTGTTTAGGGACTTGTTGATGTGCTAGCATGTTTTGGATTAACTAACTAACTCATAAGGAAGAATATAGGTAAATGTTGACTCAAGTGTCGAGTTATTCTCAAGTGAATATCCATCTCAAGTCATAAGAATATTTGGTTTCCCTAGGTCAACTTCCTATAGACACTACCAATCCTATAGGTCTCATTTAAAGGTTTTAATCCTAGGTCAAAGCATTTG